>NC_064640.1:520441567-520752661 GCF_023864345.2 Schistocerca serialis cubense
TGGGCAACAATACATACCGTGTTACTCCACCCAGTTCTCTGTAACGTGGTTGGAGCCTCGGTGTCATGCAGTCTAGACGTTGCTCCTCAAGCGGCACCACTCCCTGACATCGGTCCTCCTAAGCATATCCAGTGTGAGCGCCCGGCGGAGGTTCGAGTCCTCCCTCGGGCATGGGTGTGTGTGTTTGTCCTTAGGATAATTTAGGTTAGTAATTTAGGTTAAGTAGTGTGTAAGCTTAGGGATATCCAGGGTTCGTGCGACAACGCAGTGCCGATTTTTCAAATGGTCCCAAGCTCTCTTTGTCGTGTTCACGCCAGCAAATCTATATCTACGTCTGCATCTATACTCCGCAAGCCTCCTCGCGGTGTGTGGCGAATTGTAACTTATGCGCCATTGTCAAAAATGTTCAAATGTGTGTGAAATCTTATGGGACTTAACTGCTAAGGTCATCAGTCCCTAAGCTTACACACTACTTAACCTAAATTATCCTAAGGACAAACATACACACCCATGCCCGAGGGAGGACTCGAACCTCCGCCGGGCGCCATTGTCACTTCGTCCTCCCAGTAGCGAATGGCTCGCGGGAAGACCGATTGTTAGCAAGCCGAGTCTCTCTGATTTTGTCTTCATGGTCTTTTCGCGAGATGGACCTAGGAGGAAGGATTATGTTTGTAGACCCCTCCAGGAAAGTACGCTCTCGGAACTTTAATAGTAAATCAAACCGTGATGAAAACACCTCCCTTGCAGCGTCGGCCGAACTTCTAAGTGACGATTTCGCCCTTTCTAAATGAATATGTTACGAAGCGTGCTGCTCTTATTTGGACCCTGTCTCTTTTCTCCATCAATCCTATCTGCTATGGACCGCAGGCCGACAAGCAGTACCCAAGTATTGTTCGAACAAGTATTTTGTGAGACACCTGCTTTGCTGGTAGAGTATATTTACTAAGGAATCTTATCTGGAGTCATTCCACTAGTTTGAGTCCAGCCTTCGGGAAGACTGTGTTCATGAGGTGGGCGAGATGTGCTAGTGGATTATCGTCTTGTAAAAAGAAATCCATCACCGAAATGTTTACAGTAGAGCTAGTAATTACTTTGGAACGTCCCCTTTGAACAATTTATACACGACTGTGCTTAACCTGACACACAATATTTTGTTAGCGCAACGCAATCTGACTTTCAAAATTCCCTACAAAAGAATGGCCCTGACTAACATTAAACTATACCTTTCACAAATCACTTACCTCACAAAAATCTTCGCTGCTCAAGCTACTGCAATATAGCGAGCGCCACTACTGCCAGCTAAATAAAAGATTCAAACTACTGAAGGCACTAACTATTGATGGGGATAGTTAGCAAATGAAAGATATTAATAGAGAACAAACAATGTATTTACCTTGATATCATCATATATAAATATAGCAGTTCATGACAAATTACAAATCTCAGCCATCTCTCTCCCCACATCCACCACTGCTGGCGGCTCACCTCCAACTGCGCAACGCTACGCGCTGTTCACATCCAGCTGCCGCTGCCCAACACTACAATGGCAGACAACAATGCAAACTAGCCACAGACTGCACACAGCACAGCCAGTGATTTTCATACAGAGGTGGCGTTACCAATAAAAAAACCTAAACAGCCTACTTACATAGCCCCAATGCTCCCCACAAAAAAATTTTACAAAATATTTTTGGGCAGTGGCCAATAATGATTTGAAAAAATTTTTCATAATTACAATAACAAAGATATCAAATGCACACACTTATTTATACAACGTTGGTCAAAAGCTAAAATTTTGTCACAGTCCATAAAGACAGTCCTGATCATTCATTACGGTAAAATATAGTGTTTTTCTCAAAGTCTGAGCAGTAGAAGAAAATGCACACGGAAGTAGTGGATTTCCATGCAGTCTTGAAGAAGTAGTGTTGTCCTTCCAACGGCAAGACAGTGCTGACTCTCGACATGCAGACAAGTATTGGGTCACAACAGAGCAAACCCACTGCAGAGTCAGTCGAAGTTTTGATGAATATTGGTAGGTCATCACAGAGCAGACCCACTGTAGTCCTGGTAGAGATTACGATATTGGTGGGCCACCAGAGGTGCAGACCCACTGCAGGCCTTGTAGAAATAATGGTACTGGTGAGTCAGCAAAGGTGTAGACCCACTGTAGTCCTTGTAGAAATGGCCAGCAGCCATCTGTTGCGACTGTGCAGGTGCACAATCACCATCGAAGAGTCTTGCAGAGAATATAGCAAGTCCATAAACCACCACTTGTGCACTCACAAAGTTTTTGGAATTGTCCTTAGAACCAGCAATGCTGTTATCCAGTCCCTTGCTGAATTATCAACACACGTGCAAACACTAACAGTCCCTACTTCTCACATATTGTCCATATACTATGACCAACAGAAACGTGTGCAGTGAAATGTAACTAACAAGTTAATAATATCATGAACTGGTGACAATTACAATTTTATAACATAATAATACAATAACAAAGGTACAGAATACATTATTAAAAACATAACAATACAGATAACATCTGTAGTACAGGCTTTACAAAAGAATCGAACTAACATATACATCAGTGGAATTATGACATGAGTACATACATAAAAGATCACAATAACTTTTGAAACATCAACTTCACACATGAGCATTAAAACAAAACAGAATTAATAATATCTAACATCTTTACAAAGTAAATAACATATTATTAATGCCAATTATATTCGAGGATAACAGTATTCCTCATCATAGTGAATGTAGCTTAATATTAAAAGAAGAAAAAATTCTATGAAACTACACAGAGACAGGAAGAAAACAAATACTCAAGGGTACACAAACACATAGTGGGATAACACCAATAGGAAAGGACAGGGTTCGTTTTCAGTGTAACATTTGGTACTGCAGTCCAACCCAAAACTTCATATATCTTTCCTCTTATTTCATCCTTTGTTTCCACCAAAAAAATCCTATCCAAGCATGCTTTCTGTATTCTATTCATATTTCTTTCAATATAATTATTTCTCAGTGTACAATACTCATTTTGGCCCAAATCTTTTTCATATTGTCCATAGTCAGTTTCTTATATAGTCTACCCCCTCTTAAGCTAACTTAAATCTACTGAGCTCAGATGCTAAACTAAGGGACGAGGCAATGCAGCAGCACATAAAACAATTAATATAAACATCAATGACAAAAATACAAATGCCAAAGCAATTGCAATATTACAACTAATATAGGGCACTGTGCAGCAAAAAAAAAAAAAAAAAATCTGGCTTAGCAGAGTAACACAAATTAAAGTTCAGTAGCACTATGCCTCGCAAACAGCAGCTTATATCGAAACATGACATAGCTCAAGCAGAAAAAATAGTACACTAAAGATAACAATGCAGATAAGGCAAATGTATAATCACATCTTAATGTCTAAGTAATTAAAGTGGTGCACCACAACAACTGATTGTAAAAAGAAATATTACCACGTACTTGAAAAGAAAATTATGTGTTACTGTTCTAGTTCCTTCTTATTGTTCTTTCCTTTCCAAGTGCTCCTTTTTTAAAGAATGTGGATCATAAAATAATTATTTAATAGATCTGTTGACAGAAAGTGTTCACATTAGCAAATGCATTTCATTTTATAAAAGCAATGCTGCAACACAGCTGGAAACCAGATATCAAATGAAATAAGCAATTACGCAAACCAAAGCATAAAAACATCATTCAATAGCTATGTGGCATTTCGTAAGTCAGTAGCTCTCAATTCTCGTAGAAAGACACTTGTCATTATCAGGTTTGCAGATGTAAGAATATTTCCGAGGATAATGGCCTCCCCTTTTTTTTTGTTCTACCTGTGCCGCTGAAAAGGGCTCGCAATAATGGCTTTTTCTCCAGGTGTCTGACACAGCTGGGTGCCCGTGACGCATTACGTGCAGGTGGTCACTTAACTTTCGTACGGAAATATTTACGACAGCAGTTTCTGCTACCGTGGAAGTCTCATATAAAAATATTTCACAGGTCAAGAATTAGCGTTGCAAATCTGTAGAAACAAAATCCTATGAATATAACAGTGTCCAAAAAATTTTCAGTGGCATTGTGATACATTCACACATGATTCACACATGTCATAACTCTTAAAGTACGATTCTTGGTTTCCAACATCCTTTTTCACAAGTCAAGAGTCCCTACCCACTATTCATTACTCCTTACCTTATTACACATATACGTATCCATCGACACTCGTCAATATTTCGTCATTATAAATATGAAGCATAATCAAATAACTCATATAGCCTCAGCCTATTAATCATAAACATACCTCAGCAGCATAATACACATCGTCGTCGTAAAAATAACATCATAACACCTCAGTCAAATCTCAAAATCGTCGTAGCTTCCTCCAATAATTTCTAAGCCTAAAAAAATTCTCTGCTCATGTCAAAAGTGTCAGCTGCCTCAAACGTACTTTAAAAAATCATGATCTCATACCAAATACATCATTCAAAGCTCTCATAGTATCACAATGGTTCCGAAAAATATGAACAGTTTACAAAGTACAGACAAAATACAGTTTCATAAGTGAGAAGTTACCCAACTGTGTATTGCGTAAACATGTGTCACTGACGTAGTAAAAAACATGTTTATCTCTCAGTTAAATGATCAGATCGCTGTGTAATCTATGTTTTAGAGAAATATGGTACCGATGTGTAAAGTTGTATAAGCAAATACCATATTAGCTAGGGTTTCTTGTGCTTGCCAAACACATGGTACACAAAGTAAGCGTATACCGCCCTGAGGATTAATGTAATTATACCCTCAGGTGTTACAGATTACAGCAATGGAATGAAATGTATCATGGAAAACTTTCTTTGTAATTCAAAAATCTTTAAAAATAAATGTTTTAAGTACAAAATTAATCACTCAAATGCGTGTCCTGTAGCGCTAAATGTGCGTCTTGCTGTAAGATAATTCTGTGGAAGTGTCGTAATTATCGTCCTCCGAAAGCTAAGTTCTGCAGAAGTCAATGTACTTACCCCATCAGAAGCGAAAGTGAAATGCTTTGTGTATAGATATCATAATTATTATGCACATTACTGTGATCAAGAAAATACTATACTGTAAAGTATTGTTGTGCTAAGAAAAGGGCCTCACATTGTAGCTTACTACTAAAACATGTTTTGCTTTCCAGAAGAATTCAGAAAAACTGTGCGGATATAAAACAGAAACACTGCAAAAGCAACATTGTAAATTGTCACTCATTAGTAGCGTCGTGATAAAATCGTGTAACTGTCACATAAACTAACACTGTGTCATCTGGTATCTCACAGAAAGTACTTTAAATCCAGAATATATTTTCAGGTCAACCAGAATGTTGCCTTAAAATCTCATTAGCAGTACTGGTAAATGTTCTAAGTATGTGAGCCTTATAGTCGTTACGTAATCGTGCAACAAACAAGCAAGAATGTACAAATACAATGCTGTGTCGTCTGTTCACTATAACAATGCATTCGTAATTTCTGTTTAAAATGTTCCCTAGGTTCTAGACTGGATATTGTACTTCAAACATTGTTGTATGTTAACAGTTTCTTAAGCATACTAGTAACGTGAAGTGAAACGTTTTATGGCAAAGACAAAGTTAAAAAGCAGATTATCTCTCAATAAATGGTTTTACATGTGAAATGTGGTGTAAACCTTTACTCTTCCTAGTACGCAGAGTTTCAACTTCAACACAATTATCATGTGGTATACGTCGGATTCTGTAAGGTCCATTGTAAACTAGAAAGAATTTGTGACTCAAGTGTTTCTTCTTATGTGACAATGAATGAGCTTTAATGAGAACTTTCTGACCAATATACAATTTCTTTGCATTTGCTTTACCGTGTAGTTTTCTCCTTTTGTCTGCTGCAGATTTTATATTTTTAAGAGCCAAATCAATTATGTCTTTGTGTCGAAGTTTACGTGTATTTGGGAAAGGTACAAGCTCTCTGATTCTGTTCGGTGGTTCTTCATTCTTTAGTACAAGAGTAGGCGGTAAAGCAGTGGAATCATGAGGCATTTCATTCAGCACATTTTGAAATAAGTGTAAATATCTGTCCCAATGCTGATGCTTTCTGTGACAATAAAGTCTGCAAAGCTTATTGATTTCTTTCATAATCCGTTCAGACGGGTTACAATGTGGTGAGTACAATGAAATAAAAACAGGTTTGATTTTATGGTTGCGAAGCATGCGTGACCAAACAGCAGATCTGAATTGCGGTCCGTTATCTGAAATGACTTTACTAACGTGTCCAACTTCACGTAAGAAATTTTTAACAAAGACGTTGGATACAGACCGTCCAGTGGCTTTACGTAACGGTGTGAAAGAAACAAATTTTGAAGTAAGTTCAACAGCGACTAGAACGTACGAAAATCCATTAGATGTTCTGACAAGCGGTCCCAAGAGATCAACAGCAGCAAATTCTTTTAATTTAGAAGGAATGATAGGAAACAGCGGAGCACTATGGGAGATAGTAGATGGTTTCGCCTTTTGACAAAGTTTACAAATAGACAAGACTCTTCGAATTCTTTTTTCCATATTGTTAAAATAACAAGTCGTTCGAAGAATATGATAACATTTTCGTGGACTAAAATGTGCGTAGCTGAAATGAATGTACCAAATGAGCTTATTAACAAAATCGTCAGGAATGCAAAGTACCCATAGCTTGTCATCAACAGTGCAGCGTTTGAACAGTATGTTGTTTCTAACCAGATAATAATGCCGAATCTGTGTGTGTGTCTTTTCATGCCATTTGCTCTTGATGTCTTTCCAAATCGGATCTTTATCTTGTTCATGAGCAATGTCCTTTAAAGATGTGGTGATGAAGTTTTCAAAGGCGACTTTCTGAATGTAAAGAATACTGAAATTTTTCTCGAGGTTGCCTTCTGTGTTACTTTTCCCAAGCCCAGCCGGTGCGCGTGACAGTGCCTCCGCAACAATGTTCTCCTTGCCGGGAATGTAGACTATTGTGAAGCGGAATTCTTGCAGAAACAATGCCCAACGTTTTAACCTGTCATGATTTAATTTTGAGGACATAAGAAATTGTAATGCACGATGATCACTGTATACTTTTACGTGCTTACCAGAAAGAAAGAAACAGAATTTGTTAAATGCCCAAACGATAGCTAAAGCTTCTAATTCAGTAACGGAATAATTTTTTTCAGATTTTGTTAGCACTCGGCTAGCAAAAGCAATGGTTTTCTGAACGGTAGTGTCATTTTCTATGGCTTCTTGAAATAAATGGGCACCAAGACCGACTTTAGAAGAATCCGTGCTAAGGCAGAAATCTTGTGACAGATCTGGATGAGCTAAGATTGGCGCGTGAAGTAACGCTTCTTTCAAAGAATTGAATTCCAATTGTGCTTGTTCGTCCCAGTTCCAAATAGTATTTTTTCCAGTGAGAGAACAAAGTTTTGGTGTAACAAGAATTTGCATATTCAGAAAACGACGGTAAAAATTTACGAGACCTAGAAAACTGCGGACTTGTCTTTTTGTAGATGGAACTGGAATGGCTCTGATTGCTTCTAACTTTTCAGGATCCGGCTGAATGCCTTCAGAAGAAATAATATGTCCCAAAAACTTCACTTTTGTCCTACCGAATTCAGACTTTTCCAAGTTAACTGTAATTCCAGATTCTGCAAAAATATGTAACAAACTGTTGAGAATGCGATTATGTTGTTCCCATGAAGCTTCTGCTATCAGAATATCGTCCACATATAAGGTGATGTGACGTTTTAAGAACTCAGGTAATATGGAATTTAACCCACGAATGAATGCTGCCGAAGAAATGTTCAAACCAAAGGGAAGTTTCCGAAACTGATAACAAACGCCGAAACAAAGGAAAGCTGTGTATTTTCTACATTCTGGATGAAGTTCGATCTGATAAAAGCTGGATCTGAGATCAATGGAAGACAACACTTTTACACCATTAAAATTTTGAAGAAGTTCTTCCAACGTTTGCGGCCTGTCTGTTTCAGGAATAATGATCGTATTGATTTGTCTCGAATCTAAGACAAGCCTGATCGATCCATTTTTCTTCTCAACAACATGTAACGGATTATTGTATGAGCTTACTGCAGGCTCAATAATGCCCTCGTCAAGCATAGATTGTATTTCTGTTCTAACACGGTCCCTATAATGCGCCGGAATTACGTATGGTCTAACACAAAATTTAGTATGCTCACGAACACGAAATTGGTATTGAAATCCCTTGATTGTTCCTGTTTTGTGAGTAAAAACTGTGGAATGTGCTTGTAAAATTTCAAAAAGGTCCTGCCTATCAGTGTCATTACAATTCTCAATTGCTTGAATTTTATTCTGAATTAACTCATTAATTTCAAATATGCCGTCGATGTCATCCCTGTCAGTACTTGCAGAGTGATTGTTAGTGTCAAGTTCCGTCGAAAATTCCGAACTGTTGTCTAACAGAAGGTAAAGCCGATTAATTTCCTCGTCATGGTTTGAGAGCCAATCTTCAAATTTCAAAGCTACTGACTTACCTTCTTTTTCTAAACTTATTTCGGCATCGTGAAAGCTTAAGATTGCTTTGTATTCATTTAAAAAGTCTACTCCCAGTATAATTTCCGTCGACAATAATGGAACAATAAGAAAGTTCATAGAGAAGCTGTGACTTTGACAAAAGAATTCTAGGTTGGTTTGTTGGCGTACATCTACACTTTTTCCAAAGATTGCACCTTGCAATTTAATCTTACGTAACGGAAGTGTGGGGCAATCGTTCGATTTGTTGCATTTGCTAAAGGCTGTTTCACTGATTACTGAAATGGGACTGCCAGAGTCAAGTACTGCCGTAAATTTTACGTCATTTACTGTAATGTGAATCACAGGATATGCAATGTTGTTATGTTTTACGTCGTGTTCTTGGAGTAAGATGTCCCTAATGTCTTCCATTTTTACGTAATTACTAGCTACGGCAGCTGCGTCGTTAGTGTCATAAGAACGTTTTGTGGCTGCCAGCGGTGTGAGTCATTGCCTATTGTCTCTTTGTTGGCGAGCGTCGTTATTGGGATTTGGAGACCTAACTTCTACAAATTCACAGTGACGAGAGGGCCCTGCCCTGTTTAAATCCCGCCAGTTCTGATGCAATTCAGGTCTGTCGTTACGATCACATCGTCTGTCGTCATGTCGATAGTTCCTGTAGTTTCTTTCTTGTCGGTTAAGTGGTGGAGAATTTCTCCCTGAATCGTAACTGCGCGCTGGACCGTTGCGTCTAAAGTTATTCTGTCTCCCTTGATAATAATTGTTTTGGTTCCCATATTGTCTGTTTCTCTGATTGTCTCTGTGATAGTCATTACCACGGAGAGGTAATCTTTCCCTGTAATTATTACTACTCTGCCAACGGTTGTCATACGGGTGGTGTCTGTTTTGGTCACGATATGTGTTGTGAGAATAGCCTTGTCGTGTCCAGTTATTATTTCTTTCATCGTGGAATTGTGACAGATGTGACCTGTAATTGTTGTGCTCCTGTTTCCGCGTTCCCCGATTGTCAGTGTCAATTTCCAGTTCTTGTAACAGACCCTGAAATGCTTCAATGTCATCTTTGCAACGTCCTGCTAAAATAATATGTCGTAAATGTTCAGGCAATTTGAGTAAGCAAATGCGGATGAGTTCTGAGGGGCTGTATGGGTTTGAAAGATATTGATTCTTATGCAACATGTCTTCAAAATATTTGACAAGACTGGAAAATTCAGATTGTTCAAAGTGTTTCATCATCATGATGCTATGTTTTACACGGTCTTGTGTAGCTTGAGACCAATATGCTGAGAGGAAGGCATGGTAAAACTCTCCTTCACTGTGGCAATCGTGAATTACCGATCGCATTCTTACAGCTGGTTCATTCTCTAAGTAGCCACACATAAATTCTAATCTGTGTTCCAACGACCAGTTGGGAGGAAAACAATGAGAGAATTGATGGAGCCATGCTTGTGGATGAATGTCGTTGCCAGAATTCTTAAATGTTTTGAATTTACGTGTAGTAATGAACAGCTTATAGTCAAAATCATCATGTCGGCGAGTCGCATATCGGTCATTGTTAGGTCGTGTCGGCCGTTCCATCTCAAAATTCGGTGCACATTGCCAATTTCTTTCATAACTTCCGAAATGCCCTGTGTTATTATTTTGCGGCTTTTCCGTATTTCTAAGTCCCTCTTCCCGTGTTGGAGCGCGAGTGTCCTCTGAAATACGTAATTCTTGTATTACCTGTGTCAGCTGATCTTGTACTTCCCGGATTTCTCTTTGGTGTTGCGTATTAATTTGATTCTGATTTTGTTTGAATTTCCTAATTTGTTCATACTCTTCTGTGTCAGTGAAGGCTACTGGTGTTGTGTCATTCAGATCATCATCTACCTTTGTAGATAAGTTAGTGAACTGATCTGAAAGTTCGGCTACTTTATCCAATAGTGTACTTATTTCCTCAGTGTGTTTTTCTGAACCAAGTTTCAGAGTATCTACTGTGTCCTTTAAGTTTTCCTGAGTTTTTGCAAGTTGCGTAACCGAATCGGTAGATGCAACTGAGTCAAATTTAGCTTGCAAGGTCTCATGATTTTCATGAACAATTGTTTGCAGTTCTTTTATGGCTGCTTCGTGATTCCGTAATGCATTTTCATGCCGCGAAAAAATAGGTTGAAAATGCTCACAAATTTGTGTTTTTACGTCATTACAGACTTTTTGACATTTCGATTCAATGTTATGTAACTCAGTAGTCAAGTCTTCACGTGTTTGTTCAAGAGTTTGTTCCAATGAGTCTAACTTTTTAAGATTTTGTTCCACTGTGTCTAACTTTTTGAGATTTTGTTCCACTGTGTCTAACTTTTTGAGATTTTGTTCCACTGTGTCTAACTTTTTGAGATTTTGTTCCACTGTGTCTAACTGTTGCTGTGTTTGTCTCTGGTGTTGTTCCATTGTGTCTAACTTTTCAAGCTTTTGTCCCATTTGTTGCATTAATTGTAATAACAATGCACTGGTGTCTGAAACATGTTCCTCAGTGCTTTTCGGGAGTGAAGTTGCACCGGCAACATTCACATTTTGACAAGCGGAAAATGTGTCTTGACTCATTTGAGAAAACGGTGAGAATCCAAAACCTGAATCTACAGTATTTGCGAGATCGTGTCGTGTCATTTCGGCTTCCTGAGGCGAGCTATTGCCGACCGATCGGTCGATAATGCTTCCCTCTTCACTAATTGTTTCACTGTCCGTGCCATTGTTTGCCGCCCGCTCCATTTCCCTATGCACGATTACCAAATTACTACTTTGAACATCAGTTAATTCATTACTCGGTGGCGCTAACACACTGCTTTCATTTTCACTGTCATTTCTCAGTTTACTTTGGAGCCTAGTATTACGTTTTTCACACGCCATTATTGTCACAGTATTTCACACGACAACACAGAAAAACACAATTTGAAGATCAAAAATAAGAGAACACATTAACATAGCACTGAAAATAATATCTAGTTAATTGCAAGCGCAGCTGCGAAATACTTGGTGCAAATCTACATGCATGACACAACTGTTTTACTATACAACAATGAAAGACTGCAACTACAAAGGAAATTCTCTCTATAATTACGCGCTAGCAATAAACAAAATCTACACTAATTACACAAACTACAAGAAAAAAATCAGAAGATTCCAGGTTCGAATCCTGGCAGGGTCGCCATATGAAACGTCCCCTTTGAACAATTTATACACGACTGTGCTTAACCTGACACACAATATTTTGTTAGCGCAACGCAATCTGACTTTCAAAATTCCCTACAAAAGAATGGCCCTGACTAACATTAAACTATACCTTTCACAAATCACTTACCTCACAAAAATCTTCGCTGCTCAAGCTACTGCAATACAGCAAGCGCCACTACTGCCAGCTAAATAAGAGATTCAAACTACTGAAGGCACTAACTACTGATAGGGATAGTTAGCAAATGAAAGATATTAATAGAGAACAAACAATGTATTTACCTTGATATCATCATATATAAATATAGCAGTTCATGACAAATTATAAATCTCAGCCATCTCTCTCCCCACATCCACCACTGCTGGCGGCTCACCTCCAACTGCGCAACGCTACGCGCTGTTCACATCCAGCTGCCGCTGCCCAACACTACAATGGCAGACAACAATGCAAACTAGCCACAGACTGCACACAGCACAGCCAGTGATTTTCATACAGAGGTGGCGTTACCAATAAAAAAACCTAAACAGCCTACTTACAACTTTTCAAGATTCTTTCCCGATATTGCACAGTCCTCAAAATACCTTTGATAGCGCTGAGAGGTATCCAGCGTCCGTTGATAATTCAGATCCACAATATGGCTGAGCCATATTCCTTCTCGTAGGACTACATGCGTGGGACGTGCACTGGTAAATGACAACCTCTACTCTCAGTGACGTTCATCAGGCATCAGACAAATAAAAACGGATGCCTCGAGACCAGATTTATCATGGGGAGACGCGTGGGTGCTGTCTGGATCGTCATAGGCCTAACAATTGCTTCCAAAAGTCAGCGCACGGTACTTTTGAATACTCCTCGATGTACCTACGAGTAGATAGCGTTTATCAGGTGGCGTTTTCGACCGCGAGTGATCATTACGGGGCCAGATGAGCGATGTTTTGTGTCTCACGATAGCAGATGAATGTTCGAATGAAGTCTCTCTGGTGAACGCCAGTTTGGTGGACAATTTTCCGTGCTGAAAAGTGACAATACACTCACTGTCTAAGATTGAGACGGTCTTTCACGGCGTATTAAGAGACTGAATAGCCATATTCTATTGTTCACGGTCGGGATATACGACGCACTTCGTCGAAATACACTCAGAATGAAAGTATACTTTTACCACGACGACTCAGTATTTTCTGTGGTCAAAAGGATGTTAAGAAATAGGTTTATGGTAAAAAGAACAGAAATTATCCGTTATGAGGGTGCTGCAATAATTAATTTTGAGCAGTTTATAACACACTCAAAATCGGCGTGCTATTATCATTTAGTTTTCACTCATGTCAACATACGAGCATTTTATCGATATCGGAAACGCAATTACAGACTCGCATTCGGGAGGACGACAGTTCAATACCGCGTCCGGCCATCCTGATTTAGGTTTCCCGTGATTTCCCTAAATCGCCCCAGGCAAATGCCGGGATGGTTCCAGTGAAAAGGGCGCGACCGACTTCCTTCCCCGTCCTTCCCTAATCCGATGAGACCGATGACCTCGCTGTCTGGTCTCCTCCATCACAATAACCCAACCCCAAGTATAGATGTGTAGCCAAAAACTCCCTCCCCAGAGAATTCGGATCGAACCATCACACGCCGCCCCGGTAGAGATAATATCAACTAAGAGGACAGATGGAGTAATTCGCATTAGTTACACTTATGCCAATGAGCTTTTTGACAACGATGTGATATTCTTAATGCGCTCTGCACAAGCCGCCAGGCGAAAGACGCGACTTATAATGTACAGGATCACACAAAAAATGTACCATGAGAATCTACAACCGTGTGCTGAGGTATCCATGGCCGGACATATTTAATAAGCGTTAGTAGACGGTAAATCACCTTCCCCCCCCCCCCCCCCTCTCTTCGCTGATCGCCGCGTGTGTTTACACGCCGATTCGGGGAGATGTTCAGCCACGGGTCGAATCCGCTCGGCGGGTTAACGACGAGAGCCGGTGTACCGGCAAGCATGGATGTGGATTTTCAGCGGTTTCCCGCATCCGACTAGGTGAATACGAGCCTTGTACCAAAGTCGGGCCTGAGCTACACGATTCGTAAAATACTCTTTCACACGGGATAATACTACACGCATACTGTTGGGTACAGATGTTCTTTCATGGTAAGTACTAGAGTGGCTGTAGGAAGTGCATCTGACCACCCCTCACCAAATCCAATAGCAACCATACAGAACCTGCGTATATGCCGGACAGAGGCACAAGAACAAAACGAAATTTTTAGATGGTAAATTCAACTAATTAGGTAGCAGAATTATTGAACGTTATAGTGAACATTGCCCCCATTGTTCAGAGTAAAAAAAGCTGGGCTGGAACTACGCCAGATTATGAATAAGCTAGACCCAGCACACAGAAAATCAAGCGTAATCCAGCATATGAACTTAATGAAGTGTGCAGAAAACTTGAGAACATAGTGAAGCCATCAAAGTCACTGTGCTCATAGTTGAGCATCACAATACCATTAACCAAAGGTCTCTATCCTGGACGGTTAACAGCTTCTCTCAGAGCCTGCTGAAGAGGTGGAACTGAGTCTTTCCTGATTTGACTTATGCAGCTGCTCGCTGCTCTTCCCCTCGGTCTCTAGCCCTCGTCTTCCCTTTCATGATTATTTCCTCCAGGTTTTCTCCATCTCTTCTAACAATATAGCCAAGACATTGGAGAATGTTTGGATGACACGAGAAGAAAGGCGCCTGGAGATTCTGAGTTGTTAAAAATGCTCACATTTGTTCGTCCTTCAGTCCATTTTACGTGCAGCAACCTGCGACAGCACCAAAACTCAAATGCATCGATACGCTGCTGATCTCTGGCCTTAAGAGGTCATGTTTTGCAGCAATAAAAGAAGACGGAATACATGAGTGTTTCAACAAGCCTTATTTTTGTGGTTTTCATTATTGCTCTCTTCTGTCAGATCTTGGTAGGCTTGTTCATAGCCACTAGCTCTGGCATGATCGTGCATCACCTTCACGTCATCCCGTGTAACAGATGGCTGACACAAGATAGGTAAAAGAATGTACGACTTCCAGTTCCTTTAATCGACCTATGAACTGATCCTATACTCTTCAGTTATTTATCATGAGTCTTAACTTTCTAAGATTGAGGCCTTCTCTTTATAATAGACTGATGTCCTGCACTTTTGTTAGTAGTTCAGCAAGTTCATCTTCGCTGCTGCCTAAAAGCACGGTGTCATCAGAAAACCCGAGGTTGTTAATAGTTCTACCACGAATTGAGATGCTTTTAGTCCAACCATAAAGAGAATTCGTAATGACATTTACTGCAAAGATAATGTACGGTTGGGGGGGGGGGGGGGTAGAACACAACTCTATATGATACCCTACGATGCATTGAAGAAATCAGACGTGCCCGCGCTCCTCTTCACTGCTGCGAGGTGATTATTGTGTCAGTACTGTCAAGCGTGGGCCGACACCGAACTCTGCAAACACTTGCCAGAACTTTTCCTGGACCACACAGTCAAAGAGTTTCCTATAGTCAAGAAAGCAGATGAAAACAGGAAAACAGAACTCTCGCAATTTCTTCGTTAGATGTCGTATGTTGACAACCTATTCACAAGTTGCTTTTTTTTTAAAAAACCCTTCTTGTTCTGTTGAATGTATGGTTTCATACACTGTCCGAAGATGTAGTGCAAATTTTGATTTTGTGGGATATGAAAGTAACAGATGGATAGTGGATCACTTCCTCATTGACCCTTTCTCGTGTCGGGGGATGTAAAGAGACTTTGACCACTCTTCTGGCCACTCTCCACTTTCCCGTATTCTTGTACACATTGAATGCGGCACATCAACACTTTCCTGCCCCAATTCCTTGATCATGCTGTCCAGATCAGGGGATATATAGTTCTTCAGAAACTTAGAGCAAATACGGAGACTTACAAGCAGTCGTTCTTCCCACGCACAATTCGTGAATGGAACAGGGAAGGGGGGATCAGATAGTGGTACAATAAGTACCCTCCGCCACACACCGTAAGGTGGCTCGCGGAGTATAGATGTAGATGTAGATGTAGATGTAGAAATGGGTTGTCTCTTTCGCTGCGTAAAATTATAGGTTCCGATGTAAATTGCTTAACTGCTTGACTTACCGTATTATTGTTAATACCAAAATGTATTGCTCCCATCTCGCAACAGAATCTTTCTTGTTTCCAATAGGACTGACATTCTCATCGTCTACCACATACGTAGCAGGATTAAGTTCACCAGTGAAGTTGCTGAGTTTTTGAAGAGATCACCTATTTGATTGTGATTATGGTGTTCTATATCGTGTGGATACCAGCTTTCTTAAGGTTGCTTCTCTCTTCAATTAGTTGTAGTTTGGACTGTGATATCCAAAGATGTTTTGTACTTTGTGGTCGTTCTCATGTCAGAAGTGACGAGGAAACGACTTCCTTCACTTGGTACGATGTTTGTGATGGTGGTGTATCCTTCTAAAGACTGAAGTTTCGGTGTTACAAGCTCACCAAATTCCCGAAGTGCTTTCTTGCCTGTCAGACTTAGGTGTCTTTCTCAGCTCTTCTTTGTGGATTTCAGCTTAATCTACATTTTCATGGACAGCAGACTGTGGTAACTTCCACATTTGCTACGGGTAAGGTTTTACAGTCCAAGAGCAAAGCCTTCCAACGTCCTTGCACTAGCATGAAGTCACTCTGGTTTCTAAATCTATCAGTAGGTGATATTCAAGTGTCTGTCGGGTGCTGATGACTACGCAGTTCAACGCCCCGCAAACCAAACATTATCATCATCCAAGTGTCAGTCGTCTTCAGTGACTTTGGAACATAATGTTATAGAAACGGAAATCTAGTAAGTACTTGACACGCCGCGCGGAGCAGCCGAGCTGTTTGAGGCGCCATGTCACGGACTGTGTGGCCCCTCCCGCCGGAGGTTTGAGTCCTCCCTAGGGCATGGGTGCGTGTGTTATTCTAAGCATCGTGCTAAATACTGTCCAATTGACAAGTTAGATAGCAAAAATCTCGATCTGATTGGAGAGCTCTGGCCGTAATGCTCCAAACGTACTCAGTTGAGGATAGATCCGGCGACCTATCTGGCCAAGGTAGAATTAGGCAAGCACTAAGGCAACCCGTAGAAATTCTCACTGTGGTGGACGGGCGTTATCTTGTTGAACTGAAAGCCCAGGATGGCTTGCAATGAAGGACAACTAAAAGGGGCATAGAATATCGTTTACGTACCGCTGTGTTCTAATGGTGACGCGGGTGACAACTAAAGGTGTTCTGCTATGAAAACGAATGAGACTTCAGACCATCAGTCCTTTTTGTCGGGTCATATGGCGGGCGACAGTCAGGTCGGTGTCCAACCGCTATCCGGAGCGCCTCCAGACACTTCGTTGCTTGTCATCGGAGCTCAGTCCGAAGTGGGACTTATTACTGGAGACAATGCTACTCCAATCAATGAGATTCCAGGCTGAAGACGTATCTGGAGACGGCTCGGACAGAGGTGGGATAACAACCTGATTGTCACTCCCTGACAACCAGGAGTGTGGGTCTGGTGTGTTACGCGCTGCGCTGTACAACTCCGTCACAGGTATTTTTTAGTATATTTATCATCTTTGACAGCTGTATGAAATAAATAAATGTACAATGAGGTTATCACTTAGTAGCACATTAAAGAGCAAAAGGCGAACACTTTTGTAAATCTGCCGGACAGTCTAATTGGCATACCCATGCTACATGAACGAGAGTAGACAGGATGCATTCTGTAATTGAATTATGGTTGTCTTAGTGATACTAGAGTGGCAGAAAAAAATATTTGCACTGTGAAATCAGTACTTCATTTTCAGAGCTGGTGTTTCGAATTGCCCGCATCTCGTGGTCGTGCGGTAGCGTTCTCGCTTCCCACGCCCGGATACCCGGGTTCGATTCCCGGCGGGGTGGGGATTTTCTCTGCCTCGTGATGGCTGGGTGTTGTGTTCTGTCCTTAGGTTAGTTAGGTTTAAGTAGTTCTAAGTTCAAGGGGACTGATGACCATAGATGTTAAGTCCCATAGTGCTCAGAGCCATTTTTTTTGTTTCGAATTACATTGTTTTCCTCTTAAAAAATAAGATCTCTGGAGGTATGCAGACTGAAGCGACAAACGAAAATTTGTACTTAAGCCTCGATTCGAACCCTGGTCTCCTGCTTATAAGGCAGACGTGCTAACCACTACGCTGTGCAAAAACACTGTGCCAGGTTGGCGTGGTGGTTAGACTATCTGGCTAGTGTGCAGAAAACCCAAATTCTAATCCTGGCCTTGGTACAAATTTTCATACGCCGCTTTACTCTGATGTTTGAGACTTGAAAAGGTCTTTGGAATCATATAGTTCCAGTTGGTTTTTGGAGGTGTTCTGAGTCGCCAGAACGAGTGTGGTCGTTATAGTTCTCTGTCGATCCATTAAGCTTAGAACGATGTAAAGTTATTGTAAACCACTTAGTTGGTGGTGGATCTGTAAAAAGAACAACAAATTTTCTAGAAACTGTTCGCGATAACACAAGTTTACAGAAAAACTTTGTTAGCTATGAAAATGTCTGTTGAGTCCAATATGTATCTACAGAAGGCGGCGAAAGAAAAAACTCGGCAGGAACTGGACAGGAACTGCGAAAACATAACGGTAGTAGCACAATAACAATTTTCATACCTGTTGTAACCAAGCTGACTATGATGCAAAGTGATGTGAGTACCCAAGAAGTGTTACTGATACATGAAAAAATTTGAATGTGCACCGATAAATTTGCTTTTACGCTCTTCTGTAGCATATATGATTTTAACGGGTGGAGAAAACTAAAAATTCTACGAACGATGTCCTCTATATTCCTATTCCTGCTAGATTTGTGTTAGGTGAGCTGCTATTCTCATAATTATTTTGGCTCTCTTTAGTAGGGGTAGACACCCGACCGTCATGTCAAATATATTGAATAAACAATATAACACTTGTGTTATAGTGTGTCTGGTGTACATATCGTCGCTGCGTTAGCGACGGTCGCTGAGAATCGAGTGAAAGATTCGGTCCTTTGCAGCAGAAGGGCGGTAACGATATTTTATGTTGAAGATTATACTTGTGAAAGTGATCTTCGAGAATGTATAAATAAAGAAAAGATTAAAAATCGCCGTAACTGTAACATAAAGAGATAAATGTTCCGATTGCGTGCTACGGAAACAAATCCTGGAAAATAATGTTAACCGTGGAGCCTAGTGCTCTTTCAGAAATTGTTGCATAATGTCCCTTGTTTTATCCGACGTACCTAGCTAGATACGCCTACGTCCCTTTGTATTAATAAGCAGAAGATGCGACACATCAGGAAAGCGAAACTGTTGCTAACCAAGTAGCAATTTAGTTTCAATATTGCGAAGTAACTTCAAACCTTTTCTCATCAGAACACAGTCGTTAGCATCTGTCTGCTTTCGAAGATCAACACAGAATGGGGTTTCCTAAACAGCTGTGATAGGCACGAACTTGGTTAACCTCTGGTTTATTTGGATGGATATCAGTGAAACTACTTCATGTCGGGTAACATTAACGCACAGGCGTAGTCAAATCTGTTTCCGTGTGACTAGTATACTAATGATACAAAGGAACGCAAAGCAGCTTATGACTTCTTCTAGGTGAAAAAAATCATTGAAATTGTCAATGTTCCATAATGTATTTGTGTTCAAAGAGGTAAGTGTATCACTTCCTACAGAATGACACTGGATATGCTACTTAGGTTTTTTATATTCAGCATTGATCCAGATCAAATTACTAAAATAAAGCAACTTTTGAAATGACTGAAGCCGACTTATGTTGTACCCTTTGCATCTCGTACCACTGGTGATTCTGATATGCGGTATACCGTTATTTCTTCACACAATGCCATCTCCTTTTTTAAAAACACTTCTTCCTCTTCTTCTTCTTCTTGTACTTCCTCTGTGTTATTTTCTGATAATCAAAACGGCCGTAGGCATGCATTCTGAGGAAAGATAACGAAAGGCGTTGGAAGTGTAGCATGTCTTCGATTTCATGGTCATTAGAGGTGAAGGAATAGCTAGGATGAACACTCATAGGAGCACAAAGGGCTGCAACACTTTTCAAAACAGTCCGGGTATTCACCTGATGCAGTTATTTATCAAGCACCTGTACTATTCTTCATAGATTATGCATTTCGTGCTCAAGTATTTATCTATTACGATACCGAAAATCTCTGTACAAATGAAGATGGATTATAGAAATTGCGGTTACTTCTTCGTGGAAATGAAGATGGATTTCCAAATAGCAGTGCTGCGAAGTGCACTTCGCTCTTTTCTCCTGGTGAGATCCAGAAGGCAGTAGGAAGAAAACTAGTTTTTAATATAGTGATATGAGTAGGACTAAAATAAATGCGTCCATTACTGTTAACACTAATAATGTGTACTATAATCTGTCTCGTACCACATAATTTCGATAAGAGAATCGTGCAAATGATATGCAACATGTAACTAACTAACTAGGCCCAAGATTGGTTATTGGAATAGCAGACGCCAGGCGATGGTTTATTAGAAGAATCCAAAGGAAGTTTGTCTCACGAACGAAAGACGTAGTTTACAAATGTTGCGTTGAGCGATGCTTGCTTTGTTTGGAAAATCTGACGAGTCTCTGTGCAGATTGAGATAGGAAACAGAGCGATTTCAGGGAGGAAGCAGAGCGGTTCCCCATGGTTTAATAAGAGCAAGAGCGTTGCATAGATTCTCATCCAGCCTTGCGGAGTGGCCGCGCGGTTTGAGGCTCCATGTTACGGATTGCGTGGCCCATCCCGCCGGATGATCGAGTTCTCCTTCGGGCATGGGTGTGTGTGTTGTTCTTAGCGTAAGTTAGTTTAACTTGTGTAAGTCTAGGGACGGATGACCTCAGCATTTTGGTCCCTTGGGAATTCACACATATTTGAACATTTATGATTCTCATCCATCTCCAGTGGCAGGCGCTACAACAGAGACGTGCACCACCGAGAGGTTAACTTTCAAAATCCCGAAAGCATGCGTTCAAAGGAAAGTCAAGTCCATAAAACGGCTTATCGACAGTCATACCACCCACTGCTATTCACTGGTGGAACAGGACAGGAGCGAAACGATTGAAGCACAGACAGTTCTCTCCACTATGCACCGCAAGGTGTCACTGCAGTTACAGATTTAGGAAAACTAAAATTGATATTGCTGGACGGGAAACTGGAACAAGAAGGAATATTAGTGTTTAACGTAGTGTCATCGAGGCGTTCACTGGAGGCGAGCCGAAACTTGTATTCAAGAAGGACGTGTCAGGACAAAATGGTTCAGATGGCTCTGAGCACTATGGGACTTCACTTCTGAGGTCATCAGTCCCCTAGAACTTAGAACTACTTAAACCTAACCAACCAACGGACATCACACACATCCATGCCCGAGGCAGGATTCGAACCAGCTGCCGTAGCGGTCGCGCGGTTCCAGACTGTAGCGCCTAGAACCGCTCGGTCACTCAGGCCGGCCGTGTCAGGACAATAAGCGTGACATTTCAAAGAACAATCCTGTCATTTGCATTCAGTTATTTAGAGGAACCATAAAGAATCTAAATATGGGGATCCAGATGAAGTTTCAATATTCTTCCCTTCCTTTGGCTAGCCGAGTGCATTGATCACTGCACCACCTCTCTCCGTTCATCCGCGGGCGTCATTTGAAGCACTCTTTGCAGATTTTCCTCACAGAAGTCACCAACTGTCATGAACATTTACTATGTAGTATCAGAAAGCAGTCACTTAGTTTTTCGATGTTTTATGTTACAAGATGAAAAATGAGATGTCTCACTGGCTTGAAAACATCGATGTGCAGTAGTAGTCGCAGGTGAAATAATGATGGGAGAGGAAGAAACGTGAATTATGATTCCGTTCATTTAGAGTGCCGTTCCTGTTTCTCGACAGGCACAGTACAGAAACTGATAACGGTGCTATGTGATACAGTAACAGGTTAATCGTTGGAAAGATGGAAGTTGCCGCTGTGCGTGTTACTTGGGGCTGTAAATTCTGCTCCGATGCTAGTGAAACACGTGGTCGAACATCTTGTGATTAGTCGACAGCCTCACAGTAGCGATACATCACATACGAGTATGTGTGTGTGTGTGGGCGCCGTGTCGCTGATTAAAGCCCCGCGCGGCAGATGAGCCCTCCCCGCGGGTAACCCGAGTGGAACAAAGATGGGTCCTTTCCTCTTCCTCTTCCTCTTCCTCGTCCCCTATCCTCGGCACTCACGGCAGAAGCGGCATGGAGCTGATACGCGAGCATCTAAAACCAATCTGCCACTCTGATTACGCGACTTGCTCTCTTCCAACAGTTCCTTGCAATCAGCCGGTACCGAAACTGTGGATCTGCAAATAACGAGGTTCATGAACCCGAAAATCTATTATCTCAAAGACCTAAACAGTTTAAGTTCACTCAGCCTTGCATTATATACCGAGCGAGGACACAAAGTCGTGACTTTGTACTCGTATTCGGGAGGCAAGTGGTTCACTTTCGTGTCGAGTCATCCACATTAAGTTTTCCCGTGATTTCCCGAAATCGCTTAAGACGAATACCGAGATGGTTCCTTTCAAAGTGAGGTCCACTTACCTTCTCCATCCTTCTCTAACCTGACCTAGGTACCATCTCTAAGCACTTATTTGTTGATGGGACGATAATTCACTTCCTACTTTCCTAGTGACCGAACGAGTGATCTTGTAGTCAGTCTCGTCTGCGGTAGCGTACATGTGCGAGCCTGGTGTGTGCAACGAGCTGCGGCCGGTATTCTTTACATTGGTGCGTTAAGTCGCGAGCTTGATGGGTCATTCGACTGTGTTTGTGACCATACTATGTATATCAGAATAAAGTAATGACTGAAAGTAACAGAAAAGACACTCTTACGTTTACCTTCGGTACCTCAGTTGCAAAACCGAAATAATTTGAATTTGAAGACTGTTTAGAAGCGGTTCTGAATGTTCCAATGGACGGTTTTGTAGGAATTTACTTTTCGAATCTCAGTAATGTGATGTTCCTTACATTGGAAACTTCTGGTTTGTGCGAGAAAATTGTTAAATGAGCTAGAGGATCGCTAAAGTTCAATCACAGTGATAGCAGCAGTGGTGAAGTCCCCGTCACTCACGCTGATCTTGGGGATCCGAACTACTCGAATTTTGCCATTTGATGCCCCGCAGATCAAATAAAGGCAGCAGTGTCATCTTATGGAAAAGTCATTGGTATCTTCGCAGAGAAGTGGTCAAGTTCTCGTAAGTATCTCGTGTTGAAAGGAAATGGAGAATTAATATCCACCTTCAGAAGCATATACCACCATAAATTATTGTATGCGGATACCGCGCTATGTTGAAGTATGACGGTCAACCTAGGACTTGCAATAATTGTAATTATGCTAGACAGGGTCCTGCGGAGAGGATTCAGAGGCGCATAGCACAGTTATCAGGAGGCCAACCAGCAAAAGCGTCCGATATCAACATTGACCAGTTCGTATGCAGTGGCGGCCCGCGGCCACACAGGCGTGAGCTTGCTGCCAGAAATGAACAGCGTTGAACATATATAAGATTGCAGTCAGAGTGAAGTAGAGACTTCGATGAAATACAACGATGGACCAGAAGTAGGAATGTAAGTTCCTCGGGAAACAGAAAAAGCTTGCACTTCATCAACACATCAGAAGGACACAACTGACGAGAAACAAGGAACTATCAACGAATAACAAAATTCAGAACATTACCGACATGTAGGTGAAGACAGTGAAGGTAGCTCACCATTTTAATATCGAAAAAAAAAACAAGGAGCGAAGACTCGTACGTCTAGCAGTGGAGAAGACTAGGTAAGAAAAGACAAGCGTATCAGTGAAAAATTCAACACAGAGAAATTATATATAACACAAATTCAACAGAAAGTGTCAACCTACACAACAAGCACCAAAGAAGCATCCGATAAGGTGTAAAGGAAGACGAAAGGAACGGACGCAGTCAAAGGCTTCTAAGGATGTAAATAAGAACTCGTATGTAAGCGACTGGGCAGCATCAGAAGAAGAAAATCCCGGTTCAAGAATGACAGGAATCTCAACAGAACACAGACGCACAGGACTATTTTCAGAAAACAATATTGTTGAAGCTGAAGATAAGGCCATGGACGTTCAAAATATAGACAAAGATGTTGTTTCGAGCTGCGTATCTAATGATGAATTGTGTTAATAGATGAATCTCTACAGATATGAAGAATCACCGAGTTAAACATAAATAAGATCCGCAGTGCACTAAAATTAAATAACGTTCAAGATTTTTTATATCCCACGGACACTAACATTATGCTGCTCGATAAAGTCACTGACATAAATTAGAACGAATAAGCGGACGTAACGTTATTGCAAATCCAGGCAGTGGTACAAGACCGATCCTTATTAAGACGGCATTGTTATGAAAGATGTAGAAAGGCTTGAAAATAGGAAGGGAATCCCCATTACCTTTAACAATACAAGGTTGGTCTACATTTACCGCCAATAGGCACAACCGATAGGCGCCTTCATGCCAAATATTTTTGACAAGAGATTGTCCCTCGTTTTAAAAACTGGTGCGACGATATAATCCCGATTCCATTTTAATTGTTTGATTATCCTCGAAGATCAAACGCCACGTTTTAGTAAGGACTTGGAAAGATCGTTGTAGAATTACTTTTAACTGATTCTTGGAAGTACCGGAACGTCGCACTGCCCGTTTTCTCCCATGTCATAAACTTTGCAGTAAGTAGGTTGGATAGTATATCTGTGGCGAATTGCCTTAAACGACACTTCTTAAAAATCTTAAGTTGGCAGACGTACTTCTCAGACCATGCTGCGTACACATCCACAATAAATATGAAGCGCCATGAAACTTACGGGGGCAGAGGGTTATCAAAGTCCAACGTTTCACATTTACAGGATACAGAATGTCGAGAAATTTTTTACATAGATGTGCTGCGAAACTACATACAATTATTATGCTTCAGTATTAGCGTGATGGTTGAAATGCGCAAAACTAAAAATCCGGAGGTGCTTGCTGAAATACTTGCTAGATAGAAAGTAGTGGTGCCAACGAACAATTGAATGTCATTTCCAATGTCTCAGGGATCTTTATAAACTTGATGGCACTGTTGTAGAAAATTTAACAAAATCCCAGCCAAAATTCGAATCTTAAGAGAAAAAAAAAACAACTAGAATGTATCAAAGTCAGAGCAAGAGCTATGAACTCAGCACACGACGAACCGTCTGACCTTTTGTCTCATACATGAAAGGGAAAGGCCAACTAGAAAAATATTGACAGAACGTAAGTTGCCTGACGGAACGGCACTAAAGAACTGGAATGGTATCAGAAACGTAATTCGCGATCCCTACGCTGACCTGATGACTAAAGAAGGAATGCACTGGACGAAATGCCAAAACACCTCACACGATGACTCACCCCGGAGGACGTAGAATATCTAACAGAAGAAATTGACGAAGATGAATTTCATACTACTGCATTCCTTAGTCAGAGGAACAAATATCCCGGAAATGACGGAATCCCGGAACAAATATACCAAACATTCTGGCATAAAACGAAGGACTAACCTATACTGATTTACAACGCATTAATGAAGCCGAATGTAACAATTCCCCAAGAATTCAAGGAAGTGTTGGTCGTGTTTATTGCGAAAACACCAGGCAATATCTCTGTTGAAGAGTTGCGTCCGATCACCTTACTTAAGAGTGCCTATAAAATCTTAGCGCACATCCTAACATTATGAATGAAAAAAGTAACGAATATCGTCATAGGACCTCATGAAAAAAATGTTGGCTAAGATAGATCTGTTTTTAGACCTCAGCAAACTATAGAGGAATATTAGTCATAGCCGAAATTTGCACGATAATGAGCACCGTGGTCACTATAGATCTTGATAAAGCGGTCGACCAGGTCAGTCATCGTTTTCTGTTCCACAGAATGCAAGAAATGGGCTTCACTCATAGCTTCATCGCGAGTGATACAGAATGTGTTACTGGACAGCACTTCACAGATTGTAATAAATGGTCATCTTGGCAGCGCCGTCCTAATCAACATCTCTGTACAGCAAAGGAGCTCATTGGCGATGGCGTTATTCACAGTCGTAATAGAACAATACGCCGCCGCACTAACGAAGCAATTGAAAGGTTTACAAATAAACGGCCAAAACTTTGTATCTCGAGCGGACGCTGATGGTTTAGGGTTCTTAGTAGCGAGAGGAGTCTTCACAGCAATGTGGAAAACAGAACGATATGAAGCGGCAGCAAGGGCTGAGATGAACTGTAAAAAGTCTCGACTTATGAACTTTTGACGTGGTATAGGCTGGCACCACTACGACAAACCTCCAGAAATCCAAAATATGGAGAGTCGAGGAATAGAGTTCAATACCAAATTGCAACACACCATCGTTGCCAATTACAAATGTGTCCTGCGTCAGATAAGAGTCGGCGTTCAGTCGTACGATGTACGAAAATTAGAGGAATTGTAAAATGTCCAGTTGACAAACATCTAAGCAAAATCGAAGGTAAGCTACGTAGCTCAATTTTAAGTGTGCCCTGCACCGTAGCAAAAAGTATCCTAGCACCCCTTGGACATTTTGTCAGTTGTGATCACATCTTCAAATTAAGAAATGTGTGGTGTCACCGCCAGACACCACACTTGCTAGGTGGTAGCTTAAATCGGCCGCGGTCCATTTAGTACATGTCGGACCCGCGTGTCGCCACTGTGTGATCGCAGACCGAGCGCCACCACAAGGCAGGTCTCGAGATACGGACGAGCACTCGCCCCAGTTGTACGGACGACATTGCTAGCGACTACATGGACGAAGCATCGCTCATTAGCCGAGCAGATAGTTAGCATGCATTGCTCATTAGCCGAGCAGACAGTTAGAATAGCCTTCAGCTAAGCCCATGGCTACGACCTAGCAAGGCGCCACTTGTAACATTGCATTTACCTCAAGATAGAGTCTCACTTGTATCACCAAGAACGTTGTAAACCAATGAAGATATAAAAGTTACGTGTTCTAGTAGCTACATACTTTTCTTTATAACATTAATAAGTATCCTGTTTCAGACCTCTATCTTGCCTACTTAAGATCACGCGTGCCTTTCGGCTACTTCAGTGTGGCGTAGCAATCTTGTTACGCCACAACAAAATGATATCTTTCCAATGCGACACGGCGGACTGAATTTAACAGATGTTCACCAATACGCTTTACATTTGCACCAGGTATAGACAGTGGCGATCAGCTCCGAACAGTCTGAGCCCGAACTTACTGAATGAAGTCGCTCCTACAACCATCATTCCATCGATAAATGTGGCACATATTCCTCACGAGTTGTATCATTTGACGTGCTTTTTACTATAGTTACACCGTATAATAATATCTGAAAAATGAAAGTCAACGAAATGTGAAAGGACCTTTGAGAACTTAAGACAGGGAACGTGGTAGAACGAAAATAGCAACAGAAAGATTGGTCAGCTATATGGGAAAACGTACACAGCCCATATTAGCCATCTTACATGACGGCGCAGTGGTACTTCCCAGTGAACATGAAAATTTCAGTGATTTCTAAACTCCATGTAATTCACGTAGCAGCTGCAACCTTGTGCACTACGTGTGGTCTAGCAGACACCGACGGACAGAGATTAGTGTATACAAACTCGAAGAAGATATGAGGTTTCACGAAACACGAAGTTGATATTATAAATAGGACGACACCAGGATACATAACACCTGCTGATATACTGACTCCTGATGACAGACCGCGTCCTGAGACTAAAAGAAATGCGAAAATTCGTTAAAAAGACACACAATGGTCTGCCTTTCAATAACAGACGAATAAACAGTGCACGATTTTCTACAACATTTAGCAGCGCAACTTTATTTGCTCAGACTGAAAAAGAAGTATATAGAGAACTTTGCAAATTTTTAGACTGGATGATATTATTTTCCTTTAATAGGTGCAAAGATAACTAAACTCCAAAACTAATGACTCTAACTTACTTTTATGTATAAATCTCTCTATAAAAAAAAAAAAAAAAGAAATGCATTTTAATTTCAAGCAAGTCACAACAACTCTTCTGCCGAAGATGAAGATACAGAAGAGGATGTAAGAAACCTCTGACGTTTATTATACAGGGTGTTACAAAAAGGTACGGCCAAACTTTCAGGAAACATTCCTCACACACAAATAAAGAAAGGATGTTATGTGGACATGTGTCCGGAAACGCTTAATTTCCACGTTATAGCTCATTTTAATTTCGTCAGTATGTACTGTACTTCCTCGATTCACCGCCAGTTGGCCCAACTGAAGGAAGGTAATGTTGACTTCGGTGCTTATGTTGACATGCGACTCATTGCTCTACAGTACTAGCATCAAGCAGGCATTGTTGGTGATGTCTTGATTGGGCCCCATGTTCTTCCACCTACGCTCAATGGAGCACGTTATCATGATTTCATACGGGATACTCTACCTGTGCTGCTAGAACATGTGCCTTTACAAGTACGACACAACATGTAGATCATGCACGATGGAGCTCCTGCACATTTCAGTCGAAGTGTTCGTACGCTTCTCAACAATAGATTCGGTGCCCGATGGATTGGTAGAGGCGGACCAATTCCATGGCCTCCACGCTCTCCTGACCTCAACCCTCTTGACTTTCATTTATGGGGGCATTTGAAAGCTCTTGTCTACGCAACCCCGGTACCAAATGTAGAGGCTCTTCGTGCTCGTATTGTGGACGGCTGTGATACAATACGCCATTCTCCAGGGCTGCATCAGCGCATCAGGGATTCCATGCGACGGAGGGTGGATGCATGTATCCTCGCTAACGGAGGACATTTTGAACATTTCCTGTAACAAAGTGTTTGAAGTCACGCTGGTACGTTCTGTTGCTGTGTGTTTCCATTCCATGATTAATGTGATTTGAAGAGAAGTGATAAAATGAGCTCTAACATGGAAAGTAAGCGTTTCCGGACACATGTCCACATAACATATTTTCTTTCTTTGTGTGTGAGGAATGTTTCCTGAAAGTTTGGCCGTACCTTTTTGTAACACCCTGTATAAAGGTTCTTTAAAAGCCAATTATGACTTAGTTCAGTGGTGGAAGATAGCACAGTTTACGAATCTGCATCGAAAGTAGACGAATATTTGACTTTACTTACACGTGATTTTTAAATCATTAATTTGATAGAAGAATCCGATTATGTTATTTTGTTTTCCGCTACAGAATACAGTATTTATGTCCGTGAATGGAGGAATAGAAACTAAGTTAATTTTCAAGAAGCAGAATTTAATTAATTAAGGAAATTCGAAAGTAGCTGAAAGAAGCTAGCCTATGAAGGCATAATCTCCCAAGGAAAATGAGGGGCAGTAGGGGTGCATCAAAATTTATTTATAAATAAATTTAAAAAATAAAAGTAATGTAGATGGCTGCCATATGGGGGATCCAGGTCGAACTGTGGTCGATCCACAGACATTGTCCGTCTACATTTAATCTAGCCGACACCTCTCAACGATATGAGCAGTCACCAGCAAAGACACGTGGTTTGGATTCCACGTTAAAATGTAGGTCCCTTTTCCCCACTTGCATCTCTGGGTTAGTCTAGGGACACGCAAGTCGCCGGAGTGGCGTCCGATTGAAAGACTTTCCCCAGGCCACTGAGCCACAAGAAATTATTATTATATTTCTTATTTCAACTATGTTCCTACTTAACTACTCAGGGGGAAATACGAAAGAAGTTATGCTAAATCATTACAAAAGTTCAGTGGTAGTTTGTCTCCATGTGAGTGAAGGAGAAACAGAATGCCATATGGTTAGAAAAAGAGACAAAAAATACTCCCTTGGTTGTAGACAATATTACTTGCAAGAGAGCTGTAGAGCGCCATTCTAACGGAGAGAATTGAACCGAAATACAAATTAGCGGACGCACTGTGGCTTTCAACAGCTTTAAATATTTAAAAATCCACTGTGATAGTCAGTCGCTATTCTAGTGTTCTATTCGGACATGATAACTTGATTTTCAGAATGAAAGATGAGGAAAAACTACTTGAATTTGAAAGAAAGAAAGAAAGAAAGATTTGTGGAAGCGTTGCGGATTAGTGCACCCGGGAATCAAAACTTAGGGAAAACAATGCTGTATGAACACCGTGTAGAAACCGCAGTATTGTAGGGGAAAGGAAGAAGAGAAGACTGCATTGGGTGCCTCACATAGCTAGTACCCCAGGAAGCTGGCTACTATTTTCATCACTATCAACAAGTTTCGTGGCAGTGGAAGAGGAGGAGATACAGAACAAGGTGGAAAGCCAACATACGTTACGTTAGGGATGGGTGACCATGAAAACCGAATGGATGATGTAGGCACAAAACAACATGCAGTGGAAGAGAAGTATTGACCTGGCGTATAGTCACTTATGCATGAACCACACTTTTTTTTAAGTGCACTTGGTATTCAGGCGAACGGCCCTATAGAATTCACTACCTAATGTGGAAATTACGAAGCGCCTCTATGGGCTACTGGAATGGAAGGAAACCCTTTCCCCACATACGCACATGCAAACACGTATGAGCCACAAGGAAAGACGTGGATCAGTGAATCACTGGGCCCGCATTTCGCGTCGGGAGTAGTGGATTTCGGATCCTTGTCCGATCGTCCTGATTTGAATTTCGCGTAAAACACGAAAATAACTGTAGTTGGATTTCGAGACATATCCTTTGGAAAAGTAACGACTGGTTTCTTCCTAATCCTTGTTCAACCTGAGCATGTACTTCATGTTGACGTCGACGGGATATTAAACAATAAACTTCCTTCCTTCTATGTGAGAAATGGAACGTGGAAACTCCCAATGACACATAACCGGATCAAGATTTTGAAAATAGTAGTACTTCAAGACTCTTTTTAAACACCAGCAACATTTTATCTACGTAAGTAATAATTGCCATGTATTTTATCACAATGTTCGAGACATTTTGTGTAGAGGAATATAGCAGAGTTTCATTTTGAACCTAACAGTAAAACTTTCTCTCTTACCTTTTCGTAGCCGGTAGCGGCGAATAGTTGTAGAAGTAATTATTCGATCAAAATTTCAATCACGGCATTAATTTTAAGTGTATAAACTGCGTCGCGAAAGACGATTATAGTCGTGTGCGACCATCAACGGTATACTGTGAAAGTAGTTCCATTCGCTTGCAAGCCTGAATATTCTGTCTCTCGGTGATGTTAGGGTCGATGTGGCTTCACCCTAAATCTAAGCGCAGTGAGGCACATATGGAAGTTTTAAACTCATGGTAAGCACTTTACTCACGTTTCAGTCCTTACTGTGACCAGTATTCGGAGCATTTCCCTTGACGTCACGGAAGTTTGTTGCTCATTAGATGGTAAAGTTAAGTTGTGGGAGGTTTCGAAATGGGAGTAGCACTGAAAGAACGCTTGTTATTAAGTGCAGAGAAAGTTGCTCAAATATGAATGCCGATCGTCGAGAAGTAAGGCAATCACTGTGTAGCCATACTGCTGAATAGCTAATAGGCTTCAAACGTCAAAGAAATCTCTAGAAATGTTCCAAAGACAAAGAAAATGGGAGCCAGTTATCGATTCTTGGCGAAGACAGACGCTGCGGGATCAGATCGCCAAGTTTTGTAACCGAACATTGTCATTTTGTCTGGGCGTATGTGACTTGACGACTGCAACTTTGCTTTTAGTGACATATGATCGACAGTCACATTTTTCAAACTCGAGATTATGTTGACCAACCAAACAGATCATATATGTTGGCAGCGTTTAATTACATCGGGGAGCCGGCCGGTGTGGCCGTGCGGTTAAAGGCGCTTCAGCCTGGAACCGCGTGACCGCTACGGTCGCAGGTTCGAATCCTGCCTCGGGCATGGATGTGTGTGCTGTCCTTAGGTTAGTTAGGTTTAATTAGTTCTAAGTTCTAGGCGACTAATGACCTCAGAAGTTAAGTCGCATAGTGCTCAGAGCCATTTGAACCATTTTTTACATCGGGGAACAATCTGTTAACTAGAGCAGGTACTGGTTAATCAAACTGGTTTGGCGAGTTTTACTAAATTGTTCAAAAAATGGTTCAAATGGCTCTGAGCACTATGGGACTCATCATCTATGGTCATCAGTCCCCTAGAACTTAGAACTACGTAAACCTAACTAACCTAAGAACATCACACAACACCCAGTATTAAATTGTTAAACAGGCTATGTTGTGAAGCTGAAGTATCTGATTTGGCGTATCCTTCATACCATCATATCTTCGAAATATCCTCCTTAGGACCGTTTTCGAAAACTATTTCACCGATACTGTAGCGCAGAGTGGTATCCGTGTCCACCGGTTAAGTATTCGTTCACCGGATACAGTGCTATTGTTAGTAAGGAGATCGCGTGCCTCACAAAGGCCTGGAGTATATGTTCTTTGACAAGGTAATGCGTTCATGTCTTTTTGCATCTAAGAAAATAAGAAAAGGACTGTAACAACTTTACGAGAAAGGAAATTTGAAACATAATACACTATCGGCCATTAAAATTGCTACACCACGAAGATGACGTGCTACAGACGCGAAATTTAACCGACAGGAAGAAGATGCTGTGATATGCAAATGATTAGCTTTTCTGAACATTCACACAAGGTTGGCGTCTGTGGCGACACCTACAACGTGCTGACATTAGGAAAGTTTCCAACCGATTTATCATACACAAACAGCAGTCGACCGGCGTTGCCTGGTGAAACGTTGTTGTGATGCCTCGTATAACGAGGAGAAATGTGTACCATCACGTTTCCGACTTTGATAAAGGTCGGATTGTAGAATATCGCGATTCTGGTTTATCGTATCGCGACATTGCTGTTCGCGTTGATCGAGATCCAATGACTTAGCAGAATATGGAATCGGTGGGTTCGGGAGGGTAATACGGAACGCCGTGCTGGATATCAACGGCCTCGTATCACTAGCAGTCGAGATGACAGGCATCTTATCCATATGGCTGTAACGGATCGTGAGGCCACGTCTCGATCCCTGAGTCAACAGATGGGGACGTTTGCAAGACGACAACCATCTGCACGAACAGTTCCACGACGTTTGCAGCAGCATGGACTATCAGCTCGGAGACCATGGCTGCGGTTACCTTTGACGCTGCGTCACAGACGGGAGCGCCTGCGATGGTGTACTCAACGACAAATGGCAAAACGTAATTTTTTTGGATGAATCCAGGTTCTGTTTACAGCATCATGATGGTCCCATCCGTGTTTGGCGACATCGCGGTGAACGCACATTGGAAGCGTGTATTCGTCATCGCCATACTGGGGTATCAGCCGGCGTGATGCTATGGGGTGCCATTGGTTACACATCTCGGTCACCTCTTGTTCGCATTGACGGCACTTCGAACAGTGGACGTTACATTTCAGATGTTTTGCGACCCGTTGCTCTAACCTTCATTCGATCCCTGCGAAACCCTACATTTCAGCAGGATAATGCATGTTACAGGTCCTTTACGGGCCTTTCTGGATACAGAAAAATGTTCGACTGTTGCCCTGGCCAGCACATTGCCCAGATCTCTCACCAATTGAAAACGTGTGGTCACTGGTGGCCGAGCAACTGGCTAGTCACAATACGCCAGTCACTACTCTTGATGAACTGTGGTATCGCGTTGAAGCTGCATGGGCAGCTGTACCTGTACACGCCATCCAAGCTCTGTTTGACTCAATGCCCAGGTGTATTAAGGCCGTTATTACGGCCAGAGGTGCTTGTTCTGGGTACTGATTTCTCAGGATCTATGCACCCAAATTGCGTGAAAATGTAATCACATGTGAGTTCTAGTATAATATATTTGTCCAATGAATACCCGTTTATCATCTTCGTTTATTCTTGGTGTAGCAATTTTAATGGCCAGTAGTGTGGTATGAACGCCAGCGCAGTTTTCTGATTGTTATGCAGTGTTTACGTTCTAATGGAGATACGTTCCCTCTGCACCAGATGCCTTGGTTTTCTTATTTTCTTTTGTACCATTTCCGCCAATTATTGCTAAAAGCTTCACCGACAAGTTCATCAACCGTCGCATCAATACAGTCCTTCTACTAACAGCTTTTGAACGTCGTTAAAGATTACATAGCTTCATTTAAGGAATATGTACTAGTGCAGTGTCTTATCATACAAACAAATTGCGAATATTAACTGTCTCTTTGGAACTGTTGTTTCTTGGAAGTTTGTTTCGATATCTCTACCCGCTTATGAATCATTAGAGATTCCTTAAGAAGTTAGGATGCTCATTTCACACGGTTGACACTCATCTAACGTCGGATGTGTAGGCTTTTAACCGAGACAACGGGCTTCTGAAGACAGACGGGAAGTGCTCTAAGAAACAAACATAGTATGTGAAATGAAATGCAGTGAAGCGTTCCGATGATCGTAACATACTGTATTATGCTAATAACACTGCAAAATAATAATGTTCCTTTTTATAAATTCATTCGATTTTGCCTGATTTTATGAGATTCTCCACTTATTTGTTTCTTGTAGTAACCTGTTATTCTGTACATACATAATGCACCATATACTCGGTTTGGCATGTTCTAATTTTTCTCAGCCTTTGCAGCTCTTCACCTCCACTGGCACTTCTTAAGCCTCGATAATTGTTGCGGATGTTGTAGCAGGTGATCCACTTAATTGCTTCTTTTCATTATAAGACCTACTTCTCAGTCTGTTCTTTTGGGAAAAGCTTCATTTGGGTCTGACAACTGTAAATGTCATTCTACAACATACATATCTAATGCTTCCCAATTGTTTTCCTACGGTTCCGGGCCGGCCGCGGTGGTCTAGCGGTTCTGGCGCTGCAGTCCGCAACCGCGGGACTGCTACGGTCGCAGGTTCGAATCCTGCCTCGGGCATGGGTGTGTGTGCTGTCCTTAGGTTAGTTAGGTTTAAGTAGTTCTAAGTTCTAGGGGACTTATGACCTAACATGTTGAGTCCCATAGTGCTCAGAGCCATTTGAACCATTTTTTTTCCTACGGTTCCCTGCAGTGTAGTGGACTGTGGTATATTTCCAGATTCCTCACTTATAGTGTTTCTTAAGACACCGAGAGAAGGCTTTCTCGAGGCGGTTGTTGTTTATCTTCAAGTGTCGCCAGTTCAGAGTTTTCTGCATCTGTCCCTTCTTTGTTTACGTTCAGTATCCCCTGTTTGGTCTGCGTGCTACAGACTTGAGCGGTAATCCCGGATGGGTCGTACGAGTGTTTTGTAAGCAAAGGCTAAGGTTACTAGTAACAGTGATACTCTGCTTTCGGCCCCACTCTTCCTACCGGAAATTTCCTGAAAAGGACAGGGTGTTCGACTAACTTGACTGTTATTTGAACCTACCCGACGCTACACGATATGCCACATGTTTTTAAAAATCAACGAAATATTGCAGTTTAAGGATCCCTTCATGATTTCTGCTGCCTCTGACTCAGGCTTTTTATATTTATTAAATTGAGACAGTCATTTAGCATTCAAAAATGCAGGGTCAAACTTTTTGTTCTTTGTGCAATCGCTAACATCACAGTAGTTCCATCCAGCTCCCTCTTTGAGATGTTCAGTCTTTTATTCCATCTTTACAGTCCAAAAAGATATTTGCCAGTAATTTACCTCTTTTTATTAATCTTTCCTTGTTCCCTATTTCAAGCAATCTAAAAGAAACTGTTCTGTCTTAATCAAATATTTGTGACAGTATGTGCTATCTTTTTTCTGGTTTCAGTCACCTAGTTACTGAAACATGTTTTGATTCTTATTTTCTACACTTTTTCTTTATTTACTATGAAAATTAATACAGTGTACAGTCGATGACAGAATTCTTGAGACCCCTTGCCTCGTCCCTATTCTGAACTACACACCTTCGCTGTCTGTTAACAAAGCACAACATGGAAGGAGACGAAGTGCTACCAGTCTATTGTCTGTAGACGTGAAGTCAAAAAACTATACGAACATAGTCAGACTGTTTTGACTGTCTTAGATAATGTGGGAGAATCTGTTGCTGCTGATTGAATTATCTTTTATGTATATTCGCTGTGTCCAGTGTAGTAACATAATTACACTGTTTACTTTACTGCAATTTCAGTTTTGAAACGGTCTGTGTCTACGTTCACTCCACAGTTATATTGAAGTACAGTTACGGTACCACCACGAAAGTATGCAAACGTAGCAGTAAGCGTAGATACAGTACACATCGGAATAACGATGACAAAAGATTCAGTGCCACAATGAAGCCTATGCACGCTAACAAGTGTGCAATTCATCGAGTTTTTCGCCTTTAGATCTGCAGGGTACAGAATCAAGATAGCGACAAGACTTTTGGGGGAGGCGTCGTCTTAGGTTTTTTTACTGATTGTTGATCCGTTTGCTTGTAACTCTCTCAGAGAAGAGCTAAAAATCTTGTCTCAAGCGAAATTAGAACCGAAAACTAAAACAGTTTTTAGTGTGAAGGGGGAACACTATATCGCTAAGCTAGCATACAACTACGTGAGAAACCACTCCTTTGTTGTCCAAATGTTGTCTGAGACAGAGAATCCGTAACGTAAATGGCTAAGTAATCTGCAGTTGCTGTTGGAATGGGCTTCTTGCACTTGAAAACATAAATTTTCTACCTCTACGTCTTTAGTGAGAATAATTCAGGATATTTAATCTAAATGGCTAGAAAATTTTTCTAGGAAATTTACTAGGTTACCTATGAATCATTCCAGGTATTATATCAACGGTCACATAATTGCCAAACGTATTCCACAATGTTGCCCATTCTCCATCAGACTAGTGAAAAGCAGACTATGTTTGCTCAGCCGATGTGTTTCTTGAGCTGGCTGGAACTGAGAAAGATTGCTCTTCGATGAAGTTGCGTCGCCGGCTGCCACTGCATTGACTGGGAGACAGAAATAACTAGTATAGGAAAATGAGTTTTGTTCGAATTTCTGTAACTGTGATTTAGTTCTAAAGTGCAGTTACGAATAATATCCACATGCACCGACTGGAACTCTAATATTATAAATAAAGAGTAGAGAAAATTATTTATGTGTGTCTCCTTTTCAATAGCTGTTTCATGCATTATTGTTTTTCTGACGCAAGCGAACTGACAACTAAAGTATTACGCACTGGAACTGAATCGCCTTTGTAGTATCACAAGACGCTAATAAAGTTACGAGTGAATAACATTCATCTTCATATTATATACTTGAAAACGTTTGTCCTTATCAATGCTAGCATTGGCGCCACCTCAAATACATAATAATACAAAGGAAATGTCAACATAACACTGTTTGTGGATGTTCGCGTTTTTTAATCGAATTTCATAAGCAGCGAACAACATGTTGTTTCAAATCACAAAAGCAAACCGTGGAAGAAAATCTTTCGCGATGAACAACAAATGGACTGAAAAGCCGCGAGGAGAATTAACCAAGTGAATTAATGAAGTGCAAGCTCGAGTCCAACTTCTAATGACATTAAAGGAGAAGCAGTTGTTATGAGAATGTGAAGCAAGGAACAAAAAGTGCTGAAAGTACTGTGTCGCAAATGTCTTCTTAAGTAAAACTGTCATTCATTCTATAAAAAACGAAGGGGACGAATAGTACCGTCTACTCGTATTGGTTACAGTACAACTTACGGTGATGCTTTTTCAATAAAGCCGAAAATCGCCTAATGAATGAGTTTTTCAATTTTAGGGCAGCTTAAGACAGACTCAAACGAAATTAACAGGTTGAGCTTACTCTAAATCAGGAGTGGGCAGTTGTTTTGACTCAGGGGCCACGCTATGGACACGGATGTTAGCGGAGGGCTGCACATTTTGAAATGTTTGCATTCATTAGTTAACTCAACATTTCTGAAAATGTGTAAATTGTGTCATAAGGATCAACAAAATATAAACGAAATAAAATTGTGGCCCATCTAACCAATTTATTTATTGTGCTTATTTCACACCATCCGTAGCTGCAAGAACATTTAATTTTAGAAGTAGTTTATTAAGAGTGATGTATCCTATCACCCTATCCTATCAGACCGCTTGTTTCGATTCTCACCACAGCTTGTAAGTTAATGTCGGCTAAGAACATCTATATTAACATCTACTGATCCTCAAGCAAGAAAAGCTTTGCTCACAAATGTACGGAGACCGAAATATAGAGAACATTCTCCCAGCAAATTTTTTCATACACGGAAATTTTTCAGCAGACAAAATTTATAAGAGACAACGAATGTCGCAGCATTCAACACTTCTTTCACAGTGTGACGTAAATGCGTGTTAATACGTTCAAGCTCCAGATCCTCAGTAGCAGTGTCAGTACCAACAATGACGGGATGAGAGAGCAAATTGAACTGAGGCTCAGTTTTCTTAAAGCCCTGAATTCTTCTTGTAGCTTCGTCCTCCAAACACTGCAGATGATCCATAATCATAACAGAAACACAATTATGTCCTGTTTTCCCAAGAAAGGGAAATGAGAAAAATTGCCTTCATCTGCTTACTTTGCAAATTGATATAGTTTTGTTTTGAGTAATTTTAGATGCTCTCACATTTCATGTGCCAACAGCTGCTTTACCTAAAATGTCACATTAAGTTAATTCAGTTACTCAAATATATTAGCTGCAGCCTCATATGACAAACTGCCTGTTGGCTTCTCTCTCAGGTTCTTCGATCGACGTTTGTTTGATGATTTTTCTGACGTTTCGCAAGCACGAGTGGCTAGCATTGCCGATGTTTCACCCACCACAACTGGTGGTGGAGTCGAGCTCGTAGCCCCAGATTATATGTACCTGGCGCGGCAACGTCCAAGGGCTTCTCCGTTGTCATTACTACTGCGGGTCTCGCCTTGCTACCTGAAACTTGAAGCGGTCATTCGCTAGAGGACGAGAATCCAGTATCCATTCACCTGGAGGATTCCTTCTTTCTTGTTAAAGTTATTGTCATATTTGTATCTTTCTGCGGTTTTCGATACACGCTGCGTCCCAGGTTTTCATTTTCCCTTGTGACCAGCATATCTGGAAAGGGTAGCTGTTACCCATTTTCTACCTCCACGGTAAATTTTATGTTGGCATTGTGACTGTTCAGTTGTCACAGAGCTGTTCTCACAATGGCTCCGCACAGCGAAGCTATCATCGGCCTACCTGTGCCACACCTTAGGTTTACAACCTACAGTGGTGTGAACCTGGGGCACGGGGCGTATCGAAAACCAAGACACACGGACTGATACCTGCACAAACTGTCGAATCACCGCTCGAGCCAAATAAGAGCCTTGATTAATGCGCTTGTAACGCGAGCAAGGCGAACATGTGAGCCGCAGCACCTCAGACGCGAGACAGATTTCTTAGGAGCAATGGGTATTTCACCTGTTACATAAGAATTGTAAGAGAATCAAACACTCAGCGAAGTGACATATCCGGAAAAGAAATCTCGACTGGAGTCTCAGGCAACTGAAACCAGGTGGTTTCAGTTGCCTGAGATTGCAGTCGTGTGTGTGAGTTGCGTTTGCGTATGAGTGTGTGCGTGTGTGTGTGGTTTGTGTGTGTGTCTACGTCTATTGTTGACTAAGGCGTTAATGACCAAAAGCTTTATTTTTGACAGTATTTTTGTTGTGCCTATCTGTGACTCAGCATCTCCGTTATGTGGTGAGTAGCAACTTCCCTTTTCTTAAACGTAAAACTATGTCAGTCACTGAGGCATCATCTCCTAAAACCAGGGATAGCGAGTCAATGAGATTAAAAGTACGCCACAGGGCAGCTAGGTTGGGACAGTCCAGCAAAATGTGGACCACCACAACGACAGTGATGTGGGCCCTCCCAATAGAGGAGATGACCATGAGTCAGCCTTGTATGGACGGTGTGGAGTCGGCAAATGACGGGAGAGTCCTTGCAAGAGGCCTGCTTGGAGGACTTCCACAGATTCATAGTCTCCTTTATCACCTATAGTTTGTTTTGTGAAGTCACAGAGAGCCATTCTGTATACCAGATTCCTAAAACTTGGCGGTGTAATACCGATCGGAGGTCTGTTTCCGGAATACCGATCTGAGGGGCCGGTGTACTGGTAGAAAGTTTGGCCAGGCTAACATAGAGTTCCCAACGTGGCCTGTGGTCCAGAAGAAGGTCAATGAGCATCCACATTGTTCGAGAGCATACAGGGAAGGGATGGCGCGAACGCTCCAGGAGTCACTGCAGAAGAGAAAGGACTCCACTGATGCAGGAACAGATATGCTCAAGAGCATGAGAGGTGGCTACTAGTTCTGCAGTGCAGTCACTACAACCATCTGGCTATGACTGCAGTTCAGTATACCCTGTGTGATTATAAGCAAATCTCAAACGGCCACAACCGTTGAGCCATCACTATAGACTACTTCTGTACCCGGGGATACGCCAAGGATGGAGAAAAATTGGCGGTGGAGGGCCTGAGGACGGACAGAGTCTTTCGCACCTTGTGATAAGTCAAGCCAAAGCTGTGGCCGCGGGAAACACCACAGACGAAGTGAGTGGATCCGGAAGTGAGCTGGAAGAGTAAACAACTGGAGATCAGAGAGGACGGACCATATACGGATTGCGATCGTAGTCCCTGATCTGGTCCACCGTTGTGGGAGATAGATTTCTGTGTTTGGAAAGGGAAGATGGTAATTCGGACGGCCATGGGAGCTGCGAAAGTGGGTATCATATTTGAAAAGCTGTTGTTGGCACCTAATCTGCTATGGAGGATCCCCAGCCTCCACGAGTAAGCTGTTCACAGGGCTAGATAGAAAAGCTCCTGTCGCAAGTCGAAACCATCAGAGGTGTACCGGATACAATATCTTCAATGCTGAGGGTGGTGCTGAACTGTATGCCATACTCCCACAATCAAGATGGCATTGTATCAGGGCTTTGTAGAGGTGCAGAAGGGTAGTACGATCTGCATCCCAGCTTGTGTTACTCAGGCAGCGAAATGTATTAAGGTGCAGTTAGCACTTCTTCTGAAGCTCGCGAAGACGGAAAATCCATGTCAATCGAGAATGGAAGACCAGTCCTAAAAAGCGATGGGTCTCTACCACATTGAGTAGTTTGTGGTTGAGGTAAGGTTCTGGTTATGGGTTTACGGTACAACGTCGACAGAAGTACATGATGCGAGTCTTGGCAGCTGAAATCCGAAAGCCATGGCTGAAAGTCCATGTCTGCGTCTTTTGTATGGCGCCACGTAGTCGACGTTCAGCGACACCCACACCACAGGAGCAATAGTAGAGGTAAAAGTCGTCAGCGTACAAGGACGGTGGTACTGAGGGTACCATAGATTCTGCTACAGCATTGATGGCTACTAGGAAGAGAGACACTCAGTACAGAGCCCTGCAGGACCCCATTTTCTTGGAATTGTGGGGTACAGTGGGAAGCAAGCAAGAACTTGAACCCAGAATGTATGGTGCAACTGGAAGTTTTGAGTAAATATAGTGAATGGACACCGGAGATCTCATTTGTAAAAGGTAGCAGGGATGTGGTGTTGTCATGTGATGTCGAAGGCCTTTGCAGGTCGATAAAGATGGCTATAAGGATTTGACGTCGGGAAAAAGCTGTTTGGATGGCAGAATCCACGTAAACCAGATTATCAGTAGTGGAAAGGCCTCAGCATAAACCACTGTGAGATGGAGCCAGAAGACCTGGAGACTCATGGAGCCAACACAGCCGCTGACTTACAATGTATTCAAGCAACTTATAGAGGACATTGGTGAGACTAATTTGGGCAATAAATGTCCATCTCTGGGGGGGGGGGGGGGGGTCTTACCTGGCTTCAGGACTATGACACGCTCCAGATGCAGTTAACGTATCAAGGATATAATGCCAACAATCCACCACTAGGTGCTTGATCATTTGGTTGTGGATACGTCCAGCCATTGGGCTGTATCATGGTAAAGGGCTAGGACACGACGAATTCCCACTAGCTGAATATAGTGTTATATGACTCCAGGTGATGTGTAGTAAAAGATAATTGCTTTTGCTGCACCCACTGTTTTAGTCCACGAAAGGCGATTGGTAATTCTCAGACACTGAGGCTTGAGCATAATGTAGAGCAAAATGTTCGGTGATGGCGTCTGGGGCAGCGTAGACAGTGCCGCTCAAATTAATAACATTTACACCTGCAGGTGTCTGTTATCCACAGAGATGTCTGATCTTATCCCAAACTTGCAAAGGAGAGGAACGTGGCCCGATGGGTTAAACGTACTGTTCCCAGCATTCTCACTTCTGTCGTTTTATTTGGTGGTTGACACAGGCATGGAACTGCTTAGAGGCAATGAGATACTCTGTCGATGGGTGTTGAGGAGCCCACCTATGGTCTCTAATGGCCTCTGTGGTTTATGATGACCATCAAGGTACTAGCTTCATTCGAGGCAGGCCTGAGGGAACTGGGAACGCTAAATCAGCTGCAGAAAAGAATAGCTGTAGTTGTATTCTGGATTGCCCCATGCGGCAGCGAGCCAAGGGCGAAAGCATTCCAGTCAGCGCTGTTGAGAGCCCATCTGCGGAGGTGTCCAGCGGAGTAACGCTGAGAAGTGACACAAAAACTGGAAAGTGGTCACTACCACACAGGTCACCATAGATTCTCCAGTGGATGGATGGGAGAAGATAAGGTTCAAATGGTTAAAATGACTCTAAGCTCTATGGGACTTAAGATCTGAGGTCATCAGTCCCCTCGACTTAGAACTACTTAAACCTAACTAACCTAAGGACATCACTCACATCCATTCCAGAGGCAGGATTTGAACCTGTGACCTTAGCAGCATGGCGGTTCTGGACTGAAGCGCCTAGAAGATAAGCGCTGCAAATGAAAAGGTCAGTGGTCGAGAAAGTTCTGTGGACCACACTGAACGCAGAGGCAAAGGTCAAGCTGTGACAGTAAGTTTTCGAGGTCCTTAGTGCTGCCAGTGATCGTGGTTCCACCTCACAAAGGGTTATGGGCGTTGAAATCACACAAGATTAGGAAAGGTGCGGGGAGTTCATAAACCAATGCATACAGCTTGTTCTGAGACACGTCACCACCAGGAGCGAGGTAAACAATGCAGACGGCAATATCCTGAAACGTCCTTACCTGAACAGAAACAGCCTCCAAAGGTGTATTAAGAGGCACAAGTTCGCTATATAGAGTGTCCAGAATATATGTGAAAACTTCCCCTGACACAGTGTCATAGGTAGAATTATTCTTATAATATCCCCATTATCCATTAAGGGTTGTAGTCCGTGGTACTAGATACCAAGTCTCCTGAAGGGTTAGGCAGAAGGCAGAGAAAGTGCTTAAAAGATGTCGTAGCTCAGGAAGGTGGTGGAATAAACCGCTACAATTCCACTGGAGAATAATGTCGATGTAAGTGAGGCCATCAAGGGACCAAGGAGGCGTTTTATGCCCGAGGGTCGCCTGCTGCCACTGGTTGAGGGGTTATGGCATGAATATACATAGGTTTCAGGCTCCATTCTATGGTGCGAACTGGTGCCTCAGGGACTGCCAGCATCTCCTCCTCGGCCACAGGAGTGGAACAGGAAGGATCTGATGGCATGGGTGCCACCGGAATGTCTTTCTCCTTGGAGGACTTTTCTTGTCTTTCCTCCTTATAGGAGTTTGATGATTTCAAGGGCTTCTCTGAATCTGTTTCAGGTGAAGATGATGAACGTGAAGCCCTGTAACCAGCAGACTGTGGCTCTTTCAGCCACCGCCTGGTGTTCGGTTGTAGAATGGCAGAAATCTTGGAAGGAAGTGTCCTGAGGGATCTCTTCCTGGCAAGACAAGCTGGGGCAAGGTGATTCATCTCCAGCTGCAAAGTGCAGACCAATGTCCCTTGTGGGTGGGAAGCCATCGATCCCAATATAGGTGTGGGAAAGCAGCAAAAGGGGAGCCCCCAACAAGCAGGGAGCAGGCATACTTGAGCGGACCTGAGGATCCACTGTAGAAGGGGTAAGAGGTGGGAATACTGTCACCAAATGGCGCAATGTCGTCATAGCTGTGTCATATGATATTTTTGTACATGCAGGGTGGAATTCTTCTTGGCCTTTTGGTAAGTTAATCCGTCCAGAATCTAGTACTCCTGCATCTTCTTCTGTCTCTGGAAAACATAGCAATCTGGTGAGCAGAGAGAATGGTGCTTTCCACGGTTGACACAGATGAAGGGAGAGGTACAAGAAACATTCTCATGCAGTGCACATCCATAATTTCTACAGATGTGGCTAGCATTGCAACGCGAAGACATTTACCCAAATTTCAAGCACTTTAAGGACCACATGGGTGTGGGGAACATGTGGTTCCACACTGCATTGGTATACCATCGCCTTGACCTTTTCAGGCAATGAACCGCCCTCAGAGGCCATGATGAAAGCACCGGTAGGAATAATCTACCTCGGTTTTGATCAAAACAGGGACCAGCAATACTAATATTAGTAGATATTTAATCACAAGCGAGGTAGATTATTCCTACACTTCGGTCAGGGGTCTGAAGATGGCGTAGTAAAAAGTTGAAACTGGTTGCCTAATAAAATGAGGTTGAAAACTGATGGCTTGAGATCGTTTAATTTGACATCCAAGTGTACACCCTGTCGCTCCAAGTTGGGGTGTAGATCATCATCAGATTGTAAGCAAAGGTCTCTGTGGAAAATTGTGCCCTGAACCATATTAAGACTTTTGTAGGGAGTGACAGTCACTGGTTTCTCACCTGGCTGTTACAAGCAAGCAGTGCTCGAGACTGGGCAGGGAATGCTGTTTTTATGAAAACTCAACCACTCTTTATTTTGGGGATGGCTGAAACTTCCCCAAACTCTTCCTCTACAGTTTCTATAAAGAACAAAGGCTTTGTGTCTAAGAAGGATTTCCCATCAGTCCTTGTGCAGACTAAGTCTTCGGGGGGTGAGGGCTATTTCTCTTCTTGCCATTTGCCCCTAGGCTCTTTTTGCAGTCAGGGGAGAGAACATTTTAGGGGCGTATCTCTCTATATTAAAAGAGGACTGTCCCTTCATAGAGACTGCTGGGGCTGTATAGTTGCCAATGGGAGATAACTTCATCAGCTTCATTTGCAGCTCATCCGCCATGGTGCCACCCACTCTCAACAGGGGCTCTCCCCATTGGCGCCACCCAGCCTTATCAATGGCTACCTTGCCAGTTATCCGTTTCTGGGAGTCCCAGATCCCCAATCACGATGGGCATATACTCCTTGACATACATGGGGAGTTTTCAGCTTAGCCACAAACAGTGCGATCCCTATGTTGTCAGGGAACTACCATTATGCAGGTACTTGACGACACCCCACAACGAGATGGCTACCACGCTTGGTTTTGGGTGTATTACCTGATTAAAGGGACAGGTTCAAAGATGTAAGGGTACAAAGGTGGAGCATACAACGCATTTTGCGACCCTCCCTGCGTCATCCACAGTTCTGCAGAATTTTTAAGATTGGTGGCAGGTCAAGCCCATCAATGGGGACCATGTGTTTATCTAATGAATAGTTGTAGTAAATGCCGGAAATGGAGACTCGAATCCCAATCATAAACCAGATCCAAGCATGGTCTGCACGTAGATGACCATCCGATGGACAAGCAAAGGGGGATAGGATAGTGGAAGTATAAGCTTGCGGCATGGAAAGGAAGTTATGCTGCAAAGGCTGGAGCTCAGTGGTAACCATGCACATACTCACGAAAGAGTTGTGAGGAGGACAAAAATCATTAGCAGGTCACATGTGGCCTGCGGGCGGCTGTTTGCACACCCCTGACCTAAGTGAACTTGGGATGGAATGTGTATCCTATACCTCTCAGTTGGAGCATTCTGCTCCTAGTTTATTTCCCAGTTGTTTCTTACTAACAACACCTGTAGGATATCACTTCAACGATAGGATAATTATGCAGGTGTAATTATTAAAACAGACTGCCGTGTTAAGCATTACGATAGTTGCAACCGAATCTAACTCATTGGATAACGCTAAGTGTAGCTTCATCTCGCAAACTTGACGGCTCACCGAGGAATAACTTGAAAAGGAAACGAATTTATACGAAATGAGGTTGATGGGATAAGTTACTCATTTCGTGACTTAAATCATTTCTTCCATAATTATTTCCGTTTCGAAATCACCCCTACAATGTTAACAAACCCAGAACACACGTAACTGAAGATCTCTTCGGGTCGTTTTAAATACTTTGTTAACTCGAGGTCGCATTGAGGAATGTCCGCCATCCTACTCTGTCGTCATCCCGGCACTGATGCACTTCAGTCTTTAACTAGCACCCTACAATTTCTTCGAAAACCTCAATAATGGAATAAGAGGGCGTGCTGATAAGTAATGCCTTCGAATTTTTGTGTGAAAACTCTTAAAGCTTGTAACCTCCCCCTCACTTATCGACCTTAATGACAGTGAAAAATTAAACCGCATGTACCTAATGGAAATTTGGGAAAAGCGATCATCACCGAAGTCAATTTGTCGGTAAAGAGGGAGGAAAGGGTTACATCTAAATGAAAGGAAAAATGCAAATGAAACTGGTGGAAATTAATTTTGAAATGGGGTAAAGTTAATAAAGAAAGTAAATGTGCGGCCGTTACGTTAACAATTAACTAGCGGTAATTAGATATTTGAGATTTGGGGGAAATTACGGTCGCGAGTCCTAAGGACAATTACTATAGTAACTGAAAAAAGAAAGGTTATTACACATATAATTAGCACTAGAAGCGTGGCAACTGAAGGTTGACACGTGTAGTGTGAAAACTGAAAGTTTGTCAGAAGTAATAAATTTCGCTACACTCTGACTTAATTTAGCAAAAGAATTAATAAAACCGGAAAATCGAAAGTTAATTTAGTGACTGAAGTTAATAGTGAGCTTTCTTTCTGAAGCACATCGAAATTCAGTAAAATACGGTTAGTCTTGGACTACCTCAACAATCATTTCAAAAGCTACTTGAATCTACGCAATTTAGAAATAAGAGATTTAACTTTGAACTTGAATTAAATGATTCTGAACAATTAACAATAGTAAAATTTAGTACGTACCAAGCTGAGCTGCAGTCACAGGTAACTAAAATACGGTAACAAAACTCGCACTCTTAATTTGTGCTTGTGCAATCTAAATATTGTAGCCAGGTATGAATACCTTAACTGAACTTTGAAATTAAAGCAGTGAAATCGAATGATGCTGGCGTTTGAATTTCAACGACAAGGGACCCTGCTTGGCAATGCAATTGGGACAATGAGCAACAAACGTTCATGCTAAGTAGCTTTAATTTTGTGATGCAACAATTTTAAAAGTTTGAAAAGCTGAGGTCTGCCATACAGTTCTAAAACTTTACGTGCTTCCAGTCTTCCTTGTTGGTTGATTGAAGGTTTGAAGTCGTCGATCGAGGAGGTGGCGACAGTCACTCTTTGTCGGCCGTCGCTGTTGCAGAAGCTGGATGTTGGCGCGCCTTCTTCTCGACACGGTCACCAGACGAAACGGGCTCTTGATGTGCGCCAGCTAATGCTTCCAGTCCGCGACACCATGTCGGAAACTATCATCGCAAGTCGAGCGCAATTACATGCTGCCAAACCCCGAAAGCGCGGCAACTCGCGGGAGCTTCACACAACACACCTGCTCCACTGCACCACCCCAGCCAGACTCCCTCAGCTCTGCCCGCGCTCCACGCGGCAGAGTTGACACTACCAAAGATCCCAAACACTTTGGTTCTCCACACGACCTATCGATGTAATGGTTCGATAGCATAGTTTCCCTAGGCCAGACTCAGCGTAAAAATACAAATAATCTTTACACAACAAACCAATTATACATCGACATAAATGCATATATATACAAATAGTAAAACAATTACAATATACAAAGACACAGAAACGTCATATATTCAGGTAACAAAATAAGGAAAAAAATTATAGTACATTAGATGGAAATACGAGGATATGCATTTCCGGCGTTACAAGCTTTTTAAATGAAACAAACGCTATTAATATTCTGCACAATTATTTTTAATCTATACGTCTTAACATGTCAACACAATCTCCCCGGCTACGAAGACACTTCACTCAGAGATACCGGTTTATTGCTACCATCATTGCAGAATGTTTGACTTTTTCATGGAGCCACACACTCACCTCTGCTTGCTGTCTAAGTAAAGTTCTCGAAGGTGTTTATTAAGTTCTGGAAACAGATGAAAACCAGATGGGGCCAAGTCAGGACTGTATGGAGGATGCTCGATGACAGTGAACCTAAGGCGTCGGATTGTTGCAGATGTCGCAGCGCTCATGTGGGGCCTGGCATTGTTGACAACAGCACGCAGTTTCTCTTGCTCCGGCGTAGTTACAGTACACACCACCATTTCACATGCTATAATTCTGAGGCTTCTTGCAGAAAATGGCTGCAAATATACAGATATGAAGAATAAAGTTGCAGAATGTTAATAACGTTTATTTTATTTAAGCCAGTTTTAAGAGTTTGCACATAATAGTTCGGAGACACTACTTTTCTTGCACCCCCTTATTGTTTCAGGAAGAGTATCAAAAAGAGAGAATAATAAAGTGCACAAATAACAGGAAATGAAACATGTCAGTTTCTACGAAGTCTATACGGTTTAATATAACTTTAAAGAGCCTGTTATTAGGGTAGTAGCTCTGAGGCATCGGAGAAACGGTGATTAATTTTGATAATTTGTTAGTTACTCAAGACAGATATTTGGGGCCTGTAGGGACTGGTCGAGCTATGTCTCTGGCGCGGAAATACTGCAAGAATTCCATGTTCCATGCACGGCTTTGGAGTTATATCAGTAGATTTCTGAAACTAAGTCTTACAAGAGGGACCCGCTATAGATTTCTTACACAGTCGAAACTTCGCTTGGTGAAAGAAGGTAGAAAATGAGGGAAGACTTATTTTGTGTCAGGTGCCAAGAACCAATATTGTCCGAGAAAATGACAGTCAAACTTTCAATGATACTGCATCAGTTTGCAGGCATGGTGTTACACTAAGAGATTTTGCAGCGTAGTGGATAAGATCACAGTATCAAATTTTTGCGTTCCATGTTCAAATTCAATGTGTTGTTATTTTTGTCGCAAAAGTATGTGACACCAGTGACGTCAGTATTTTTGTGACACCGAGAAATACAATGGAATCATTTACAAAAGAAATAAGCCTTCCAAATGTTATTGAAATAAGATTTTATCGTCACAAATCTTATATAACTTTGTGTTACTAATAGTAATTAAAAAGAAAAAACAGATAAATTGTAGCATAACAAATTTTGCTTTTATTTTTACTTTCACACTTCAAGAGATCCAGAGTATTCCCCAGGGCGATATCGATGGTAAAAACTTCGAAGCATAAAATATTGAAGCATTACCAGCAACGTGTGATGGCACATATACCACAACCACATTCTTTAATGTGCTTATCACTAGGAAGACCAACTTAGTTAACATTGTTAAATACTTCGCGATCGGCAAACCAAGCATATCAAAGCATCGTCTTGATGGTTGAAGCCTGCATCCAGGCAAGTATTTTATTAATTGCGTGGCTACTTGTGATTTCCGTTGGCTATGCGAAGAATCTAGGGCACTTCTGTAATGGACGAATGTAGTTCTTCACCTATCAGTTCAAGTATGCGTCGTGTGGCTGACTGAACGGGATACACTTTGGCGGAGTTACTTTTAATGAACACGGCGACATTCCGATTTCATTGATAAACAGACCACCGTGTGCACAACCCAGGAGTCAATAATGTGCAAAACTGGATCCGTTTCTGAGTAAGATCAAAGGGCTGAAATCAGGGATCATTGTGGAGTTTGAATTTGGAAAATTCTTGCTGTTCCCAAAAATTCATCAAACGTTAGTTTTGCATTGGTGCTGATGTATGTGGTGACACGTCGCTGCCAAATTCTGTGTTTGCCTTTGAATGAGCGCACCAAGTGTTTGAAACTGTGAATTCAAAAATTTCTCACAATAATGCGTCTGCTGCTGCTATTGGCCATTTCCATAGTGCTCGTGTAGCAACCACATGTCCATTGTTTCTAGACTCTGTAAAACGATGTAACACCACACATTGATTATTTTACGTTTATTTCAAGTCAGTCCTCTGCTTGTCATCTGGATCTTCCACCGCAATAGCTAATTTGCACTTGTGAAGTAACGCACTCGTACACTGCCCAGAGCGGAATAACACTTTCCGGAAAACTGCTATTAATTTTTTTGTTTGTCTCCATGATATCAGTGGCAGATTTTGTTCTCGAGTCCCGCAAAACGTAAATCAGTCAATGGAATGGCATTATAATGAGTACAAATCAGCGACAAAATTTTCAAAGCTAATGAACAATACCTATCATCTCTTTCTGGACGGAGTTTTGTGACTTTACGTAAAAATGGAGCCAATTCGGTACATGAATAACTCGTGGGATGGGAAAAGCTACTCCTCGTTATACGAAGATCTGATTGTCGATGAAATCGGAATATCGACGTGTTTATTAAAAGTAATTCCGCAGTAATGTGTGCAGTTCTGTTAAAAAAACACTTTTTGTATATGGTTGTATAAGATTTTTTAACATAAAATCTAATTTTAATAACATCTGAAGTGCTCATTCCTTTTGTAAATTATTCCATTGTATTTCTCGATGTCACAAAAATATTGAAGTCATTAACGGCACATACTTGCGTTTCGACAAAAGAAAAAAGTAACATAAGACTGGATTTGGTCATTGAGCAAAATAATTCGAAACAATTATCTTGGAAACAACGCCACCGATACGCTTGGTTCAATGCAGAAAGTTGTACCTGATGAAGTAACAATTTTCATTGCCTGTTGAGTCAGGCTAGGTTGCATGTGCCGTAATATTTAACACACCAGCAGTTATAAGGCAACCATTACGATTATGCGACACTTTTCGTCCTTTTGAATGAGAGTTTTGCTTAAGAATGACATGTTCGACTCATTACTGTCAGCACTTTTTGTTCCTCGTTTCATATTCTCATGACAACTACTTCTCCATTCATGTTATTAGATGGTGGAATCGAACTTGCGATGCAGCGATTCACTTGGTCAGTTTTCTTTTGTGCTTTTGAGTCTTATTTTTCGTTCATTACGAAAGATTTTTTTGCACGGTTTCCTTTTGTGATTCGAAATTGTATGTTGTTCGCTGCTTCTTAAATTCAATTGCAAAACGCGAATAACTCCAAACAGTGTTATTTTGTCTTTTCGTTTGTGTTATTATATATTATGAGTGGCGCCAATGCAAGCATTCATAAGGAAAAATGTCTTCAAGTGTATAATATTAACCTGGATTTTATTTACTCATAACTTAATCAGTGTCTTTCGATGCTAAAAAAGCGATACCCTTCCGGAGCGTTATTTTGTTGTTTGCACTTTGCTTAAGGCAGGAAAACAAAAATACCTACTACAGCTATTAAAGAGTATATCCGAATACATTATTTTCCTGCTCTTAATTTATGATGTTCGAGATGCATTCTGTGCATTTTGACATTATTCCTAACTGAGCCTTAGACCCAGTTCACACTTACAGAAATTCGAATAAAACTCATTTGCCTAAACTAGGTATTTCTCCAAGTCAGTACAGAGGCAGCCAGCGTCATAGCGTCTTCAAAGGGAGCCGTTTCCCAGTTCCAGTGAGCTCAAGAAACACATCGGCTGAACGAACGTATTCTCCCTGCACTAGTCTAATGAGTGTGGAATACGTTTGGCAATAATAGTAGCAAAAGTAATATAGTGACTTCCCGGACTGATTCAGGATTATCCTGGTAAATTCAATCGATATTTTCTTGTGATTTAGATTCAATATTCTGGATTATTCTCACTTACGGGATGACACAGTGGTCCAAGTAACTTGTTCCAACAGGAAATTCAGCTTACTTCGCCATTTACGTTGCAAATTCTCCGTCTCCGCCATCATTTTCGCAACAAGGGAGTGGTGTTTGATGTAATGTGTTAGCTTAGCGATAAAGTGTTTGCGTTTCAAGCTGAAGAACTTCATTTTTGCCTATTCTGTGGAAGAACCACTAGCAGGCAGCTCGAAAATTGGTAAAAAAATCCTAAGGCACCTCTCCCGTAAGTTTTATCGCTACATTGGTTCTGTACCCTGCAGATCTAAAGCTAAAAAATCTCTGAATCGCACACTAGTTACGCCTACTGTTTCTTCCGTTACAAATTGTATTGATTTAAAGGTGGCACTTACTGATTTGTTATCTACATACCGTAATGTACCTACTCCTACTGTTACATTTGTATACTTTCGTGGTAGTCCCGTGACGCGACTTCATTATGACTGAACTTTACGGAGCAATGATTGTTTCGATGCCAAAAGTGCGTATTATGCTGCTAATACTCTGGTTTATTAAAAGAGATTTTTCTTAAAGTTAACATGATAAGATGTAATTCATTTACATTAGTACAGTGCATAATAAATGGTGTTTTTTCGTAGTTTATTGGTCACAGCACATAAAAATAAGAGAGAAAGTAAACAGAAGCAATATATTCTCCGACATCATCGAAATGAGTCTGACCAATGCTTGGATAGATTTTCGACTTCACGTATGTAGACAGTATGTTGGTAGCACTTCGTCTACTTACATGTCTGTGTTCACAGACAATGAAGTTGTGGAGTTCAGTTTAACGATGAGACGAGGTGTCTCGCGAATTCTGTCCCCGACTGTATTTAAAGCAAACTGTTCATCATATCTAGTCTAAAGTTAGTTCACTGTGTTAAACACAGTACACAATCTTTGCTGATGCTGATTTGCGTCTTCATCTTATTGGACCGGCTTTATTTGGATTCCTGAAAGCGTCAAGTAACTGCAGAAGTACAACAAGAGAAAGTAACACGCTCATAACTGTTCACGGTACATACTGTATAATCGGTCTGATGAATAGTGTCAGAAGCTCCATTAGGCTCTTCACAGGTGATGGTGTTGTATTGGTGAGGAAAATACCAGAAAACTGTAATATAGGAAGACCAACAAAGGATCGACAGTTGGTGCACGAACAGGCAATTTACGCTCAACAGATATAAATGTAACGTATCGCACATAAATTGGCGGAAAGGACGATTATTTTTCAATAACAATATTAGCAGTAACTCACTGGAAGTAGGAACAGCGTTAAAACATCTATGAGTATCTCCCTAAAATGAAACAACCAAGTGAAAAACCAGATGCCACGCTGAAATTGTTTGGAAAGGTCGTAACGAATCGTATTAGGGGCGATCAAAACTTTACGTTTCATGGCACTGCTGCAGCGTATATGCAACGCAGTACGATTCCGATTCGGGTATAAAGTACCGACGTTTAGGCAATGGATTAGTATGTCTTTCCGACATACGTGCGGTAAACGCCGAAACGCGAACCGTGCCGATGTTATTACCAAATGCTTCCAAACAGAACCAACGTTCTGTTATCTTTTCCTTCACTGTCGAATGACAAACATGTGTAAACATTCACTGGAAAACGAAGGATGTGTATCGTGCGGCATGCCTGCCAAAAACCATTGTTGTGAAATGGTGCGGCAAGCTGTTGATGGCAACACATTCCTTGAGCGTAGTGTTTCAGGCAGCGCCACTACTCGGCAGCAGAGTCGAAAGCGTCGAAGATGTATTGGTGTCAGCCATCGTCCCCTCATCCCAAGAAGTTCAAGAGCCAGCCATCTGCTGGAAAGGTGATGCTCACTCTGTTCTTTGATTACCAGGGACCATTGCTTATTGATCACAAGGAATCTGGCGCCTCCATCACTAGGGAAACGTACTGCGCAACGCTAGAGAAATTACGGCATACAGTTAAGGTGAACGTCCGTAAAACTACGACAAGGAGTGCTGCTGCCTCATGATGACGCACGTCCCCGTATCGCAGAAGTTACTCCCGCGTAGGAGACACTGGAGCACCCGCCCTATAGTGCTGACCTCTCTCCATGCGATTTTCACGCCTTCGGTCCCTTAAAAAAGGCCTAGAATGGTCGACCATTCCCATCGGACGAGGATGTGGAGCAGGCAGTTACGGACTTCTTCACGCAGCAGGACACTGTATTTTACTAATCGGGTATCTTCATCCTGGTGCGTCGGTGGGATGATTGCCTCAATGCTCACTGCAATTTTGCCTCATTGGCATGCCGATACTCGACTGTATGGCCTTCGAACGCAAACTTTTTGATGACTCCTTGTAATACACCTCTAAAAAGTGTAGCTAACAAAACCCATGTTCTGCCGATTCTTGGATATTTATAGTCAGACTGGGACGTTACTACGCAGAATTGCTTGCGGAAATAGAGTTGATTCCAATGAAGAGAGGCGCGTTCTTCCCAGGTTGATTTGGAAAGCGCGACAGCGTCATGGAGATTTAATAAACCGTCAGTGAAAGGCGCTACAAGAAAGGCGTTGTGAAACATGGAGAGGTTTACTTCTGAAATTCCGAGAGCATGTGCTCCAATAGGTCTCAGAAATCACATTGTTTCCTCTCACGCACATCTTGCAAAATGAACATGATGCTAAGATCAGAGAAATTCAGTCTCATAGAGAAGATCAAGGACAGTCGCTCATCACAATAACCACTCACGAATGAACAGGGAACTAATACTATCTTCCGTTACACGCCTTTCTGCGGAGTATAGATGTAGCTGTAGGTGGAAATCTTGACTTAAACGTGAAGACCTAACGCGTCGAAAAAATTCTACGAACTTATCTTTAAGTGATGTAAGAAGTCGCGTTCAGACAAATGGAGGTTCCACCAGTGTATGCAAAGTGATGTTGGTTGGAAGTGGGGTCACACGAAGTGACAACTAATGTTCCAGACAATATATCTAAAAATACTAGTTCTGGATGATAGCTCTTTAGCATGGTATGGGATTTGAAAGCAGGCTGTTTTTATTCAGGCTATCGAGGCCATCCCACTGAAATCATCAGCAATGTGCTGCGAATGAGTCACGTCTATTAGCTTTTGAGGCAGTCTTTATTGTTGATACCGTAAGGTTGTCAAACATCGGGCATTTCAGCAGTTCTGTGAAAGTTGGTTCCAGACCCGTTTCCCGAGTGCGTTAAATACTGACGCATGAATTTCTTGCATGATATTTAGGACCGGCTAGAACACATAATTTTTGTTTCAGATTACATGGACATGGGGGAATGCTGGCGAGAAGAACTAGACACACGGCTGCTGGAGGAAGAAGTGTTCAGGCTGTACGAACAAGTAGAACCACTATACATCATGCTCCACGCTGTTGTTCGCCACCATCTCGCCAACTACTATGGCGACGACATTGTCGACCGCAAAGAGCCAATACCAGCACATCTCCTAGGTAAGTGGCCATACTTAGTAACTTCAGCAAATCATCTATAATTCGAATGCTGTTGCCTCTGAAACCAGCCTGTAGCGATCACAACGATACTTCGCCATGTGTTTTACATCGTCGTACAAATTGGTTGACCTCTGAAACTAATTCTCGTTCACTGTGAAGGCACAGAACAATATTTAGGCCTTTTAATCTCATAGTCTCATCTCTTTTATTTAAAGCTCTAATTTCTACTTTTTCCATGGCAATCCTGTAAACTACCCTCAAAGTGCAACGCGTAATTGCACCAATGGAAAACTAGCTTTTTTCTCTCCAGACATTTTCCTTAGTTGCATCGACTGTATGAAGATGTTCTCCAGAGGCCAGAAAACTCATAAGATACTACCTAAATACTTTGTCCTGAACGTGCAGCACCGTATATATTCAGAGTAATCCCAAACTCCAAGGACAAACTTTTAGAGATTTCTCAGGATAATATCACGGTAATGTGATACACTATGCGATCAAAAGTATCCGGAACCCTAAATCCATACGTTTTTCATATTAGGTGCCTTGTGCTGCCACCTACTGCCAGGTACTCCACATCAGAGACCTCAGTACTCATTAAACATCGTGAGAGAGCAGAATACGGCGCTCCGCGGAACTCACGGACTGCGAACATGGGCAGGTGACTCGGTGTCACTTGTGTCATACGTCTGTACGCGAGATTTCCCCACTCCCAAGTATCCCTAGGACCACTGTTTCCGATGGGACAGTGACGTGGAAACGTCAAGGGACACGTACAGCACAAAAGCATACTGGCCGACCTCGTCTGTTGACCGACAGAGACCACCGACAGTTGAAGAGGGTCGTAGTGGGTAATAGGCAGACATCTATCCAGACCATCACACAGGAATTCCAAACTGCATCAGGATCCACTGCAAGTACTGTGCCAGTTAGGCAGAAAGTGAGAAAACTTGGATTTCATGGTTGAGCGGCTGCACGTAAGCCACACATCACGCCGGTAAATGCCAAACGACGCCTCGGTTGGTGTAAGGAGCTTAAATATTGCACGATTAAACAGTGGAAAAACGTTGTGTGGAGTGACAAATCTCGGTACACAATGTGGCGATCCGATGGCAGGGTGTGGGTATGACGAATGCCCGGTGAACGTCATTTGTCAACGTGTGTAATGCCAACAGTAAATTTCGCAGGCGGTGGTGTTATGGTGTGGTCGTGTTTTTCGTGGAAGGGGGTTGCACCCCTTGCTGTTTTGCGTGGCACTATTCCAGCACAGGCTTACATCGATGTTTTAAGCAAGTTCTTGCTTCCCACTGTTGAAGAGCAGTTCAGGGATGGCGACTGCACCTGTCAACACGATCGAGCACCTGTTCATAATGCACGGCCTGTGTGGATTGTTTGAGGGAAGAGACCCCAACAGCGAGGTCATCGGTCTCATCGGATTAGGGCAGGACGGCGAAGGAAGTCGGCCGTGCCCTTTCAAAGGAACCATCCCGGCATTTGCCTGGAGCGATTTAGGGAAATCACGGAAAACCTAAATCAGGATGCCGGACGCGGGATTGAACCGTCGTCCTCCCGAATGCGAGTCCAGTGTGCTAACCATTGCGCCACCTCGCTCGGTGTGGTTATACAACAATAGCATCCCCGTAATGGACTGGCCTGCATAGAGTCCTGACCTGAATCCTATACAACACCTTTGGGGAGTTTTGGAACGCCGACGTCGTGTCAGGTCTTACCGACCGACATCCATACCTCTTCTCAGTGCAGCACTCCCTGAAGAATGGGCTGCCATTCCCCAAGAAATTTTCCAGCACGTGATTGATCGTATGCCTGCGAGAGTGGAAGCTGTCATCAAGGATAAGGGTGGGCCAAGGCCATATTGAATTCCAGCATTACCGATGGAGGACGTCACGAACTGGTCAGTCATTTTCATCCAGGTGTCAGAATACTTTTTATCACATAGTTTATAAGGGCTCTGTGGTTCCCGGTACCTCGACACAGAGTAGCAATCTAATTAGAATTTGCTCAGTTTATTACCACAATTATCTTTCTTTCTGTAACGATACTTGTACAACAGTGAAATAGGATGTAATATGCTGTCACGAAAATATACACCTCTGCAAAAAGTCAATAATTTGAAACTATTGTACTTCTAAAAAATAAACTTAATATTTGCCTTAATAATTGGATAAAAATTTTCTAATGATATGAGAATAGAATATTGATTTGCGAGGTAAGTGTGCCTTCACTATGAATTTTTAAGTCTTTTTTTGTGGCTAAATACACATTTTCACGAATACACGGAGCATCGAAAAAAGTAGAAATACAATTTCTTTATTCGAAAACGATTTGGAAATGACTTATGCGCATTATTCAATACCTCCTTTATTAAGATACTAATTGAATACTGAGCGTTGCTCTAGTACGTATTTATTCCAATCTTCCATTAAAAAAAATTCTTTATTCAACATTAATATTTATACAAAGGAACCCACCACCTTAGTGATTAGTGGGTCATAACTACTCTACAATGTTAGATATTCAGCAGCTAGTTCTATTTATTATTATATGGTACTATGTTTATTATTGTGAGCTACAGACAGAATACTACAGGATAATAGGCAGACAACAGCTATTAATCTATTCTACTTGCTAATTGTTAGTTTCTTCCTACTTGTTAATTCCTAACTGCCTGCAGCCTTACAGGAGTGTCAGCATAAATATAAACCTACTGCTTTAGGCCCTGCTCATCGAGCTAATCCCGATGAGCGTGCCCCTGACACTGGGCTGGCCAAGATTGTTTGTCGCTGCAGGTTCCTAACTTAATATCTATATCTAAAGCTACAACTACTGTACTAACCTACATCAATTGCGGTGCTTTAGTACTAATTAGTGTACCCCGATCCCCCTAGTCCTGCACGTGGCGGATTGCAACTGAAAAGTCGACCTGTCCACGCACAGGCGGTATAGGATAAGGGTAATTGGAAACATTCGGTAAATGTCGTTAATCGTGAAAGTCCCTCAGGTATCCCGTAATGGGACACATTTGGTATATGTCGTTAATCGTGAATATCACTCAAGTATGCCGTCAGTACTTTTCGTGATACCTCATTTGCCAGTTTGTTTAGAGTTTCAAAAGTTCCTTCGTGTCTTAATAAGTCATATGTGTTGTTATGTGGAAGCTGTTGTCTTAGTGTCACTGCTACATCATCGAAAAGGGGGCACTCGTAAACCACATGGTCGGGATTGCCCTCCGAAGCACCACAGTCACACTCGGGTGTAGCCTTTTTCCCAAACCGACACAAGTATGTCGGGTAGGGCCCATGACCAGTGAGAAAATGTATTAGACCCCGCGTTGGCTCGAAGTACTTCATCCCTAGCCTTTCTTTTACATTTGGCAAGAACCCGAAGGTTCTTCTGCCAGTTTCTTCTATTTCCCAAGACTGCTGCCATAAGTCCTCGCCCCTTCTACGTATTTCTCCCTTGTCCCTTACCAGTGCTCCCAGGATGTTCTCTATTTTCGCGTTGTTCCCCTTCTTGACCCAATACCATGCTGCTTGTTCTCGAATTTTTATATCTAAAGGACAGAGCCCCATTATTATTAAAAGTGCACTTCCTGGAGATGTTCTGTACGCCCCTATAGATCTTAAAAGCATGTTGCTTTGTACTCTTCTCACTGCCATGGCAGGCACCACCCTCGTGAGCCTATGTGCCCAGACTCCCGATCCGTAACCCACTACTGACGTTAATATCCTATTATGGTACAACTCGATTAGGTGTGGCGGAAGGTGAAATCGTTTATGGCCTATTGAGGTAAGGTTGTTTAATAATTGTAATGCTTTTTGGGTTACAGACTCAATGTGCCTTCCAAAGTTCCACCTTTCATCGATGATGACGCCCAGGTAGAGAGTCTCTTGTCGTCTTATAACTAGTGAGACTCCAATTCTGACTGTAGGGTTCCTTACCAGCTGTCCCTTCAGTAATAAGTACGTCGATTTTGTTGGTGAGATCGTCATCTTGGTATTTGTGCACCACAGTTGTAATTTGGTCATTGCTCTGTCTATTTTGGCTCGATGTCCTCGCGGCTCCGGCCGCCGACCAGCAGAAGGAGGTCATCCGCGTAGGCTATCACCTCTAGCACTTCTTCACTCTGTTCCAAACTATCTAAAAGCGGTTCCATATGGATGTCCCAGAACAGGGGACCTAAGACGGAGCCCTGGGGACATCCCTTAGTTATAGATTTTCCTACTCTGCCGCTAGGGGATGATAGCCAGACCTCCCGCCCTTCACAATAGCTCCCCAGGCAACCATATAGCGACCCTGGACACTCCTTCTCCCGCAAGCAGGAGAAGAGCGAAGGCCACCATAGATTGTCAAAGGCGCCACTGATGTCAACCATTATGCCAACAACGTACTTGTATGGAGTAGAGTCGCAGACCTCAGCCGCCAGAGCGATCGCCCCAGCCTGAAGCCGAACTGCCTGCCACTCATCCCACACAGCACTCGGTGTGCAGTCAGTCTGTCAGCTAGCAGTTTTTCAAATAATTTCCCAAGGATGTTCAATAGGCAAATCGGCCTATAGGACTTGACATCCGCTGGATCCTTGTTGGGTCCCTTTTTGATTATCACAACGTTTGCCTCTTTCCAGATTTTCGGGAATTTTTCCTGTCTTAGGCACTCATTGTATAACTGGGTTAGTGGTGCCACCAGTTGAGGTGCCAGGAACTGCACCACCTCCGCCACAATGCCGTCTGGGCCGGGGGCTTTTCCTGTTTTTAGTGCTTTGATGTGGCCAGCCACCTCCTCTTCAGAGAAGGGGTAGACTGCCCTGTTGTTAGCTATTCTATCCAAATTTTGATTTCGTAACTGGGACTGGCCCTCCGTGTCGCTGGCCTCATCGTCATCAGGCAGCAGGGACCAGAGAAGGACCTCGGCAGTCTCCTGCCAGGACTCCGTCATCCCATCCCCGCGCCTGACCGTTGATAGCATGATTGGGGATCGGATCTTTTCCCTTACTAGTTTGTAGGGTACTCCCAATGGATCCAAGGCCAGCTGGTCCAGCACAAATCTTTCCCAACTGCGTATTCTGACTTCTTTCAGTTCTTTTTGAAATATGTCTTTTGCCTCCCGGTATAGCAGTAACCATTTTTGCTTTTCCCACCAGACGACACTGCGCTGGTAGTGCCTCCTCAGCCTTCTGACAGACCGACGCATTTCCTCAAGTTCAGCTAACCATGGTGACGGGGAGGCCGCCATGGCCCTCCTCCTGGTTGGAACAGCTGCCTTAACCGCTCTGGTAACTGCGCCTACCAGTTCTTCGGCCCGCTTGTCTATGTCCAGGTCCTGTTGTGCGTCACCTTCTGGCAATGGAGGAATGTCGCACTCTCTCGCTAGTCTCTCCCAGTCAGCTCTCTTGAAGTTCAGTTGCAACTACCACACTGCGGCCCAGTGACAGCCTCCATTTCCTAGGCTGAACATTATAAGATTATGGTCACTTGTCGTAGCGTTCTCTCTGACTTCCCAATTCTGTATGATGTTGGCAGAATTTGGTGTAGCTAACGTTACATCTATATTGGTGCCTCCCCCCCCCCCCCGCTGCATAAGTGGGAGGGTTGCCAGGTCTATTTGCAACCACAAGTTGTAAAGCCATAATCATATCCTCCACTTATTCGCCATTTTCATCTCTTGTGCCACTGTACCACAGGGGGGATTTTGCATTTATATCGGCTGTTATAACCAGTTTGCGTCCCCGCAACGCCGTGGCTACTCTGGTTAGCTGATCCAGATGTTGTTCAATTTTATCTCCGTATTGAAAATACATATTTATAAAGGTTATAATTCCCATGGGAGCCTGTACCTCCACGACATTGCAGTGACTGGTGGAAAATTGTGCAAGTGTTGTTACACGTAGAGACTGGTTTGTGATGACAATTGCCGCTTTGGGGGCTTCCCCACTACTAACTATTTGCCATGTAGCGGCTGCAAATGAAAGTTTCCCAGCTTGAGAGTACGGCTCCTGCAAGCAGAGTATGTCAAGCCTCTTCTCCTCCACCTCTCTTCGGAGCTCCTGCATCACAAGTCTGCTGTTATGCGTGTTTAGTTGTCCAGTCTACCATTAGCCAATCTCCTCCTGTTGTAACTGCGACCAGGACGGTCGCGGGGTAGCAATGGCGGCAAGCGCGGTGGGACCCACGGAGAGGCCCGCGAACAACAACACAACGGGAGAGGATGGACACGACCAACGAAGGACAGAACGAATAGAACAAGATCGAACAACGGAGTCACAAGGAAGCAAACACGTCTACTCGTACACAGAACAAGGTAGTAAGCTGTCTAGCGCGAAGCGAGACGTAAACCGACGTACGCGATATCAGACTGGCTAGCTGATCGAGAGGCAGGCGCTTAAGTACGCTATCGGGGGGCGCCGCAATTGGCCGCTGGGACCACGTGTTCCACTGTGGCGCCCTCACACTAAAAGCGGGCCAGGAGGCGCGCGCCGCCACAGCTTACGGCGCGATGGTGCAGAGACCTCTATGTGTCTTTGACGTCCATGACGTCTGACGCGGATTCAAATTCCGCGGCGCGCGGTACCAGATCCCTCCCCCCTGAATCTCGCGCGTAGGGGTGAAAATTCCCCGGACGGTGCCCAGGTGGGCGGCAGTGGGAAGAGGAACTGGGCTTATCAACCGCAATTGGCGGGGAGGAAGGGACGCCCGAGGTATCCATGACAGCGGATTCAGAGTCCAGGCCGGGGGAGGGAGCCGCCGATCCACCCGGGGGCGGAGAGGGCCGGCGGCAGGCCCGCGGGGAGACGGCAACCGGGGGCTGGGGCGGTGACTCGAGGACCACGTCCGTACCTGAAGGAGGTAGGGAAAGAGGCGGTGGCCCGAGTCCCGTGGCAGCACGAGGGCGGAGCTGATTATGATGGCGGGGCTCCAACCCTTTCGACGTCTGCACCGACGTCACACACCGCCCGTGGGCCGCGACGACCGTGGCGGGCGTCCAACCCGCCTTGCGCCCGTACTCGCGGGTCCACACGGCCGTGCTAGGGGCCTACCGCTGCGAGGGCCGGGAGTGGGTGCGGGAGGAGGACGGCATTAGCAAATGGAGCAGGGTCCGCGGCTGTCGCCCATGAAGGATCTCTATCTGGCTGCGTCCGTCAATTGGCGTAGTGTGATAGGCGCTCAAAAACAGGGTGAGAGCCGACGTGGTTGAAGATGTGTCGACCGCCTTAGTCAACTGGTGTTTAAAACTGCGGACAAGCCTCTCCGCCGCGCCATTGGACGTAGGGTGGAAAGGGGGGCTACGGATATGTTTGATACCACTGGCCTGACAGAAGTCGTGGAAGGAGGATGCTGTGAATTGGGGACCAATATCGGAGACCAACATGTGGGGCAGGCTCTGAGTGGCGAGAACCTGGGCCAGGGCCGTGAATGTAGCCTCCGTGGTGGTGGATGCCATTCGGACGACATATGAGTACTGGGAGTAGGCATCAACGATGAGTAAACACATAGACCCCAAAAATGGGCCGGCAAAATCGATATGGATGCGATCCCAGGGCCGGCGAGGCACAGGCCAGCGTGCAAACGACTGAGGGGGGCTTGCCTGGTGACGCGCGCAGACAGTACACCCACGGACCAGTCGCTCAATATCGCCATCGATGCTGGGCCAATACACATGCCGGCGAGCCAAAACTGTCATACGGGACATACCCCAGTGCCTGCAGTGTAACAAACTGAGCACCTGAAGCTGCAATTCCGGAGGGATGACCACCTGGTGGGCATCCGACTCCGTGGCCAACAGAAGGACATCATCGACCATGGTGAGTCTGTGGGACAGGTGGCGCCAGGGGCTGAAATTGGACTGCATCTGACGAGTAACATGGGATGGCCACCCGTGGACCACTTAGTTGAGAACCTGCTGCAAGACAGGGTCGCGGCGGGTGGCCGCAGCAACGTCAGCAGCCATAAGAGGAAGACTGTCCAGCGCATCCTGGCGGGCGGAACCAATGTGAAAGCAGAGGACCTCCTGTTGGTCAAAGGCAGGATCGGGGCCTGCTGGGAGACGTGACAAAGCGTCCACATTAGCATGGTGGGCAGTGGGCTTATACCGGATGGTGTAAGCGTAATTATGTAGAAACAATGCCCAGCGCTGGAAACGTCCGCTCGGGAAGGTGAGAGTGGGGTCCGAAAAGTGTAACCAAGGGTTTATGGTCCGTCAGGAGGGTGAACTTTGCCCCAAAGAGATAGGTGTGAAATATTTGGACGGCGAACACGAGCGCCAGGGCCTCCTTTTCAACCTGGGAGTAGTTCTGTTGTGCTGGGGTCAACGTCTTAGAGGCATAAGTGATGGGCTGTTCGGAGCCATCGGCATCCCAGTGCGCGAGGACGGCCCCAATGCCGTATGCCGACGCATCAGCTGCCACAACCAAGGGGCGGTCCGGAGAGAAGGGAGTAAGGCTAGGGGCGAACTTCAGCATCGCCTTTAAATGGAGAAAAGCCTGGTCACAGGCAGGAGTCCAAACAAAAGACAACCCTTTGCGACGCAAGTGATTGAGGGGTTGAGCAATGGAGGCAGCCTGGGGCAAGAACTTTAAGTAATAAGTTATCTTGCCCAAAAACGCCTGCAGTTCAGGTAAGTCCTTGGGACGAGGAAGGGCCTCAATGGCCGCGACATTACGACCCAAAGGGGGAATGCCATCTTTGCTAAGCCAGGGGCCTAAGTATTCCACTTCCGGTTGAAAAAAACGACACTTGTCCAGCCGACAGCGTAGACCAGCAGACTGCAGAGCTTGAAATAAGGCGCTGAGGTTTTGCAAATGTTCCTGGCGGGAACGCCCGGTGACCAAGATGTTATCCAGATAATTCTCACATGCAGGGATATGCTGTGTAAGCTGCTCCACGAATCGCTGGAAAATGGCCGGCGCCGAAGAGACACCAAAGGGAAGGCGCTTGTACTTGTTGTTGTTGTTGCTGTTGTTGTTGTTGTTGTGGTGGTGGCCTCGTTTGATGCAGCTCTCCATGCTACTCTATCCTGTGCAAGCTTCTTCATCTCCCAGTACTTACTGCAACCTACAACCTTCTGAATCTGCTTAGTGTATTCATCTCTTGGTCTCCCTACACGATTTTTACCCTCCACGTCGCCCTCCAATGCTAAATTTGTGATCCCTTGAGGCCTCAGAACATGTCCTACCAACCGGTCCCTTCTTCTTGTTAACTTGTACCACAAACTCCTCTTCTCCCCAATTCTACTCAATACTTCCTCATTAGTTATGTGATCCACCCATCTAACTTTCAGCATTCTTCTGTAGCACCACATTTCGAAAGCTTCTATTCTCTTCTTGTCCAAACTATTTATCGTACATGTTTCACTTCCATACATGGCTACACTCCATATAAATACTTTCAGGAACGACTTCCTGACACTTAAATCTATACTAGATGTTAACAAATTTCTCTTCTTCAGAAGCGCTTTCCTTGCCATTATACAATCCGAAAGGCGTGTTGATGAACATGATGTTCTGAAATTCGGCATCCAAGGGCAACTGGTGGTATGACTCAGCCAGATCGATCTTGGAAAAATACTCTCCCCAGGCAAGCTTGGCAAGAAGGTCTTCCCGTCGGGGAAAGGGGGAAGTGTCAACGAGGGACTGAGCATTGACTGTAGCGCCGAAGTCCCCACACAGCCGAAGGGATCCATTGGGTTTCCGTATGACCACCAGTGGTGTCGCCCATGCACTGTAAGTTACAAGTTCCAGCACGCCAGCGGCCTGGAGCCGATCAAGTTCCTGCTTGACAGCTGGCCGTAAGGCCACCGGAAGGGGCTGGGCCCGGAAAAAGCGAGGCTGTGAATCTGGCCATAGGGTGATGTGCACCTGAAAGCCGGAAGCACATCCGAGATCCGGTGCAAACAACGACGCAAAAGCGGAGCACAGATCGTTCAAGTCCTGAAAGGGAACAGCCGTGGAAACGACCTTAACTTCGTCGGAAATTGAAAAGCCAAACAGGTTGAAACGCATCCAGGCCAAAAATATTCGAAGCCGACGGATGGTCGACGACAAAGAGGGTAAGGAGCCGTGGAACACGCTTGTACGTCGCCTGGACGACGAACTGCCCACGAAGGGGAATGGAACCGTCTCCGTAGGCGACCAAACGGCGGGAGGGAGGCGACAACGCAGGAGAGCCCAACCGTGTATATATCGTCATATTAATCAGGGAGACGGTGGCCCCAGTGTCGACCTGAAAACTGACATCCTCTGTGAAAATGCGGAGCGTGAGGAAAAGCTTCTCCGCTGATGGGTCATCCTGTGGGACGACCGATTGCCGAGCATGGACAGTATCTTGAGGCCCAGGAGGCGCAGGACTGGATCGAGTCGAGCGACTACGACAAACCGATTGAATGTGGCCCTCCTTGTTACAGAGCGTGCCCGTTTTCCAACGATGGGGACAATCAGCCCGAGAATGTGCAGTAAAGCACTGTGGGCAAGATGGAAGTGGGCCGCGCGACCGGCGACGAGGGGCGACCAAAGGCGCCGACGCCGTAGAGATGTCGGAACACGAGGAGTCCCGACGGCGCTGGCCCCTGTCGGCCGGGCCACGTCGACGTCGCGAGGGCGGAACCCGCCGTGACGCCGCGATCGCTGCCACTTGCGGTCGCGCCGTAAGACGCTCGTTAGCCGCTTGAGCAATTTCAAAGGAGTGGGCAATGCGGAGAATCTCTTCCAAGGAGGGGTTGTCGAATTTCAACGTCACAGTACGGACCTCAGGGTCGGGAGCCAGCTGAACCACCACGTCCCGGATCAGGAAGTCGGCATACGAAGCCTTACACTGCTGATTGGTGCACGTCAAATTACATTGACGGCTGAGACCTTGCAAGTCCGTGACCCAGGAACGCTACGATTGACCAGGGTGTTTATGGTACTAGTGGAACTCCAGGCGAGAGGCGACTACATGGTAGCGTTGAGAATAACAGTTTGTCAGCAAAAGGCAAAAATGGCTCTGAGCACTATGAGACTTAACATCTATGGTCATCAGTCCCCTAGAACTTAGAACTACTTAAACCTAACTAACCTAAGGACATCACACAACACCCAGTCATCACGAGGAAGAGAAAATCCCTGACCCCGCAGAATCGGACCAGCAAAAGGCAGATCTCCTGGAAAGAGAGAGCCACAGGATCGGACAACAGTGCTAACTTGCGGAGAAGAAAGAACGTGTCCGGAGAGTCCCAAGACAAAAAGAACAACCGCTGCAAGGATTCGTCCGTGACTTGAAAAGCCGTGGAAATGTTGTTTCAGCCGTTGTAAGTAGGTTTCCCAGTGCTCTTTAGCGTCATTAAAGGGTGGAAACGACGGCGGACGCGGGAAAGCATCGGACACCCGAGGACTCTGAAGCTGGTGCGGTAACGCGTCCCGGGCATCGACTTTGTCCGTTAGCAACTGCAGCGACTTTTGTAAGATGTCTAACTGGAGCTGCTGCTGCTGCATGAGCTGCTGCTGTCGCTCCAGCAGACAGACCAACTTCGCCTCCATGCCAAACATGACCACCGTTTACCTCGTCGCCAAAATTTTGTAACTGCGACCAGGAAGGTCGCGGGGTAGCAATGACGGAAAGCGCGGCGGGACCCGCGGAGAGGTCCGCGAACAACAACACAATGGGAGAGGACGGACACGACCAACGAAGGACAGAACGAATACAAGATCGAACAACTGAGTCACAAGGAAGCAAACACGTCTACTCGTACACAGAACAAGGAAGTAAGCTGTCTAGCGCGAAGCGAGGTGTAAACCGACGTACGCGAGATTAGACTGGCTGGCTGATCGAGAGGCAGGCGCTTGAGTACGCTATCGGAGGCGCCGCTACTGGCCGCTGGGACCACGTGTTCCACTGTGGTGCCCTTACACTAAAAGCGGGCCAGGGGGCGGCCGCCGCCACAGCTTACTGTGCGATGGTGCAGAGACCTCTATGGGTCTTCGACGTCCATGACGTCTGGCGCGGATTCAAATTCCGAGGCGCGCGGTACCAGACCTCCTCCCCTTCTCTCTCTTTCCATCACCTCCATCAATCCATCTCTGTCAATTTTCTCCACCCCCACTCTCTGTCCACCTCCTTCACCCCACCCCCTCTGTTCATCTTCTCCTGGCCCTAACTCTTTCCACGTGATGACTGGGTGTTGTGTCCTGTTCTTAGGTTAGTTAGGTTTAAGTAGTTCTAAGTTCTGGGGGACTGATGACCATAGCTTTTAAAGCCTATAGTGCTCAGAACCATTTGAACCATTTTTGAACTCTTTCCATCTCCTCCTCACCTCTTTCTATTTCAATGTACTCCTTCCCTCTATGTCCATCTGCTTCGTTCCCATCTGTCCTTCCCTTCCTCCCCCTTTCTTTGTACATTTCTTTTTCCCCCCTCTCCCTGTGCAACTCCTCCTCTTTCCTCTCTCTGCCCACCTCGTCCTCTACCCTCTCTCAGTCCATCCTGTGCTCTTCCCTTTCTCTGTCCATCTCCTCCACCCCTTCTGTCTTTTCATCTCCTCCTTCCCCTGTGCTTATCTATCCCTCCCCGAGTTTTTGTCAACCTCCTCCTCTTTCCTTTCTCTGTCCATCTCCTCCTCTCGCCTCTCTCTGTTCATTTCCCCTACCCTTCTCTCTTTTCATTTCCTCCTCCCACCTATTTGTGTCCAACTCGTTCTTATCCCTCACTGTCTGTCCATCTCCTGCTCCCGTCTTCTCTTTCTATGTTTTCACACTCACCCGAACAGAAGGCTGGTGGTTCTTAACCCAACAATATATCTTTCCAGAGTGTAACTACTATGTTTACTAAATTTGGTTGAAATCGTTACAGGGGTTAATGGATGAACTTGTGAACCTTGACTTTGTCCATGTAAGCACATGTGAAACATGTTTCACATGCATTTAAAATATTTCACAAGTATATGTACACCTATTTCACCTGTATTTCTAACGAATTTCGCCCTGCAGTTTCTCTTTCGTGGAGATCAATAATTATGACGTCGTATCACCTGAACCGTGAGCCGTACAATGATATAATTCTGTAGGTACATCCAATGGAATGTGTGGCTACTGTCTGCAAAATGTATTGTGAATAGAGTTGGAAGTAAAGAAATAATAAATCGAAACGTTTTTCTCACAACTCAGTATTTGACGACATATCTCCTGAACTACATGTCGTTCGATGATATATTTTTCTACGTACATACTCGGCAGACTTGTATACTGCTTGCGAAAAGTGTTGCGCGTAGAATTAGTAGCAACGAAGTAATAAATTTAATAATCTTTCATGATGCTGTAGATTTTCACACATCTCACTGTTTATGACGTCATAATATTCTTAACTCTGTGTCGTACAATCATATAATTTTTCTGTTACATCCAGTATTGCATGATAACGTCGTCCGAAAAATGTGTCGCTAGTATACGAAGTTAGTAGTAAAGAAGTAATAAATTAAAACGTCGTACTTCATGTAGCAGTTTTACTGCATGAAAAACGAAAATGCACTAACCGATAAGCTTTTTTTTTCTTTCATTATTATGTGGGGATCGCCAGCGAGAAGAAGTTCCATAAACGTTTGAAATTATATCTAAGGTTTGTTATAAGTCTCTAAGAGCTCTCATTCTCAAATACTGGATGACGAAAGTATGGGTATTAGCTTGTCCTGGGCTACACTGCTTTTCACCCTCACCCTCACAGCTTAGATAGGTAAGTGGTTCTTATCCCAACAGCGATGATTTTCAGATAGTATGCGATATTGTACCAAATTTTGTAGAAATCTGTCCATTGTTTTGTGGTGGATGTGGAACATACATACATACCTATATATAATATGTATGGATTTCGTGTTTTTCAGTGACTTTCGTATCTAATATGAGACATTACTCCATCGGCACGCTGTTTAATTAGAAGCCGCGTGTGGGAGATGGTGTCAAAAGTCTTCTGGATATCTAAAAATATGGAATGAATTTGACTTCCCCTGCCGATAGCTCTAATTACTCCTCGAGAACAAACAGGTAGTTGTGTTTCAAAAGAACGGTATTTTTTAATTCCGTGTGGGCTATTTGTTAATAAACCTTGTTGAGCAAATATGTTAGTGCACTGCCACCTGTACAAAATAATTCAGTTGACCCTGCGGTTGAAACTATAAACGTGGAAATTGTAGCTGGCGTCTGTGGCTGCTAGCTAGTTGGGGAGAAATGTGGAAGCGTAAAGGTGTGTTAGGTTTCAATGTATATCGAAACACTGCTTTACCTTGGTAACTACGGCACTGTGCCGTAGCCGCAACCGGATCGGTACTCTAACCGAGACTTATCGCTTCTCATGAGCGACTGCCCTAACCGCTTCGGCCATCCGGACACTGTCCCTCACCGACTTAAATTACCAATTTATCGCAAGCAGCGTCACACTTTCATTAACCCCTTTCATAAATCGCTATTCGAAAATTATTGATTCCCCGTAGGAGGCCAGGCGATATTAAGGCATTCGCGCTGAAACAAACGTCTAGGGGCCGTCACGCTCTTATATATACAGGGTGGTCCATTGATCGTGACCGGGCCAAATATCTTAGGAAATAAGCATTAAACGAAAAAACTACAAAGACGATACTTGTCTAGCTTGAAGGGGGAAACCAGATGGCGCTTTGGTTGTCCCGCAAGATGGCACTGCCATAGGTCAAACGAATATCAATTGCGTTTTTTAAATAGGAACCTCCATTTTTATTATATATTCGTATAGTACGTAAAGAAATATGAATGTTGTATGATGATGATGATGTTTGGTTTGTGAGGCGCCCAAATGCGCGGTTATCAGCGCCCGTACAAATTCCCAATCTTTGCTCAGCCCAATCTCGCCACTTTCATGAATGATGATGAAACGATTAGGACAACACAAACACCCAGTCATCTTGAGGCACGTGAAAATCCCTGACCCCGCCGGGAATCGAACCTGGGACTCCGTGCTCGGGAAGCGAGAACGTGACCGCGAGACCACGAGCTGCGGACATAAATGTTTTGGCTGAACCACTTTTTTCGCTTTGTGATGGATGGCGCTGAAATAGTCACAATTTTAGACGGGTAGCTGGTAACAGGTAGGTTTTTTAAATTAAAATACAGAACGTAGGTATGTTTGAACATTTTATTTCGGTTGTTCCAGTGTGATACGTATACCTTTATGAACTTATCACTTCTGAGAACGCATGCAGTTACAGCGTGATTACCTGTAAATACTACATTAATGCAATAAATGCTCAAAATGATGTCTGTCAACCTCAATGCATTTGGCAATACTGTAACGACATTCCTCTCAACAGCTAGTAGTTCGCCTTCCGTAATGTTCGCATATGCATTGACAATGCGCTGACGCATGTTGTCAGGCGTTGTCGGTGGATCACGATAGCAAATATCCTTCAACGTTCCCCACAGAAATAAATCCGTGGACGTCAGATCCGGTGAACGTGCGGGCCATGGTGCTTCGACGTGCAATCCACCTGTCATGAAATATGCCATTCAATACCGCTTCAATCGCAATCGAGCTATGTGCCGGACATCCATCATGTTGGAAGTACATTGCCATTCTGTCATGCAGTGAAACATCTTGTAGCAACATCGGTAGAACATTACGTAGGAAATCAGCATACATTGCACCATTTAAATTGCCATCGAAAAAAAGGGGGGCCAGTTATCCTTCCTCCCATAACGACGCACCACACATTAACCCGGCAAGGACGCTTATGTTCTACTTGTCGCAGCCATCGTGGATTTTCCGTTGCCCAATAGTGCATATTATGCTGGTTTGCGTTACCACTGTTGGTGAATGACGCTTCGTCGCTAAATAGAACTCGTGCAAAACATGTGTCATCGTCCCGTAATTTCTCTAGTGCCCAGTGGCAGAACTGTACACGACATTCAAAGTCGTCGCCATGCAATTCCTGGTGCATGGAAATATGGCACGGGTGCAATCGATGTTGATGTAGCATTCTCAACACCGACGTTTTTGAGATTCCCGATTCTCGCGCAATTTGTCTGCTACTGATGTGCATATTAGCCGCGACAGCAGCTAAAACACCTACTTGGGTATCACCATTTGTTGCAGGTCGTGGTTGACGTTTCACATGTGGCTTAACACTTCCTATTTCCTTAAATAACGTAACTATCCGGCGAACGGTCCGGACACTTGGATGATGTCGTCCAGGGTACCGAGAAACATACATAGCATACGCTCGTTGGGCATTTTGATCACAATAGCCATACATCAACACGATATCGACCTTTTCTGCAGTTGGTAATGTATCACGAAGCAAATACCGTCCGCACTGGCGAAATGTTACGTGATACGACGTACTTATAAGTTTGTGACTATTACAGCGCCATCTATCACAAAGTGAAATAAGTGGTCCAACTAAAACATTCATATTTCTTTAGGTACTACACGAGTATGTAATAAAAGATGGGGGTTCCTATCAAAAAAAAACGCAGTTGATATCCGTTTGACCTATAGCAGCGCCATCTAGCGGGCTAACCACAGCGCCATCTGATTTCCCCCTTCAAGCTAGACAAGTTTCGTTCTTTGTAGTTTTATTGTTTGATGCTTATTTCGTGAGATATTTGGCCCGGTCACTATGGATGGACCACCCTGTATATGCAGGGTCGATCACCTAAGACTTCCACCGTAAATACTGGGGAAATGGGAAGTGCTATTTATGTGCAGTTTTCATAGGATGGATTGGAAGTCAAGGGCTCTACTGATAGCAAATCAACAAACTGTAAAAACGCTTAGAAAGTATTCTTTGTGCGAAGATACACTTTTTAAATGGAACAAAGTTTGTAGTCCTTAATACACTAAAATTAATTTTAAATAGAATGTCAGCGATTTCGTTGAAGGATTATAGTGCGAGTCGCTTACGAGATATCGTATTTGGAAATTTTTCCACACCGACACTTATTTGTGCCAGTCAACCTGCGTTGCTCCTAGGTACGGTATGTTATGTTTGTTTAGAGTCTGCTTATGTGTCCCTTGAGAGCATTGCGACTTGCTGGTCAGTTAGTCCGAGCAGTAGATCGTGAGTGAACAATGGGATTTACCAACGTAGAAGAAGCCGACACTGTCATGGTGTATGGAGAGTGCAGAAACACCGCAGTTCTTTCTTATACGGTGTATACGGGAAGATATCCCAACAGACGTCAATCATCTTGGCAGACATTTATCAACCTCTTCAACCAGTTACGTGAAAATGGTAGTGTAACACATGGACAATGTAACAGAAGGAAACAAGTGATGATATAAGAGGTGGAAATTAATGTTTTCCCTGCGGTTGCAGTTGATTTGCACGTTAGCTCTCGCGCAATCGCACGAGGAAGCTGCATGAAGCAGTTCATATGCCCTACTCATTCTCCATCGATATAGGTTCCATCTCTACCACATCTCTCTCCATCCAGAGCGGCAGGGAAACGATTATATGAATTGTGTTAACATTTGCACGTGGACCTTAAGGCACGGTACTCCAGACGTATCACGTATCTAATTTAGTAGTGACCCCACATTTACAAATCTTGGCATTGTTCCTACTCTGCCCATACACCATGAGCATTTCGGCTTTTTCCAAATTGGTAAATCCCATCGTCTACTGCTTTTACTGTCACACACTAACTGAATGGCGAGTTGCAATGCACTCAAGGAGCACATAAGCACACTGTAAGCAAACGTCGCAACATCGTATCTACAAACTGTTCAGGTTGAATGGCACAAACAAGCGTCGGTATGGAAACATTTCCAAATACGATATCTCGAAAACGACTTGCACTATAATCCTGCAAAAAACACGACTGACATTCTACTTAACCCTACTTTTAGTCTGTTAAGGACAATAGGCTTTGTTCCACCTAAAAAGAGTATGTTTGCACTTAAATGCACTTTATGAGTGTTATTACATTCTGTTTATTGGTTAACAAAAAAAATGGTTCTAATGGCTCTGAGCACTATGGGACTTAACTTATGAGGTCATCAGTCCCCTAGAACTTAGAACTACTTAAACCGAACTAACCTAAGGACATCACACACATCCATGCCGAGGCAGGATTCGAACCTGCGACCGTAGCAGTCGCGCGGTTCCAGACTGTAGCACCTAGAACCGCTCGGCCACTCCGGCCGGCTATTGGTTAACAATACGACCCCCTGACTACGAATTCATTCTGTGAAAACCGCACATCAATGTCACTTTCCATTTCTGCAATATTTGCAGTGCAAGATATAGGTAATTCACCTTGGTATATACACGGTGGGGCAAATAAAAGTGGTCTGGAGAATAGAGTTCCGTGGTAAAAAGAAAAACAGCAAGAGAGAGGAAATACAGTAATAACCTGACTATAACAGATGCTAAAAGTGACCACCATTCATCTCTTGGTACTTTTGGCCCCTGGTCAGCAAGATGTCGAAGCCGAATCGCAGTTGGGCTGCTGGAATTGCTGCAGTCTCACACTTAATGTTCTGCTGCATTTGAAGTCTACGACAGTTGTTGCGGTACACCTTAGACTTCAAGGCTCTTCACAAAAAGTAATCGCTCGCCGACATATCAGGTGGCCTGGGCGGCCTGCTAGGGCCGCCACCAGACTCACCTCTGCTAACAACTCTGCACTGCTTTGGACTGCTCCCTGCTTCACTTCGACTGACAGCCCGCACTACGCTCTGAGCGTGGTGGGCGTACACGTGATGTGCGCGTCACGGGGCGTCATTATATGCATACATTCACGTGCAAACGTATTCACTCGTCAGGACCACTTTTATTTGCCCCACCTGAGGTATTTATAGAGGAGTCATGCGGATCGATCGAGTTGTTTACATCCTTGCCGCCGAGCGCGTGTCCGTTGTTTGTCTACTTGCTCCGCCCGTTTCGCGCGTCTTAGTGTTTTCATCGGTTAGAATAGTCAACTGTTACAGAAAATCAACATTGAAATTTAGTTCCAGGAGTGAATTTTCTCATCAGAAAGTTCTGGAAGTGGAACGTTCTCTCCGAGACGAAGTAAAGTTCCCGAGTGGTGAACCAGTTGGTCTAAGCCTTTCGATAGTGAGCTAATGTAGTGTATGTCAACCTTCTCAACGATGTAGTCTGCGACGGGATTCTTCGATAGAGAAAAGATGACCTCAAATTCTGCCACTGGGATGGTAATTTGGGTGCTGTGAAGGATCACCATGCTAGGATGGGATTGCAGAAGATCCGGATCTTCGAACTCCTTTCGAACTACTCGCAGACGAAGTTATATTTGCACCTCGCTCCTTACGGGACGGCGCATGGATATATTGCGGAAAAATGGGCTCATGCATTAGATTATTAGGAGATGAGGAGCCGTCATCATTTACGACGGATAACCGAAGACGTGCTCAGGTTGCGGCATGAAAACCACGTCCGTTCAGAATGTCTGCAGGATAGCACAGCTGCCACCTGCGCGTACGATCCCTCCTCCGCTGCTGACGTCCCTACCTGTGACATACTGTATGTTGTAGTGCTCTGACGGGCTCTAGCGACACTTTGCAGACAAGTAACTCACCGCGGATGAAAGAAGTGACTCTGACGCCCTGACGCCTGTTCTTGCCCTGGTAGTATGTCGACGGATGATGAAAATGCCCGTTGAGAATAAATGTTGACACCATGATAGTGCACACGTTAGCTTTCGTGCCAGACACTCGGGACTCTTTGCCATCATCCGATACGGAAGCCCACTCACTTAAGCAGCGATCGCCGAAGGAGAGCAAGAGGAAACGGAGGACAACAGCTGATGAGCGCGTGACACAGTCGCAGGCAGATGATGCTTCACTTCACCCAAACGATAACTAGCTTGTACAAGACATGGAAACACGCAACCAATGGCCACACACTGGAATGGACACTGATGCGCCCTTGTCAATTTCGCGATAATCGACGGGGTGAACAATGCTCCCCTGTCACTGCAGCGTCAATGCCGACCTTTACTCCCTCAGAGGCGCCAGCGGGTGATGTCAGCCCCTGCCCATGTCTGTGGGGGGATGATGTTCATGACAAACATTCTGCGAATTACTATCGTTGTGACGTCGCCCGAGGCCTCGGCTGGCCATGATTAATAAATTTCTTGTGAAGTAGAGGAAGACGCGTGCGTGGACACTAAAGAAGAGGTCAAACTACCTCATCCATCTGTTGCAATGTGTCCTTGCGCTTGCACACCTGCAGCAGGCCTACCAGATTGGTTCCATCGACCTCAGCACCCTAGGTTCGAAAGTGAAGCTACAATTTCTGCGTGATACGCTAAGAATGTTATATGTGGACACTGCGCTCATTCAAGACGTTCGTTTGGAGGCATTTACTGACTTCTATGGATATGCTTCGTACGTTACGCCTGCTGATGATGCTGGTAGTGGTACCGCCATACTGGTGCGAGATAGTATGGAGGTTGACGAGGATGACGCATTTGCCGTCACCTAGACGGTTGGCGATAAGCACCCTAGATTCTCGGATTGTAAACGTCTATGCCCCTCTGGTACGGACAAGAGACGCTACCGATCGCTTTTCTATTCGGAGAATATCACGCCTCTCTTCCTGGGACTCTATGAAAACTGCATCCTTGGCGGGGGCTTGAATAGCGCGATTAGTTCGAAAGATCAGTATCCAACTTACACCACGTGTCCTGAACTCTGTCTGTTAGTGCAAGAACTACGTCTTCTAGACATTTTGGAAAAGCTGCTTGGCGACCGCCCAGGATACACATACGTCACTAGTCCATCTGCGAGTCGCTTCGATCGCATTTTTGTCTCCCCTGATATGGTGGCAGTAACAATGGACGTCAAAAGATAGCAATTAGTGTTCTCCGATCATAGCACATGCATCTGCACTGCCTTTTCACGCGGAAATGGTGGCTCAAATGAACCATACCGGCATTACGGTCCGCGATGATACACTATGGTAGAGAACAGTCCCTCTGGTATCGCCACACGACCGGATGTTACTTAACGTTGCTCCGAGAACTCATGGCTAGCCCACTATCCCCTAACCGACAGGCAGAGATTAGTCGCATCAAGGCGAATATCATCTCACATACGCGTCGTCGTCTCGAAGATGTGTGGTACGAGCACGGTGTCATGATCAGGTTGGTGTTGAACCTCCGACTATACACCATATTCTTCTCGAACGGCAACAGTGACGACTATCGATGATCCACGTTCTTGATCTGCCAGATCGTCTTAGTTTGACTGCACAAGCAGACAATGCGAATGGACTCGATGACCACTTCGGACAGTTTTGCGGTGAGGTGCGTCACGATGGTGCAGCTTTTACTGAAGTGTCACAATCGATATCAGGTACCCTCTATGACCCGGCAGTAGAATCTCTTATTATGACAATTACCCGTGCAGGCATCTAGGAAGCCATAGAAAAGGTTGCAAGTAACAAGTCCCCTGGTTCTGTAGGTATCCCCTTGGAGTTGTACTGGACCTTCAAGATATGAAGACTCATAGATGGAAGACGATGTACCAGGAACTGATGACACCTACTGTTCCACTGCCTCTGTTCTTTGTTGAAGGCGTGATTATCCCGATTCCCAAGCCAACATGGGGACAAGCGATTGAGCACTACCGCCCACTGATCTTTCTCTGCAGCGACTTTAAAATCTTCACAAGGTTTCTTGCAGCGCCCATTAAGAGCCTCTTAACCAAAGTACTTAATACGGACCAAACGTCCATGGGAGAGCTAATAATATGCAGACGGTGCTTAGTGCCTAGAGCGATGTAGTATCTCTCATAGCAGCTTGTCGCCTTCGAGGTGTCCTGATCACGGTGGACTTCGAGCATGCTTTTGGGAGAGTAGGCCATGGAAGCCTTACGGTGCTGATGACCCGCATGACATCGCTCCCGGCTTTCATAAGTGTCATTCCGCGACTTCTCCATGGTGCGTCATCCAAAGTTCTGGTTAATGGACTTGTGGCAGGCTCCTTGTCAATATCGCGATCGATCAGTAAGGGTTGCCTGCTCTCAACGATCTTATACGCACTTGCTCTTGTATCACTTCTATGTGAATTGAAACGTTATCTGTACGGGATTAGGCTATGGGGGCACACATTTCGTTGCAGGACGTATGTGGATAACCTGGCCTTTCTCGCTTGATAGGGCCATGAAGTGAAGTCGGCACTGGAGTGGATTGCATAATAAAGTACAGTGGCGAATAGCTGTATGAACATGGACAAGTCTGGGGCTTTCAGGAAGGCAGTGTAGCGCCCCTGCAAATAATGGACACCCTTAAATGCCTAGGCATTCTCTTGATCCGTAATGTCCTCGTACGTCCATGATTAATTATAGATGAGTTTCTCAAGGCAGTCGTAACGAGTGTCAGGAGACACTTTTTGCGAGCATTGGATATGGCCCAACGACATCAACACCCACATGTCATCTAGAATACGGCACCTGGCTCATATTTTCCTTGTGACAGCCGTGATGGCACAACGACTACTGGCTGCATTCGGTTATTTCGTCAGCACTGGACGTATCGTCAAGATATAGTGCGACACTCTGACTCTGGGTTGGTACCTGTCAACGTCCGTGAGATGGCAGCGGCACTGTACGTCAGCACAATGGTTAAGCTATAGACTCGTCGTCGCAATATTACTGGTCTCCTGATTGAACCATTGACGCCTGTGTCCCACCTTCCACCCATCGCCGTTGTACACATGGCACCATTTCTCGCACGTATCAAGACCGTGGCCATTGGTACGACGTTACATCCACCGTGGCTATCTTGGTACGGCGGTGCGCTCCCCCTGGTTCCTTGTCGTTAATGAGAGATGCGAGATGCGGGTTCTACTGCACAATATCGGTATGGTTGACTCCCTCCTGTTCTCGCAGTGTTGCTTGATGTATACGGCCGAACATCGCCTAGTTTGTGGAACGTCAGCAGACGTGTGGCTGCCGGTATAGAGGATTCCTGCTTTTTATCTTCGAACTGCGCCAGACAGTATTAAGCCACGGAAGGCACTTATTTTGCATCTATGAAGGCTCAAGCTCTGAGCAGATCAAGGGTCCATCAGTTTACTATCTTTTCCGACACAGTGCAAAGAATGTATTCGACTGTTGGGCATTCTTATAGGAACGACATGACTCTTTGATGAAATTTCGCGATGCTGCCAGCTTTTTGTCAGTTATTTGGTTAATTTTTTCACGGATCCTCCATCCCCGCTCCCTCTCCCACAATTGGGGCGTGCCGGGCAGAAGAAGATGGAATGATGCTCCTCTTGTTACGTATTCTGACATGTAACAGGAAACTACGAATATACGTATTTGCCCAGAAGACGCGACCGACCATGCACCAGCCGTGCACAGGGGATCTACAATTCGTTTATTCTTTTCACTATACTCTGGCCACCGAAAATGTTTTTTTTTTTGCTCGTGGGGTGCTTCTGTTTTCATCTATCTCTTTTTTCCTTTTTTGTAAAGATATAAAAAAAATGGTTCAAATGGCTCTGAGCACTATGGGACTTAACATCTCAGGTCATCAGTCCCCTTGAACTTAGAACTACTTAAACCTAACTAACCTAAGGACAGCACACACGTCCATGCCCGATGCAGGATTCGAACCTGCGACCGTAGCAGTCGCGCGGTTCCGGACTGAAGCGCCTAGAACCGCGTGGCCACAACGGACGGCGTAAAGATATAAAACAAAAAATTTAAGAACAAAATGGTCACTGTATTGACATAACTGTTTAACTTTGATTTATTTCTTGTCACTTATTGTCTGTCTAATGTTTAGTTGATTATTATAGAGGAGCATTAAATACATATATTTTCTCAGTGGCTTTGATATACAAAGGTAATGCCTATTATATAAGCTAATTTATAAAAGTCTGCCAATAAAATAAATACAAGATTCCGGAGGGGGCCTCTGAGGAACGGGAACGGGGACGCATCGTGGCCATGCTTCGGGTTTCGCCCTCCCCCCTTCCCCCTCCCTGCCCAACACCCAACACACATCCTTACGCACAAAGGAGGGAGAGAGAGACAGAGAGAGCGGATAAGACAACCACTCGTGAGAACCTGTAAATCCGGGTTCGACTCTCTGCCCGGCTCAAATTTTCAACTCTGACCATTGCATTACCACAGTCCCCTGTGCGACTGGAAGCCACGAATTCACACCCATCCATTACGTTTCTTTCCCTACTCTCTATTTCATATAAATGTATCTATAAAGGAAGCCTTTATTCATAAGCGGACAGCACTCGCTTGTTTTCAGTTACACAGATAGGGCCCGGCTGTGTATGCTTCGATGTAAAGCGATACTTTCGACGTATCCCATAAGATCGCTGCTTTGGCAATATCTTTAGAAGAAGGTAAACAGATCTCGAAGATATTCCAATGTATTTTTTTATAGTAGCGACATGTTTATAGGAATAAAATTTAAAAGACTGATTTTACCGTAATTTGTGAAACACGGCATATGAAGAACTTGCAGTAAAGTAACCAGCGGACAAAAAATTAGTCACACCCAATATACATCATGCTAATACCCCGTAACGCCGCCTCTAGCTTTGATAATTATCTGAATTTGGTAAGAAAGACAGTCCATAGTTCCTCCAGGTATGTCACCACTAGGTGAAATCACACAATGATTTCTACATTCACAGCATAGTCATCATTGAAACGTAGAACAAGGGCAACACTTGGTAACCGAAAATGTTGAAGCATTCTTGTTGAAGTTCACGGTAATATAATTGAGTGGGAACAAGTCGTGATAAGAAAAATCATCCGCAAATCGACACAGAACGAACTCCAGCCTACACTTCACCGTCATACTGCGGGATTAATGTCTCATTTGGCCGTCGTTGTACTCGACGCCTTGCAGCATTTGAAAAGAGGCAAAATAACAACTCACCCGACCACATTACACGCCCCAATCAGCTGCTGTACAGTTACTGCGCTCTTTGACCGATTGAAAACGTGCTGTGATAACTAGCCTGACTCTATATTTGCGCTGCAAGCCTTTACAGTGTTCGCTCGGAAATTGGGTGCACTCACTGGCAATAGCAATCCTTGCTGGGTTTCATACCGATTGTCAGATGGTTCAAATGGCTCTGAGCACTATGGGACTTAACTTCTAAGGTCATCAGTCCCCTAGAACTTAGAACTACTTAAACCTAAGTAACCTAAGGACATCACACACATCCATGCCCGAGGCAGTACTCGAACCTGGGACCGTAGCGGTCGCGCGGTTCCAGACTGTAGCGCCTAGAACCGCTCGGCCACCCCGACCGGCATACCGATTGTCATTGACAATGTGTGACACTGTTATTGTGTCCCTGCTGGGTTTCGATCTTTTGGCGACAACTGTTCTTACGCCATGTTGCAGGCTGTGAAAGGTCTAGATTGAAGCTTTGATTGCCAGCAAGGCCTCGAACTCTCAGTGATCGGAACAAATTTACGTGAAAGAGTTGTTAATTTGCCTCTGTTGTGGCACACTAGCCGTGTAACGCTTGATGGTGGTGCCTCTCATTGTTCCCTCTGAGGCCGTTATCTCTGGAAGCTCTGCAGCTTTTTCTTTAATGTTATAATGATATCCTGAAGTTATAACATTTGTTTTATGTAACTGACGAATGAAGAAATAGCTACTAAAACTTGGGAAATTCTGAAACGTGCAAGAATTATTTGCCAGTGTAGTATTCATCCGTATTTATGACCGAGCGAAGGGGCGCCATGGTTAGTACACTGGACTCGCATTCGGGAGGACGACGTTTCAAACCGTCGTCCGGTCTTCCTGATTTGGGTTTTCCGTGGTTTTTCTAAATCGCTGCAGGCAAATGCTGGGATGGTTCCTTTGAAAGGGCACGGCCGACTTCCTTTCCCATCCTTCCCTAATCCTCTGGGACCGATGACTTCCCTATTTGGTCTCCTCTCTCAAATTGGCGCCGCGCATATTCATGGCGACAACAAATGGGCTTCCTCTCGGAGACGTTCGATGATACTGAGATCCTCTCGTCATTGGTTGCCAGCGACGCTGTTCAGCGTCATGACTTACAGACAACGGAAGACATCGATCTTTTGTGCATGGAAGGTGCCATGGATTATGAGGTAGCCAGGCACCTAAAACGTGAAATGGACCAATGGGCTACCATGTAGACGTGCTTATTGTTAAGAATAGTAGAATCAGAAATAGAATTAGTTGGTCATGATTGTTGAAATGTAGACATCACAAACAAGAGCAACACCATATTAAATGACGAAATGTGCACCAAAAACTACATAGCTCACGAAACTTGCACAAACACCCAAGGATACAACGAAAACACAGACATAGGGAACAGAATCGTGGCAGAACAGAAAAATGACACACTGAAACACAACAGGGTATACAACACCGAAAAGTGCAAAACCTACATCAAACCAATGACGTTCATCTCAGGGGGGTTCACAAACACAAATAACACCGCACACATTATCACAACGCATGATGATGAACAACATGGAAGGAAACAAAGTGGAAACCTGAGGATTCCAAAAGAACACAAACGAACAGACTACCCAACACAACGTCAACCACATATGCTCGAAGGTAAACAAGAATGTGACACAACACAGGAAATACAGACACCCACACTCGCAGCCCTAGCAGACAGCGAGAGAACGATCAGACACAGACAAAAACACAGAACTTGGGGCACAGACGACATTTTAAAGCTGGAAGAAAGTATACGGCTTTCTAGGCTAGAAAGCAGAGACAGCTTCCAAACAGCACTGCGACTTGGGACTGGAATTGGCAACACAAACTGGGCCACAATCTGCTATCCGACGACCGACCAGACAGACAGACTTTTGCTGTTATCAGCCAATATACCGACAGACATTAAAGAATTGACTACACTACTACACAAAGCTTGCACAAGAAGGGGCGAAAAGCTCATTCTATAAAATGTTTACAATGACATTTCAAAAATGGTTCAATTGGCTCTGAGCACTATGGGACTTGACGTCTGAGGTCACCAGTCCCCTAGAACTTAGAACTACTTAAACTTAACTAACCTAAGGACATCACACACATCCATTCCCGAGGCAGTCGCGCGGTTCCAGACTGTAGCGCCTAGAACCGCTCGGCCTTCCCGGTCGGCCTGCAATGACCTTTGCCAGGGCCCGCGGATGAGTACACTTCGATTACAGTGAAAAGGGACCTAAATGTTTTGTGTATACCTGATATCCATGAAACTCTTACAGCTGAATGCAAACAAACACTAGTTAGTGTGGAGCTACCTAAACTAGTGAATGAAGTGCGCGCGGATGTGGTCAGATTGCAGGAACCCTACGCCAGGAACGGCAAACTAGTAGATTCTGGCCACAAACAAATCATCGTAACAGGTACATCCAATGCGAAGGCGTTGCCACAAATCGAAGCTTTACAGTCACACAGATAGCTCATCTATGTACCGAGAACCCGCAACAGTGGAAATAGTGCACGAAGGCAAGGCGTGGATTATTGCGTCGTTATATGCACAGTACCCGCAAGACATTGAACCATATCTCTGTTACATCAGAGACGTTGTCGAATATGCAGATAACAGAAACTTACTAATAGCGGCAGACATAAATGCTAGGTCGATTATATGGCACTCTGACACAACGGACGACTGGGGTCACCAAGTCCATGAGGTGTTAACTGAACCTATAAATCGTCAACACTCCGAATCAGCCACACACCTACATAGCGCAATCGGGAGCCAGCAGCAGGATTGACATAACAATAGCAAATGCAATTGCACTTCCACTTATAACGAGGTGAGAGGTCATGGATGGCGCCACTCACAGTGACCACAATGCTATCAACATGATCATAGACACACAACTATACACACCTACTCAGGACAGACATCAGCGATTGTTATTTCATAAGGCGGACTGGGCAAAACTAAGGCAGATGATTGTGGCCTTCCCCCTACATGCAGTTCAGGGATCAGTGGATTATAAAGCACATATTTCGACTGACTTACTACAAAAATCACAAAGGGCTGCAACTCCGACCGCTGACACGGGACGAAAGCTAAACATACCATGGACTAGAAAACTAACAAGGTGGCGCAAAGAAGCAAGAGGCAAACGGAAATGGTATCAAAGACCGACAACGGCAAGGGACAGAGATGCCAGACTCATACAGTTCAGGGCAGCAAAACAACGCTACAAACAATAGTTACAAGAAAACTCGGGATGAACATTGGAACGCACATGTGCAGAAACAGCTCGAAACCAACATTTGGGGGATACCCTTGAAAATACAAACGGAGCGTCTGAAGACGCCACTAGTCTTAGCAACGCTAAGACGAGATGACGGTACCATAACAGAGCGATGGAGAAGTTCTGCTGAATTTCTGCTAAACAAACTCCTCCCCGATGACGAGCAACAGTCGAATGATCATATTCATACAAGGCAACGGACTTTAATGAACTCTTGCTATGAAAATGGTACCGTCATTATTCCCTTTGCATGTAAGGAGGTCGCGCTTGCGACTGTCAATCCAAAGAACAAAGAAGATGGTATCCTCCCCGAGACACGGAAAAATGTCACTCTACAGATTGTTTCATATCTGACGGATCTACTTAACGATGTGCTACAGCTGGGACGGGTACCTGCTGTCTGGAGAACAGCAAATGCTGTCATAATTAAAAACTCAGAGGACAAGGATCCTTCAGATCCAAAAACATGTAGACCTAAATGCTTAATTAACACCCTGGCCAAGGTCCAGGAACGACTTCGGAGCGATCGCTTGCAAACACACAGAGAGCTCTTTGGCCTTAGTCGGCACTAATTCGGTATCAGGGTGGGAAAATCAATAGATTACGCACTAAATAAGGTACTAACCACTGTAAATAACATAGAAAACAATGTGCAGTTGGTATTCTTATAGACATTTCGGGCCCCTTTGATAATCTCTGGTAGACCGCAATGAATTTTTTAAAAATTCTTTTCCATCAAAAACAATTATTATACATGAAAACCCAGCACCTGAAACATCAGTAGGTCCTAATTACATACAATGTGTTAGTTAACAAGCAGCATTTACTTTTCTTTTATCTACTTAATCTTAACTACAGGATGGAAAGTTAGCTAATCTATGGGCAAGCCTACTATTCACCCTAATGTACTATCTACTCTACCAAGCTACATCCTGCAGCGTTACAGGTGTGCCAGCAAAATACAAACCTACCAACTCTTGGCCGTGCCCACCGAGCTAAACCCAGTGGGCGTCGCCTGACACTGGGCTGGCCTTAACTGGATATTGCTGCAGGTCTTTCGAAGTTATCCAAAAACTACATTCTACTAATAAATTATAGCTATTAAGGTCATCATCAGTGTGCGGTGTCTAGTTTGGGTAACTTCACACCCTCCCCGTAATCCAGGACGTGGCGGATTCCAATCGTCACGGCGGTCGGCCAGTGCACGCCCCGGCGGAATGGATAGGTGTGGAATGTCGATTCATTGTTCACCAGTCACTCAATTTACCTTCGGTAATCATGCAGGAGCTTGGCGGATACCTCGCTGGCAATGATGTTGAAGGTGACCTGATTCCTAATCATGTGAAATGTATCTGTATTGGGTAGTTGGTTACTTAATTCGGTAGCAGCGTCATCAAACATGGGACACTCGTAGACTACGTGGCCCGGTGTGCCTATCCCGGCACCATAGTCACACGAGGGAGCCGCCCTTTTCCCGAACCGGCAGAGATATGCCGGATACGGACAATGCCCCGTGAGGAAGTGTAGCAGTCCCTTACTTGGTTGAAAATGTTTCATTTGAAGCCGTTCTATGATGTTTGGAAGCAACTGCTAGGTTCTTCTGCCTGTCTCGTCCTTATTCCAGAACTCCTGCCATAATTCTTCCCCCGTCTTCTAATCGACAGTTTGTTCCCCACTCGCACCCCCAGAATGCCCTCAGTCTTTTCAACTTGTCCTCTTTTTGCCCAATACCACGCTGCCTGTTCCCTGATTTTAATATCTAGGAGGCACAGCCCCATGAGAATCTGCAGTGAACCCCCCCCCCCCCCCCTGGAGATGTACGGTAGGCTCCAATCGATCGCAATAACATGTTGCGCTGCAGCCTCCTCACAGCCAAGGTAGGCACGACCCTCGTGATCCTGTGTGAGCCCAGACTCCGGACCCGTAGCCCACGATGGAAGCAAGGATGGTATTGTGGTACAGTTTGATGAGTTGTGGAGGAAGATGAAATCGCCTATGCCCCATCATGATAAGATTGCTTAGAACCTCTAACGACCTATGCATTGCCACTTCAATATGCCAGGCGAAGCTCCATCTCTCGGCGTATAACCGGTGTGTCCTCAATCAGAATGGTTGGGTTCCTGGCAAATTGGCCCTTTAAAAGCAAGTATCTTGACTATTTTGGCGCAACTTTAAGTTTAGTCCTGTGGCACCATTGCGACAATATGTTCATTTCTCTCTCAATTTTGGGTTCTAGTTCTTCTCGGCTTCGGCCACTAACCAACAGGAGTAGGTCGTCAGCGTAGGCTATCACCTCTAACACATCAGCGCTGCTCTCCAAGTTGTGCAGGAAAGGCTCCATATTGATGTCCCAAAAGAGTGGCCGCAGGACAGAGCCCTGTGGACACCACTTCGTTATCCTCTTACCCACTCTCCCGCTAGGGGATGATAGCCAGACCTCTCTTTCCATGCAATAGTTCCTAAGACACCTATATAGCGGCCCTGGACACTCTTTCTCCCGCAGGCAGGAGCAGAGCGAAGGCCACCATAGGTTGTCAAAGGCGTCACTGATATAAACCATGATGCCAACTACGTACTTGTGTGTGGATGACCGGCAGACCTCAGCCGCCATGGCAACTCCGTCAGACGCAGATCGCCCCGGCCGAAAGCCGAATTAGGCGCTGCAGTCTGGAACCGCAAGACCGCTACGGTCGCAGGTTCGAATCCTGCCTCGGGCATGGATGTTTGTGATGTCCTTAGGTTAGTTAGGTTTAACTAGTTCTAAGTTCTAGGGGACTAATGACCTCAGCAGTTGAGTCCCATAGTGCTCAGAGCCATTTTAACCATTTTTGAAAGCCGAATTGCCTGCTGCCCATCCCACATAGCTAATAACCGCTCCAACAATTTCCCGAGGAGATCCAACAGACAGATCGGTCTGTAGGACTTAACTTCTTTAGTATCTTTATCCTGCCGTTTCTTGATGATTACCACGTTGGCTCGTTTCCAGATGGAGGGAAACGTTCTGAGTCTCAAGGCCTCGTTGTATATTCTTGTTAGAGGTGTTTCCAGTTGAGGAGCGAGGTATTCCACCACCTCCGCTACAATGCCGTCTGGTCCTGGAGCTTTACCTCTTTTGAGTGATTTAATGTGCGTCGCCACCTCGTTCTTAGAGAATGGATACACTACGTTGTTGTTCAGATATTCTTCCCGAAGTGCCTGCCTAATTAGGCCTTGTTCTTCAGTATCCTCCTCTTCCGTGTCATCAGGGAGCAGACACCGTAGGAGGACCTCGGCAGTTTCCTGCCAAGACCCCGTCATCCGGTTCCCATCCCTAACGGTTGAAAGTACCATTGGTGACCGTATCTTTTCCCTTACTATTTTGTAGGGTATGCCCCAGGGATTAATAGCCAGTTGGCTTTGGACATATTTTTCCAAACTCAGGAGCCTGACTTTTTAAATTCCTTTTGGAATTGTTCCTTGGCGTCCCTGTAGGTCTGCAACCATCGCTGTTTCTCTTCCCAGACGACACTTCGCTGGTAGTACCTTCTCGCCCTCCTGACAGACTGAATCATCTGCTCTAGTTCCGCGGACCATGATGACGGAGAGGCCTCCTAGTTGATACGGCTGCCTTCACCGCTCTAGTAAGCGCTCCCACTACTTTTTCGGTATGCTTGTTGACCTCTTCGTCACCATCTGGCCATGTCAGGACGTCAGACACTCTTGCTAGACGCTCCTAGTTGGTTTTTTTGTAATTAAGCTGAACTTCCCACCCTATGTCCCAGTGGCACTCTCTGTGAGAAAGCTTGGAGGTAATTAATTTATGATCACTAGTAGTGACTTGGTCTCTGACCATCCAGTTTTGCAAGTAGCCAGCAATATTACCTGACACTAGCGTTATGTCTATATTTCTGCCTTCACCTCCTCCACCAGTATAGGTGGGGGGATTTCCAGCTCTACTGGCGATGATGTAGTGCAGAGACATGATCGTGTCCTCCATTTTCTCGTCTCTTCCATCCCGAGTGCCACTGTGCCTCAGGTGGGATTTCGCATTAACGTCTGCCATCACCACTATCCTGCGACCTCGCAGCGCCGTGGTTATTTGTACAAGTTGGTCAAGGTACACTTCTATATCGTCACCATACTGAAAGTACATGTTCACTAGGTGTATGACTTCCACGGGCGACTGGAGCTCAACGACAGTACAATGGTCATCTGAGAGATGTGCAAGCACTGTAATTCTTAAGGCTTTGTTTATTATGATGATGATGGTGGTCCTCGGATCATTACCAAAGCTTACTACCTGCAAGTTTACCGCGGCGAAAGCTATGTTTCCCGCAAGAGAGTATGGCTCCTGTAAACAGAGTACGTCAAGACTCATCTCCTCCACCACCCTCCGGAGCTCCTGCATGACCAGTCTACTATTATGTGCGTTTAGCTGCCCTAACTGGATCGTAGTAGTCATGGAAAATACGTATGAACGTATGAATCTGGGAAGAACTTGCAATGTTTACAAGACTCAGAGAGATGCAGGTACCCAAGGCCCTCTACGATAGCCTCTCGGAAAACTGTAGAAACAGAGTGGTTGAATGGCGTGCGGGAAATCAGAATGTGATGGAAAGAATCACCAAAGATTGTGCGCAAGGATGAATCTGTGGCCCCGTCTTTTGTGATATCGCCTTTGAACTCCTACTACATCAACTGGATGGGGATGACCGTGAGAACGGGGCGATAGCATACGCAGATGACCTTCTGGTGGTGGTCTCCGCGGACGCAAGAGCGCAACTTGAACGCCGGTCAACACAGCTGCTCACAAGCATCATCCAGTGGTGTAAACATAATAAACATCAGATGGCTCTACAGAAAACAGTTTAAATACTACTCAAAACAACACTAAAAAGTAATACTACCATTAAACTACATTATTTTAGCATACGCGAACAAGGGAAAACAAGATATCTTAGTGTGCAACTCGATGAAGGACTGTCATTTGACGAACACATCAGAACAACGACTGACAGGGCTGCCTAGATCATTCAAAAGTTGGCCAGACTCAACATAACGCACTTCAGGGTACCATTACACGCACTGAGAACTTGCCATTGTGCGCTCTTTGAGTCTGGGCTGATTTGCAGCCAGTGCATGGGCTGGTGACGAATCGGAACATCGCGCGGCGAGGGCAGAGAAGTGCTCTGGTAAGGCTGTCAGGAGTTTTCAACACCACGTCAATAGAATCACTCTGCGTGGTGCTTGTAACTTCCCTTATCGACATAACCATTCCGTTTTGGGCGGCAATGTACTGGATGAGGAGGGGGAGACAGGAGAAGATAATCGAGGTTACCGGACAGGATATTACCGCGAAGCACCAGCTTGTTAAATGGTGAGTGGGTACCAGGCAAAGGGAATGGGTGGCAAGCGATAAGGACCGTAGGGTATATTAGTTCTTCCCGGGTGTCAGGGAGCGTCTGAGACAGAGCCATATCAATCGTAGCCGGGGTACAGTTCACTTACTGACAGGTCACGGCCCTTACCCTTCGCATTTACATCGCGTAGGCCACAGCCAGAGCGCTGCTTGTACATGTGGAGAACATGGATCCCCAGAACATACACTTTTTCACTGTCACCGATACAGAGCAGCACACTAGACACCAACGCAGTACAACAATCACATGATACGGGCAATAGGAGACAAAGATGAGTAGAATATAGGAAACAAATTTGCTGATGATGGTTCAAGGACATTACATGAGGAATACAAGCATACATGGTCGTACAACAGACCACTGTAACACACATGAAGCACGTAAGACAGCAGTCCAATTCGTGCACCAACACATACAGCAGTACCCAAACACACACTTACTCTAACAGCAAACACTTTCACCAATATGTACCACAGACAACCTTACACAACATCTCAAATAATTAAACTGTATCACAATAAACAGTGTAATGCAATCAACCCTGTAAACTTCTTCTAGCTTCAGTATAAATAGCAGGCATATCCATCCCACAGTCATTACACCGATGTTGGATTATAACATTTGTAACTGACCACTTGGTATGAAAGCAACATAACAGGCAAAATTCAAGACACATACACTATGTGATCAAAGGTAACCGGACACTTGGCCAGAAATGACTTACAAGTTCGTGGCACACTCCATCGGTATTGCTGGAATTCAGCATCGTGTTGGCACACCCTTAGCCTTGATGGCAGCCTCCACTCTCGCAGGCATACGTTCAGTCAAGTGCTGGAAGGTTTCATGGGGATTGGCACTCCATTCTTCACGGACTGCTGCACTGAGGAGATGTATCGATGTCGGTAGGTGAGACCTGGCATGAAGTCGGCGTTCAAAAACATCCCAAAGATGCTCTGTAGGATTCAGGTCAGGACTCTATGCAGGCCAGTGCATTACAGGGATGTTACTGTCGTGTAACCACTCCGCCACAGGCAGTGCATCATGAACAGGTGCTCCATCGTGTTGAAAGATGCAATCGCCATCCCCGAATTGCTCTTCAACAGTGGGAACCAAGAAGGCGCTTAAAACATCAATGTAGGCCTGTGCTGTGATAGTGCCGCGCAAAACAACAAGCGGCGCAAGCCCCCTCCATGAGAAACACGGCCACACCATAACACCACCGCCTCCGAATTTTACTGTTGGCACTACACACGCTGGCAGATGTTCACCGGGCATTCATCATACACGCACCTGCCATCGGATCGCCACATTGTGTACCGTGACTCGTCACTCCACACAAAGTTTTTCCACTATTCAATCGTCCAATGTTTACGCTTCTTAAACCAAGCGAGGCGTCGTTCGTCATTTACCGGCGAGATGTGTGGCTTGTGAGCAGCTGCTCAACTATGAAATCCAAGTTTTCTCACCTCCCGCCTAACTGGCATAGTACCTGCAGTGGATCCTGATGCATTTTGGAATTCCTGTGTGATGGTCTGGATAGATATCTGCCTATTACACATTACGACCCTTTTCAACTGTCGGTGGTCTCTGTCAGACAACAGACGAGGCCGGCCTGTACGCTTTTTTGCTGTACGTGTCCCTTCACGTTTCCACTCCACTGTCACATCGGGAACAGTGGACCTAGCGATGTTTAGGAGTGTGGAAATCTCGCGTACAGACTCCCAAACACTTGGCCACGTTCGAAGTCCGTGAGTTCCGCGGAGCTTCCCATTCTGCTGTCTCACGATGTCTAATGAATACTGAAGTCGCTGATATGGAGTACGTGGAAGTAGGTGTCAGCACAATGCACCTAATATAAAAAAACGTTTGTTTTTGGTGGTGTCCAGGTACTTTTGATCACATAGTGTATTATAGGAACTGAAGGTTAATTAATAACCGCAGGAGATAACATACTTTATACTCACGCACCACTGCACGTTCCACAGCGTGCATAATAGTTATAGTAGTTATAGTGTTTTTGTAAATAGTGTTTAGAAATACTAATCCGTAAACTAAACTGTATCGAACCGGGACTACAAGGCTTGAAGTAGTTCCGAGGCTTGCAGACCAGGCCGGCTCAGATAAAGAACATTTCTCTCTCTCTCTCTCTCTCTCTCTCTCTCTCTCTTAGTATCCAAGTCTTTCCTATCGTCTAACATCGATCTTCTTAAAATTTGAATATTTTTTGTGTTTATTCCAATTTCTAATGTATTTTTATTTATTATGACTTCCATCGTAATTTCTGAGAAATAATTCCTGTTTACAGTGTAAAATGAACAACCTGTTATAAAATGTAACTCAACAGGTCTCTAAATGAGCAATAAATCAAATCAATCCCCCAAATTAACCAACGTCTAATGTGAGCGATCAAGTAGCAATCTTGGAAAGGCCACAGAGGAAATTTGGTGGGGTTTTGCTGACAGCTGTTTGACAAGAAGCGTATGCCACTTAACTCCGGAAAACTCTAGTTCAATGAACAGAACTATAAAATATTTTTATAAGAGAGAAGGTTCTGTTAACAAACAATTACTACAGACGAAAGGCATTTCCTTTTTTTTTACTCGTCAGCTGCAATTTCCAGATTAGTGCTCCAACACATTGACAACGGTTTAACCTGTTTGTGAGCTATCATGGCTACATATGGAGCCAGGAAGCCATAGGTTGTCAAAGGAACTTTCACATATACAGAAACAAATGCTTATTCATATAAAGTCAGTTGATACAATCTTTTGGTCATTTTTCCTACTATATCGCCCTGACTTGTGATTTTCTTGATACGACCGTTGAATTTGAGGATCAATTCTTATTGACCCTGAAGTTGTACTAAGAGGACATTCTAATATATTTCAGATAAAATTTAGTCGTCAGTTGCACAGGTATACTGATTTTTCTTTAACGGTTTCGACAGATTAGTCCGTTATCTTCACATACCTACAAAATTTGGCATGACATATCGTGAAAATCTGGCCGTACATTTATGTAATTTATTAGAAGTGTGTTACAAAAACTTACTTAATATTGGTTTAGCAGAATTCATTATCTTGGTTACAGAAGCACAATGAACTGACACGTCCCTAAATGTACATATTGTATGTGATAATGATAACCACGAATTGACAATTTACAGTAAATATATCACATACACTTAGCAAAATTCTTGTGCTGTCAACAAGGCAAATATATAAAAACGTATAAAACGTATAACTACGGTATATAAAGAACATTTTATATATAATACATTTGAAAGAAATTTCACGTAGTACCATGTAAGCTGTTGCTGACATTAATATCTCAAAGAAATGGACTAATTTTTACCATTTTAAATGAGATGCTATGCAGTCGAAATAGTGTCTCTGTCTCAGTGCTAGGTGATAATTCAACAAAACTTTAGATATTAAGTAGGAATGTTAATATACTTCAATCTCTTCTAAAAGGTTCGTTTTTTAGCCCTTGTCAACTATATGAAGAATTTCCATTTAAGCAAAAAAATGGTAATCGACTGTGCCATGTAGCCAACGAAAGGACGCCAGTGTTTGGCTGTGTGACGTTTCCTGGCACGCTGAGAGAACCAATGGCTTCGCGCAGATGAACTACCTCATGCGCCATGGTTTCTCAGAGTGGGATAGCGCTGTTAGCTGGTCAAGAGATGCTAACGACTCTCAAAGACATGGACGCACACTCCAAGTTGAACCACAATTTTGTAACTTTGTTACTGTCATGTAGACAAAATCATCAGTCGCGAATAGCCTCATGGAGCTTCCAACGTTCTTTATCGGCATTTCCGCTCACATATAGCAACATAAATAAATTTTTCTTTACTTCACTCGTACGTTATTTATAGTAAACATCCATCGAATGTCCAGGTGCATGTATCATGCACAGCTTGTAAATATATCAGCGGTTGTGAGCGTGCAGTATTCCTCCGCTGTACTTGTAATGCTTCAGTAGTTGGTTGCCTGTGATCACATATTATTTTAGTAAGTCGGTTTAGTCTTGTTATAGATTGAAGCGCTGTGGAGCTGTATCTTTTCCCTCCTGGTGGATGGCAGGAGGCAGTCTGCAACAGGTGTCAGCCAGGAGGGCGGTAGAAAGCTGAGAAGCACCACTTCAAAAGTTTTCCCGTTAATAAACTTTAATCCGAACAAGCAGCTGCAAACGTTGTTTAGAAGACTGAAAGTCACCTGTCACCAAGTAACACTGTAAGCTATGTAAGTCTGAATGTTTCCATCAACCCTTTCTATTTGAATAAATATTTTCGGTCTACGTGTCACGTCATTTTGGAACTAAAACCACTAATGAACTGGACGTTTCGGGCCTCTTTCGAGCTGTTCTCTTCAGCGCGATTAAACCGCTGATTTCTGAAGACAGTATACCTTATACGCTGTCTCAATTCAATTACCATGAGCCAACTGGTGACACTTCCATGAAATTCAGTGACTAGTTCAAAGTCAAGGGGCCTGTGGAGGGTTGGTTGCACAGAAGGCTACTGCCTGTGTTACTGTATCAGGTGACTGGCAGGAAACAGGGAATCGGCAGCTTGTATCCAGGGCCATCGTTTTCGTACAATAAAACGTCGCTGCCACACAGTAGTTGCTTTGTGGCAGTTCGCTCATATTACAATATCCGGGGCTATGACGACTGTCATAGAGAATTGCATCAAGCCAGACTTAGGGTTGATAATGTAACCAAAAACAACAACGCCTTCACGGCCGTGACGATTCCTCCGAATACTGATAATTGCTTCCTTGACTCTTTTATGCGTCAATCAATAAGTGTTTCACGTGAGATGTCCTATTCAGCAGTGAAATGTTAGCCAACGAAAACTCCACGAAAGTGAAATTTCCTTAGTTGAATTAAGCGTTCCTCGATTTATGCATTTTACGTAACGAGATATTGCTAACATTAAACCGGGAACATTCATCCCTCCCTCATAATTGCTACAAGCAGCGTAGTGTAGCGGTTAACGTCGCTGGCTGGCGCGCTGTGGGTCGTCAGTTAAAACCCGACCATTCACAGTTATTTGTGTTTTATAAGAAGACCACACCGCAATCGAATTTTTATAATTTTTGTATGTGTGATATTTAGAATTCAGAACTCAAATATCAATAACCCCAAGCAACTCAATGCAACACTCAAACATGTAAATGGGGCTCGTGGCACTGTAGTAGAATGCCCGTTTGCCTAGAACACGCTTCCGTGTTCGGCTCCTGATCGATGTAAATATTTTAACAAAGACGCATGTTTTATTTGTATCTCTGTAAGCGAAAAACACATTAAAATGAAAAAAAAAAAAAGATCGATGACAGTCGAGACTGGTAATCGTTGGTCCCACTCTCACTCAGTCATTAATTTTTTTCTCATTCAATTTTAATACCTATGACATTCAAATGAAAAATTAATTAAATGTATGGTAACTAACACATATCTAAGTATCCCTTTTATGAGAATTCCACGCGAGTTGAGTTCAAAGACAAGAAAAAAAATACGAACCACGAATCAATTATCAGAATGGGATAGAAATCAGCAGCTGTAATGCTTATGCACAGAAAAAGAAATGATAACAATTTCAGAAAAATTGGATGACTGATTCAAGAGAAATAGTTACACAAATTGAGCAAGTCAATAATGCGTTGGTCCACCTCGGACCTTTATGCAAGCAGTTATTAAGCTTGTCATTGATTAATAGAGTTGCTCGATGTTCTCCTGAGGGATATCGCGCAGTTTTCTGTTCAACTGGCACGTTAGATCCTCGAAATCCAGATCTACCAATTTCCATCCCATTCCGATACTTCCTTCTTGGTGAGTCTCTTTTTGTCTTAGAGTGTATATGTCATGTTTGTATATTCTGGAATATTCTATGTTTGCCCAAATAGGTACACGCTCCGTCCAGTTCAGTTCTGTTCTGACTGTTGGTGATTTCAGTAATAAACGTGCTTTAAGTGCTAAGTGTTGTACTTCATTGTACTGCTTCGAACTGGGATTTGGTTGTCGTTACCGCGTGGTACTGTTTGCTGGAGACTGTGGGTTCTTCAGAGTATCTACATCACCTTGGCTCTAGTTGGGCAACGTAAAAGACGTCGTGTACATCGACAAGAACCAGAATACAAGCAGCACATCGTTCCCACGGTCCGTATATGGAGAAGACCAGTTCATTCCAAAACAGCAGCAATGGTGTCAGTTCCCTCCAGCACTACTTCAGACATTTGTCGAGTCAATGCCATGTCGTGCTGCGGCACTTCTGCGCTCTCGCAGGGGCCCTACACGATATTAGGCAGGTGTACCAGTTTCTTTTGCTCTTCAGTATACTACAGGCGTCACGGAGTGATGTGTTTGGCATAGGAAACGACACGTCCTTATATACACAATGCTCTGGCCCTATGCCACACTGTGATTCCTGTGACGACACATAGCAACTGAACGATATCTCAGTCAATGCTGCGTTAAATTATGTTGCTGATGACGAGAGGGAGTATCCGGCATTGCTGTAAACAGTAGAAGCCTTGAAGAATGAGGAACTGACGACAGTAGACTAAAAATTAATAAACGGAGGACTGAGCAAGGGGAATTATGATCTGTGGGATCGTAATCGTTTCTTGTCATCCTAGATCATGTATCGCTAGCTTTCCTGAAGTTTTTCCACGACGCTCCAATATCTGCTCACATGAGATTCGTGACAACTCGAGACAGAATTAGACACAAGTATCACCGGCCGGATCTCTACCGAGCCGTTGGAAACTAAGTGAGGCACTGTAAAGAATGTCAGGGACATAATCACGTGCCGCAATCATTTTCGTAACTTCTGGTAACAATTCTGTGTGCAGTAGCACCAATCTGCTTAATTGTAATCAACCCCCCCCCCCCCCCACGTCCCCCGACGTCGACAAACGAGAACTGATGGATAATAATCTGCACTGAATACCTCATACGAAATGCTGCCACCAAAACTGTTCTGACTGACGAAGATCTGGGAAATGCAAGGTGCTTTGTAGTACATATAATTAGAAGCACTCAGTGTGATGATCTCTCGCCGTGTAAAAGTTTTCCAATCGAGACTGGTATCAGCTGTTATTTCACGTTGCGACATCACCATCAAAATGACAATTACCTACCACCTACAGACAAATGGTTTCGTAGTAACTTTAATAAAACGCTGGTAGCTATGTTCCCGATGATTGTAGTTCATGAACAGAGAGATTGGGATACAATGCTGCCCATCGTGACATTTTCATACAACACAGCAAAGCAAGACACTACAGGATTCTCACCGTCCCTTTTGCTCCACGGTCGCAAGGACGAAACGTCAATGTGTGCAGTGTTATCGTTTCAACCGATCGATACTCAGGTTGACTAAGTGAAACACTTCATGACCGGGACTTGATAACCAAGGAGCCTGACTCGCATACCGACCCTGGACGCCTAGGAGCAAGATCGAGAGCGTTTTAATGCCAAGCACCGCCTAGTAAGATAGCTACAGACTTGAAGACTTGGTATGGATTTCTTATGCATGTGCGGAAAGTGGGACTATCTGAAAAGTTGGGCCGTATCGTATCCTTCGTCGTTTATCACGCGTCACATATGAAGCCAAGGATAATGACCTTTCATCAAGAGGATAAAAATCCTCCGTACGTAGCCCTACTAAGGCCTTGATTTGCGGATAGACGATGAGGGCTTCCATGCGAGGAGCTACCTTTGATGCTCTTTATAGTGAAGAGGTAGTGTCACCAAGACCGAAACGTGAGGATCCGCCTTCTGAAACAGCGAGCCTCGAAATTTCTTGTATTTCTAACGTTTTTACATTGTGGAATATTCGATGTTTGTATAAATATCTGCACTCTCTGTCCAGGAGTTCGGTTTTATCCTGGATGCACGTTAGCGATCGTAAAAAACGTGCCTTCTGTGCTAGCTGTTATTCTTCATTTACGACCCTGCTATCGCATTTGGACTTCATTATGTTCGCGACATGACAATAACCTCATTGTTTCTGACACGCTAATCGATATTAAATTAAAAAGCAGCAACTTTTATGAAAATTTACTAACTGCAGAGGGTATTTACCCATGAGAATAAATGTCTTTACGTCCAAAGAAATTCTGTGATTATGACTAGCCTTTTTTAAGTTCTACACAGACTTATTAACTGTTATCAGACTATAGAATTTTGCTTGTATCCGTTTCAGAACTAAAATGGAATTAAGCTATGAACTGTGCAATGCATGCTATTGTGGGAAAAGTAACTTGGATAAAATAATGACATCACACCGCTCCGAAATTGCAAATAATCGCAAACATAGGCTAGAAAGAAACTTTCAATAGCAACAGAAAATACTTAAGTTCGAGGATTGTACCGAAAGTAATTCACACGCGGTCATTACATGTTTGTTAAGTGATACAGATCGTTCAAATTGCACCTGTAGTTGGAATGAGTCTTTCTTCACCCAAAATTCGTCCTCAACGTAGTATCGATTGAAAGCATGGTAATTGCTTCATCACTGAATACAAACTTCGTATAGAGTAAAAAAATGAAATTATTTAAGGATTGCTTTCATCTCGTATACGTCATTATGCCATTCTCCTTGAGCACTGTCTCTCATCAAACCAAGCAGGTAGATGCATGCTCCATATATCGCTGCTCTCGGTGCAAGCATTTTCAACTGAGTGTGGCCGGTAGCGTGGCATGTGACAGATATAACTGTAACGCTGTCCTCTGTAGATTATGCATGCCTATAAAAATACATTTAGCTTAATTTTTAGATGTGCGTTCCGAATTACCTGCTTCTGCAACAAATTACTCCTGCGATAGCTAGAGATACAGAGAGGAGGCTTAGTATCGGATTAACAACATTTGGATATAGCACTCACTCTAGCCATATCGTGCTTCTAGGAGGTATTCGCATTTGTCTCATCAAATAACTGACAGGTTCCCTGTCATAAATATTAATTAAGCTTCTTACGAGGTGGAGATTTCATAGAAACAAGCAAATAACTTATCTAGCGATGTTCAAAGTGTATCGTGCTGAAAACTACTGTAGACTAGGGTAAACAGGGTCATTGAATTTATATTAATAACTGGACTTCATTACCAGCAAGTAGATTCAGGCACATCAGTCGTAGATTTGTCACACGTAGCCTAAACTACACAGAAGAGCCAAAGAAACTGGTACACCTGCCTAATATCGTGTAGGGCCCCCACGAGCATGCAGAAGTGCCGCAACACGACGTGGCATGGACTCGACAAATGTCTGAAGTGGTGCTGGAGGGAACTGGTACCATGAATCCTGCAGGACTGTCCGTAGATCCTTAAGAGTACTAGGAGGTGGAGATCTCTTCTGAACTGCTCGTGAGGATCCGCTCAATGATGTTCATGTCTGGGGAGTTCGGTTGCGAGACGAAGTATTTAAAGTCAGAGAAGTGTTTCTGGAGACACTCTGTAGCAATTCTGGACGTTTGGGGTGTCGTTTTGCCCTTCTGGAATTGCCGAAGGCCGTCAGAATGCACAATGGGCATGAATGGATGCAGGTCATCAGACAGGATGCTTACGTATGTATCACCTCTCAGAGTCGTATCTAGACGTATGAGGAGTCCCATATTACTCTAATTGCACACATCCCACACCATTACAGTGCCTCCACCAACTTGAACAGTCCCCTGCTGACATGCAGTGTCCATGGATCCATGAGGGTGTCTCCATATCCATACACGTCCATTGGCTCGATGCAATTTGAAACGAGACTCGTCCAACATCCAGGCAACACATTTACAGCCATCAACAATCCGATGTCGGTGTTGACGTGTCCAGTCGAGCCGTAAAGCTTTGTGTCGTGCAGTCATAAATCGTACATGGGTGGGCCATTGGCTCCGAAAGCCCATATCGATGATGTTTCGTTGATTGGTTCACACGCTGACACTTGTTGATGGCCCAACATTGCAATCCGCAGTAATTTGCGGAAGGCCTGCACTTCTGTCACGTTGAACGATTCTCATTAATCGTCGTTGTTTCGTTCTTGTAGGATCTTTTTCCGGCCGCAGCGATGTTAGAGATTTGATGTTTTACCGGATTCCTGATATTCACGGTACACTCGTGAAATAGTAGTAAGGGAAAATCCCCACTTCATCGCTATTGTGGAGATGATGTGTCGCTTCGCTTGAGCTCCGACAATGACGCAACGTTCAAACTCAAATCTTGATAACCTGCCATTGTACCAGCAGTAACCGAACTAACAACTGTGCCAGACACTTGTCTTAGATAGGCGTTGCCGACCAGTGCCGTATCCTGCCTATTTACTTATGTCTGTATTTGAATATGCATGGCTATACCAATTTCTTTGGCGCTTCAGTGTACATAACACGGAAATGCTCCAGTATACGGTAGTAGTACGTGATGACTTTAATTTTCCCAGTGTCGATAGGGGAAACTACAGTTACGGCAGCTAGGGGTAGTACCAAGAAGAGACGTGAAATGGAAAGGACACGCAAAATCTTTAGTAGATAAGGCAAATGGAAGACAGGTTTGTTGGAGGTGTTCTGGGAGAATGTAGTACATACCTAAATTAAATCACATTCTGTCCACAGTTGTTAGGTAGTCCAGTATTCATTATTAATGTCGTCGAGGGCTTAAAAAGTGAGTGCATTAACAAAAATTTTTGAGCATTTGCCCAATCACCTAAAATGTGTGACGGGTAGTAAAGCTAATTTTAAACCTAACCATGGCTGATGACCTCAGATGTTAAGTCCCATAGTGCTCAGAGCCATTTGAACCATTTTTTGAACCTAACCGTAAATAATATGTATGTTTGGATGACCATATTCCACAGTAGTTGTTACAATGAATTATTATTGTTTTTTCTGTCTTAAACTTACTGCAGTTAACTTGTATTTTTCTCTAGACACTTTTCACTTTCACTTGTAAAGCATCTTCTGCGGCCATTTTGGAAATGTAGTTACATAATATAGTTACATTTTGATATTTGTAGATTATAAACAATATTTCCTTATACAACTGATGTAGAGTTTACCTACTATGTTACTACCTCTTGTTTATATATCCTGCAAACTACTGCATTTTCCTGTTTTGTTAGATGAAGTTGAGATTGCAAAAACTTGGTTGCACTTTCAGTGTCTGGAGTTTTTCGCCTTTTTTGAACTCACTTTCTCTTACTCTGCATTTGTGTTATTTCCACTTCACCCCATATTCGTAAAACTTCACAAAATAAATAGTACTCTAGTTTCACCTGTTCCCCTTTCAGCACAGCGCGTTTGTTTGCTCAAATTTTTGTGTACGTTGTGAATGTTGCAAAGCTGTAGATGTAGAGATGTAGACAGGGAGATTAGATCGGTGGAGCGGGGGAGGGCAGAAAGAAAATAAATTCTAAAATGTGTATGTGGAGTTGTGTCGAATGTTTAACAGAGATGTGTGTGGAGAGGAGGGAGGGGGAGGGCGAGAATGGTGGTTCGAATTGTAGGAGGGAGCAGCGATTATAGGAAAAGCAACAGGCACAAGACAGTAGGGGTGAATGGGAAATGGGTGGGTGGGGGAGGAGTGGTAGTGAGTGGGCGTATTAGCAGAGGAGTGGTCATATGTCTATATGTAATTTAATTTAAAAAATATGTGGTTTGTCGGGTTGCTGTGATCATTTATGAATTGTTCCTTTTGTGTTATAGTTTTATAAATGTGGTAGTTTTCTTGTAGGGTGAGAAGATGTTTTATGTTGTTTAGCCTTATAATTTGTATGTCTGTGTCTCTGGTGGTAACTTTTTCTTGGTGTTGGTGTTCGTTTCGGCAAAAGTCAAATGATTTTCCTGTACTTCCGTGGTCTCATATGCTCTTTGTATCTGGTGGCCGCGCGGGATTAGCCTCCGGCCGGAGTGGTCGTGCGGTTCTAGGCGCTACAGTCTGGAGCCGAGCGACCGCTACGGTCGCAGGTTCGAATCCTGCCTCGGGCATAGATGTGTGTGATGTCCTTAGGTTAGTTAGGTTTAATTAGTTCTAAGTTCTCGGCGACTGATGACCTCAGAAGTTAAGTCGCATAGTGCTCAGAGCCATTTGAACCATTTGGATTAGCCGTGCGGTCTAAGGCGCTGCAGTCATGGACTGTGCGGCTGGTTCCGGCGGGGGTTCGAGTCCTCCCTCGGGCATGGGTGTGTGTGTTTGTCCTTAGGATAATTTAGCTTAAGTAGTGTGTAAGCTTAGGGACTGATGACCTTAGCAGTTAAGTCCCATAAGATTTCACACATATTAGATTTTTTTGTATCTGGTGGCAACTACAGCGTAAATAAAGGGGTTTCGGAAAAGGTGAAAAATAGCCAAGAAAGAATGTAAAGGCAAGGTTACATCGACCTCAGCCTCATCTAACAACAAAGGAAAAAGCAGCAGTTTACATAATATGTAAACAAGAGGCAAAAACATTGTAATTAAATTGTTCCCAAGTTTTGTGAGGAAATTCTATTTTTGATCTACAAACACCAAAATTTAGCGACATATTATGTATCCGTAATTCCAGAATTCCCACAGAAGATTCTTTATATATAACAACGAAACGCGTCTGGTGAAAATACCCTTTAATTGCAATAAGCTAAAGACGGAAAAATCAATAGTAATTGACTAACCTAAAATAATTCCTAATGGACAACTGCAATGCCATAATTGATTTTTATTTAAAACTGGTAATCTACAAGAAAAGAGTTTTGTCCGTAGTTGCATGAGTAGGGCTGAAAAATAGTATGCTCGTTAATTTTATGAACTTTTAAATGAGCAGCAGGTATTCATCCACTGAAAGTCATCGTGTATGCATATTCTGTTAACTTATCCGTTTCGCATCATTTCATGGAGCTCCAATGCAGATGGATGATGCTTTCGTCACTCGATTGACTGAAAAGACGAAAATTTATTGTCGGATACCAAAATTGGACTGCTGTCGATTGGCAACATGTACTTTTCGCGGATGAATGGTATTTCCTGCTTGATGGAATGGGTCACATCAGCGAACCCAATCGAAAGCGTCAATGAACGAACAATTTACTACCATTTCAACATAGACACGAAGTGAAGGGGAGCAGTGTCATCGTCTGTGTAGTAGCTCCGTGCCTTTATCTTCATCAATCCAGCAAGAACGATATGGTTTCAAATCTATCCTCGGTCACTTCAGTTATAAGACTTTTTACCGTCTCGGTACGAGAAGTTAATTCCCAGAGTGCAGAATTACACCTTATCTCCTCAGACGCGCGTGTCGTTCTGTACCTCTTAACTGTTGTTGAGGAACAATCAACTCTAGTGTTGTTGTTTTTTGTTAGGTCATGGGATGTGAAGACATGATAAGAGCAATTATTCAATAAGAATACTTTATTTACATTACTCTTTCCATCAAGGAAAGCCACAGAAAAACGAGGAGCGAAAAGAAATCTCATTCTTAACAGTACTATGATGATCAGGACTATCGATACTGCATGATATGCGTAGTGACATATCGGTAACGAGCATTCCCAACCGCATGTGGCAATTTACACTCAGCAAGACATTGAATAAATGTCCAATAGGCTGTTCAGAGATAATATGCCTCAGTTGCATAAGTGTCGGAGGTTGTCGAATCACATTGCACATTGTGACTCCTGTTACATTCCACACATGCAACGGGGTTCTTGCAAAGTGCCGGCCTATGCAGTGATTGCGCAAATCATGAATAACCCCACTGGTGCATAGTTCCTGTCCAATTACGTCCAACTTCGGTCATCCCTGTTTGGCTTGCGACAGCGATCTACTTCTAATTGCGGAGCAAAGGGTTTCGTTACAAGAATATTTGCCAACAATCACACGAATTGCAACACGAATAATGTTCAGATATAAATTGTTTTCCTTATAGTAGTAAGACGGTTCTATTTAATTCACTGAAAGAAATGAAAAGTGTCACACTATGAAGCACCAGCCCGATATTAATCAAAGTTTCAGACGTTGTTCATCACATAGCAAGTTCCATTATAATCTCATCTTCATCATCAACATAAACATGAGGTGTGATTGCCAATGGCACGAATAGACTTTTGAACTTATTGTGGTATTGAAGCAAACAGCTTCTTGTTGTTACCGCGAGGAATTTCTTACCGTGGCTGAAATACATGCTGCGGCTGTTCATGAATATTGCTACACGAAGGCTGGTATGAAAATGTTACATTCCAGACGTGCCGTATTGGTGAAAAATCAAGGGACCGGGCAGCCTAGTCAAAGATTCACACATTCCTCAACGCTTTTGTGTTGTGAACTGCAGTTTGGGATCTTGCGTCATCATGCGTGAATTTGCTCTATGTTTTCCTGGCCATGAAGAGCATGAAAATGGGCTTTACCATTCTTGTTATATACTCACGTGCATGAAGCTTCTCTTCCTCAATTGTACAATCACTCCGATTGTTATATCAATAGCTGCCAACTCCACAATTCCAAGGATTGGAGAGGCTACGTATATTGATAATCACTACTTCCTATGACCTTGCACCAGGTCGTCTTCCTACATGCTAGGCATCGATCTGACAGTCACAAACGGAAGTTAGGCCCCTCATTGAACACCACAGAATGTCATACGATATTCTGGTTGATTGTGGCTCTACACCACGCAGTCTGTGTTGTCTGCGGTATAGTGTCAGTGATAAACGATGCATGGTATCTCGAGATATCAACCCATCTTCCAGTAATCTGTCGTGGTGATGCTCCACCCGTAACCTCTGCCCGGATTTCAGCTGTTCTCATCTGTCTGTTCGTTGGAACCAGTCGAACCACACTACGATCTTTCTATGGTGTAATCGTTCTGAAAAGAGCCGTGCCAACCCATCTTGTCACAATGGTGTCTTGAATCCATCTTGTTATCGCTTGTTCTACAGTTATTTATATTACATCCAGCTGTCGGAATGATGCTCTCATGTCAATCGTGCCAATGATTCGACATTCCACAGACTCTGAAAGTCTGCGATAAACTGCCATTGCTCATCCATAGGGCATTATGATTTAGGATCACAACCCAAAACTTTGTAGTGACGTTAGATATATTTAATAGTCACCATGTACTCACACCTTTTCTCATGTGTAGAAATGGCATTTTACTGTATTGAAAACATAGAAAATAAACTCACATAAGCATTAAATTTTAATCAACATATTCCGTAAGTCTGACAGTACTGAAATATCCCTTTGGTAGTGTTCGGTGAAGGTGTTGATGGTGCGCCGCTTTCAGTTTCTGTGCCGGACGGGGTGGCCGAACGTTTCTAGGCGCTACAGTCTGGAACCGCGCTACCGCTAAGCTCGCAGGTTCGAATCGTGCCTCGGGCATGGATGTGTGTGATGTCCTTATGTTAGTTAGGTTTAAGTAGTTCTAAGTTCTAGGGGACTGATGACCTCAGCAGTTAAGTCACATAGTGCTCAGAGCCATTTGAACCATTTGATCAGTTTCTGTATGTGTAGTTGATGCTTCAGAATGAAAAAGTGGGCTGTCTTATGAACTGAAGCATTCAGTGTGGTTTTTTAAGAGAGTTAGTATAATAATTAAGACAACAGAAAATATCAGTGTCCCTCACAGGCTTCGAGTTAAGAAGTTAGAAGCTGTTGGAGTCCTCCTTGTGGTGTCAGAACAATATCGTCAAAAGAAAAGAAATGTCAATATGTCATGCTTCACTCGTCTACTTGTATTTTTCCTCAATACATAAGCGGCCAGTTTCTATTTGCTCCACCACAGAATTCATATTTTCCTTAATTGTTTCGCCTTCGGACATCAACCACAGTATTTTGAAAACGAGAACTGCTAAGATAACCAATTAATGAAAAATCTGTCGGCTGTGGATACGTATAGAGATTCAGCAATAATGACTGTAAAGTATGGTGTCGACTGCCTGTCGTTCCGGCTATGCGTAGGAAAGGTATTCGCACTGATACCGTTTGAAGATATGTAGCGTGCTATCTACTACGTGATGGGTAAGCCGCATACACTGCTGGCGTCTTCATTACGTCAGACGCTGGGTAGCTCTGCATTAACGTGCTCTATGCGATTCGGGCCCAACGAATGCATAAAATAATTTGCACGTTATCTGCACAGTGCGGCCTACCTGCGAAAGGGGACGGTCTCTGGGGGCTAACACTGTTAACGAAAATGAGGACACTGCCCATAAATCGAACACATTCCTCCGTTGCCTTCGTACATTACCATCATTCAATGACGAACTTTAATGTGTTAGTGATACCCATGCAGTGTTTCATTCTTCTTATACCATACTGGTTATTACCAAGTACGTTTCGAGGGGGGGGGGGGAATTTGTTATTTCTTCACTGCATATCATCCAGTTTGCCGGATTGCTCGATGCACTGAACCGGGATTCGTCTGGAACGCGCGTTCTGACCGTCCTTCGTTGATTACAGGCACGATGCGCAATACGCGTAGACAACCTGGCATGCAGTCGGTGGAAGAGCTTGTGTGGCCTTAATCTCACCAGTGCTTTAATCACCCACGTTTTCCTACGAAAAATTTGATGATCACTGTCCTCTTATACCCAAACCTCCAAACGTCCAAATGTCAGACACTCAAATAGGTACTAGACGTTGCATGTCGTTTGAGGAACAACCAAAACATCGATTTAGTTGGTACTATGAGTTGCCATCCGGTGGAAGATGCGTAAACGGTAACTGAGAGTAACACTGCAACAACGGAGGACATGAAAAGCGTATCTGTGAGGAGTTGTTTAGCAGACGTCGCGAGGGCGAGTTGGTAGAGTGTAAGATCGTAGTATCAAAGGTCCCGATTTCAACCCCTACTGATGACAACTTTTTTAACTGTTCAGGAGCTAAACTGTTATACGTGAAAACATTTTCCTGGCATGTGGAATGACTTTGGCGTTTTTTGTCATGTCCTTTTGTTAGTCTGGTTTCTCTTCGTTAGTTGCAAGAAACAAACCTATAGGGTTCATTTGTATAGAAAGGTGTGATATTCTGTCACACTTGCCGATAGGACACCATACCTATCTATACAAATGTGTCCTATAGGTTTGCTACTTTCAACCAACGAAGCGAAAGCAGACTGCCAAAAGAACATTGCTACAAACTCCAAAAAGTGCATTTACACGTCTGGAATGTGTTGTCACATATAAGAGTTTCACGCATAAACAGTTTTAAAAAAAATCAGTAGTGGGATTTGAGTAGGAGACCTTTTGTACGACGTCCTCACGCTCTACCAACTCACTCACGCGAGACCTACAACTCAACTGCTCGCGGATAGGCTTTTCCTGTGTTTCGCAGTTCTTGTGTTCTTTTTAATTACCATTTATGCACGTTCTACTAGACGACAGCACATAGCACGCACTAAATAGGTGTTTCGGTTCATAGTCTATCGACATACAACGTTCGGTATCGATCTGAGTGTCTGACATCTGGAGTTTTGGTGTGAGAGGACAGTGATCATCAATTGTTCCTGAGGAAACGATTGTGATTAAAGCACTAGTAAGATTAAGTGGAGTAGTGGAGTTATCCGTGGAATTATGTACAGATTTATCTCTTTGTAAAATTCACCAGATCTTTCTGGAAGGATTTTTTAGTATATAATATTCTCCGTGAACAGTGGTGTTTCCCCTCTGTGGCCTCTAGGATGCACAAGCATACCTCTTCATCTGGTAGTGGCACTTTCTTTCGGTTGTTATATCACACTTTTTTTTCTGAATGAGTCAGATGACGCATTCTAGCTATCCTCCAACCGGACTTTTCACTGCACCCATTAATTTCAACTGATAGCTTATGCACTTGAAAGTCTGCTCGTGCTGGAGTCTTTATACTGCCGGTAAAACGTTTTCCTAGGTAAATGAACTTACAGCAAGTTGAAAGAGAGACGCAGGGAAAAAGAGGGTATATATACATGCGTATTATAAACCTCTTTCTCTCGGAAATTTCGCTGTTTCATACCTCCTCTGTGTTACCACAGATGACGTGTCACAGATCATATTTGTACTAAAATTGTAGTTCACGCGGTGTGCCTATTCGCTGCCACCGCCCTGTGTGGAATGCATTATTGTTGTTGTTGTTGTTGTGGTCTTCAGTCCTGAGACTGGTTTGATGCAGCTGTCCATGCTACTCTATACTGTGCAAGCTTCTTCATCTCCCAGTACCTACTGCAGCCTACATCCTTCTGAATCTGCTTAGTGTATTCATCTCTTGGTCTCCCTCTACGATTTTTACCCTCCACGCTGTCCTCCAGTACTAAATTGGTGATCCCTTGATGCCTCAAAACATGTCCTACCAACCGATCCCTTCTTCTGGTCAAATTGTGCCACAAACTCCTCTTCTCCCCAATTCTATTCAATACCTAAAAAATGGTTCAAATGGCTCTGAGCACTATGGGACTCAATTGCTATGGTCATCAGTCCCCTAGAACTTAGAACTACTTAAACCTAACTAACCTAAGGACATCACACACATCCATGCCCGAGGCAGGATTCGAACCTGCGACCGTAGCAGTCGCACGGTTCCGGACTGCGCGCCTAGAACCGCGAGACCACCGCGGCCGGCTATTCAATACCTCCTCATTAGTTATGTGATCTACCCATCTAATCTTCAGCAATCTTCTGTAGCACCACATTTCGAAAGTTTCTATTCTCTTCTTGTCTAAACTATTTATCGTCCATGTTTCACTTCCATACATGGCTACACTCCATACAAATACTTTAAGAAACGACTTCCTGACACGTAAATCAATACTCGATGTTAACAAATTTCTCTTCTTCAGAAACGCTTTCCTTGCCATTGCCAGTCTACATTTTATATCCTCTCTACTTCGACCATCATCAGTTAGTTTGCTCCCCAAATAGCAAAACTCCTTTACTACTTTAAGTGTCTCATTTCCTAATCTAATTCCCTCAGCACCAACCGACTTAATTCGACTACATTCCATTATCCTCGTTTTGCTTTTGTTGATGTTCATCTTATATCCTCCTTTCAAGACACTGTCCATTCCGTTCAACTGCTCTTCCAAGTCCTTTGCTGTCTCTGACAGAATTACAACGTCATCGGAAAACCTTAAAGTTTTTATTTCTTCTCCATGGATTTTAATACCTACTCCGAATTTTTCTTTTGTTTCCTTTACTGCATGCTCAATATACAGATTGAACAACATCGGGGAGAGGCTACAACCCAGTCTCACTCCCTTCCCAACCACTGCTTCCCTTTCATGTCCTTCGTCTCTTATAACTGCCATCTGGTTTCTGTACAAATTGTAATTAGCCTTTCGCGCCCTGTATTTTAGCCCTGCCACTTTCAAAATTTGAAAGAGAGTATTCCAGTCGACGTTGTCAAAAGCTTTCTCTAAGTCTACAAATGCTAGAAACGTAGGTTTGCCTTTCCTTGACCTATTTTCTAAGATAAGTCGTAGGGTCAGTATTGCCTCACGTGTTCCAACATTTCTACGGAATCCAAACTGATTTTCCCCGAGGTCGGCTTCTACCAGTTTTTCCATTCGTCTGTAAAGAATTCGCGTTAGTATTTTGAAGCTGTGACTTATTAAACTGATAGTTCGGTAATTTTCACATCTGTTTTAATTTGAAATGCAAGTAAATACGCTGTTTAATTTGTCTAATATTAATACCAGAAGTTTATCATTTTAAGGCTCAACTTCCGAACGCAGCAGCCAATCGTGAAGGACCAGAATTAAAACGGTCTTTCTCATGATACCCGTACCGAACAAACCACCTTTCATCGGTACATGACACCACATTACGTCATCTTGCCACTACTGCCTTCTCATCTGCTCTAAGAAGAGCTTCCTGTAACTGAATATGATGGCTGTAAAGCCAAAAATATTACAGACTCTGGTAGCACCGATGAGTCTACCGCCGGAATAGACAAAAAAAATGGCTCTGAGCACTATGGGACTCAACTGCTGTGGTCATCAGTCCCCTAGAACTTAGAACTAATTAAACCTAACTAACCTAAGGACATCACACACATCCATGCCCGAGGCAGGATTCGAACCTGCGACCGTAGCAGCAGCGCGGCTCCGGACTGGAGCGCCTAGAACCGCATGACCACCGCGGCCGGCCCGGAATAGACAGCTTGGTAGTATTATGTACCAGTAACTTGATGCATACGTATCTCTACACTGGAAATTTAGTTGTTCGTTAAATATTCTGCGAATTAGTCAGGCTCTTCGCACCAACGTCAGTCTCTGTGTGGAACGAGAATGGAGACTAGGGTTTATCATACCGTCGACGATTAAGTGGTTTGGGTAAGAGCACATGCTCATTTTGCTGAAAGATGGGAAATAAAATCCACCGTGTCATTTGAAAAGACCCAGCCCGCCATATGCCGTAATCGATTTAGGGAAACTACGGAAAACCTAAATCCCAATGGCCAGATGACGGCTTCAATATCTGTCCTTCCAGCTCAGTGTTTTATTATCGTTCCACGTTGCTTGGGCAGATTATTTATAGCCCGACTTCAAATATTTAGTATTCTTCTTTCCGTGTGCTTATACTGATAGCGCACTGCGAAAAATTATCAGATATTTGCGACTTCTCTTGCTGAATAAGGGTATTGGCAGACGTAAACCCTTACAAACACCACGATGTCATAACCTATTCATTGTAGTCACAGTGTAGGTAAGAAAAATCGATATCGTGTACTTCCACAAACTGGATACCTCAATATTTTAGGGACAAAATTTTACAGACAGGGGAAGGCTTTAAACTTAGTAGTTTGAGGTAAGGAACCACAGTTAGGGAATGAATATTTCAGATGGTAGCAGGTATCGAATGAGAATCGTGTGTGAGGCACGTGTCTGTAAACAGCCTATGTTTCTGTAATGCTGTTGGAGGCATTACCTTGAAAAGCAATACACTATCTTGTATGTTGTAACAAAAAAAAAGTGGTTCCAATGGCTCTGAGCAACATGGGAATTAACATCTGTGGTCATCAGTCCCCTAGAACTTAGAACTGCTTAAACCTCACTAACCTAATGACATCACACACATCCATGCCCGAGGCAGGATTGGAACCTGCAACCGTAGCGGTCTATGTTGTAACAGTGGTGGATCTTTCCTTATGAGGTTAAATGAAGCCGCTGGCTTGTGAAACGCCAGTAGAAGTAGGAGAGGAAACGCTCGGTTGGCTCGTAGCTACCTGTCACATTGTGCAAGATAAAATAGGAATATTTGAGAAAATATGCAAACATTTTCTGTGCCGTTGTGAAGCATCCATAGCAGCCGGCAGTCGTCACTGTAATTAGCTGTTATAAGGTGGTGTTGCGACTGATATTGTAAGTCATTTATGTCAATTAAGAACAAAATTCTTATTTCCGACCACTAGTTCCTTGCTCTCAGAATACTTAATTTAGAATTCATAACGATCTGTATGATTTTGACCCGTAATATTTAAGGTGCCATGAATCTGACAGTTCACTTCGCCGAGAAATATAAACTGCCTGGGGATGAAACCCTAAGAAGAAGAGAGGGAAACAAAATGAAAGTTAATCCAACTTGTCAGCACGACGTTGCATCAGCGTTTCCTTGACGCTTGCACTGATTCAGCTGGGAAAGGTGCTTCAAGTGGTTCAAATGGCTCTGAGCACTATGGGACTCAATATCTGAGGTCATCAGTCCCCTAGAACTTCGAACTACTTAAACCTAACTAACCTAAGGACATCACACACATCCATGGGCGAGGCAGGATTCGAACCTGAGACTGTAGCGGTCCAGACTGCAGCGCCTAGAACCGCTCGGCCACATTGGCCAGCGGAAAGGTGGAATGAAACCGCTGTAACCTCTCCTGTTGTAACTGGTCCTTGATATCCTGGGTACTGACACTGGACCGAATTTGACTTCTCGGCTGGTCCCATACATGTTGATTAGCTTTGGAGATCCGGAGATAATGCTGGCCACGGGGGTACCTCAGCATCACGTAGACTCGTGCCGTATGCAGACTAGAATTATTCTAAATAGTCTTCACGGGTTTTTATGCTTAAAAAAATCGCCCAATGATACTGTGGCATGAGAGGTAATACACGAGGACGATGGATGTCGGGACGTAGTGTTGTCCCGTCACGGGTCCCTCAATCACTGCCAGTCGTGACCTGAAGTCGTGCCCAACGACTCCCCACAACATTACAACATGATGAACACCGCTATCTCTCTTCAAAACATTGGAAGAATTGGATCTCTCCATAGGTCTCTGACATACTCGCAGACGATGGTTATCCAGGAGAGTGCCAAACGGAGATTCATCACTGAACACATTGTGGCGCTATTGGTCAGCAATCCATGCTTCCTGGGCACGGCACCGCTCCAATCGCAGCCGTTTGTATTGTGGGATTACTGGCATGCTACTCATGTCACGGTAATTCCCTAGTCCGGCTGCTACTGATCTCAGACCAGTCTTGCTGAATGGCACAAAATGTAGCAGGAAGTTTGCTATTTGTTCTCGGATGGCAGGCGTAGATGCGAAGGGGTTACTATGTGCTTGGTGAACAAAACGGTGATCCTTTGAGCCACTCTCGCATCAGAATGTCCCACAAATCTGGGTACTGCACGATCCGATCAGGCGGCCAGATGAAGACCCAGACTGCGTCCCCTTTCAAACTCTGTCAGGTGCTGATAACGTAGCCTCGAACGAGTATGCGGCATCTCTGTGTCCTCCACAGTGATCACACAGCACCTCACACTGTTCGTATCCCTTATATACTCGCCAAGGGCTGGTAACAACACTAAACATGAACAACACCAAACAAGAACATCACAAAGGTACGCCGGTGGCTATTATGCCTGTCACAGTGAATCGCAACTGTGATCGGTTAATACCCGCTGATGGTGTGTTCGTGTACGAAGTTACACTGACATCAGAGGCTTCTTCTGTGTGCTTCAGTTTTTTTGTCAAGCAGTGTATATGTCCCACTGTACCACATTGCTTAACAAAACCGAATGTAGCCTACCTTAGGTGATTTCTCCGAGCTAAGACTAAGCGTTCATTAAATAAATTCCAGCTGTCTCATTCATCATCGTACAGTTCCGGTTCTATTAGGCCGTACACGTTATTTATAATTTTTCACTAAATGCCAAGAATATTAGTGATAAGTAAAATGAAAGATGATACATGCAGCAAAAATTACACAATCATCCGCACTGGGTACTGTTACGTTTAACACTGGAATCGGTCTAAATAATGAACAAATTTGAGACACAGGTAGTTCGTACTTCCCCGTGTGGTCTAACGCGAGTGATTGGTTAGCCTACCTCCCATCCTGACATAGAGCGAGAAAATGATCTAACTATAACAAAATACCTCTCCACCTTGGGAACAACTGCAGTACTATCGCAGTAATAAGTACAGATACGAGTACAAGATAGCTGAAAGAAAATTATAAATACGTGAACAAGTACGTCGCAAATGTCTTCACTATTTTTACGCTTGCTGCATTAAACCGGGGCGCTCTTGCTATCTTTCGACGATTCAGCTGTGTATAACTCGATTTAACTACAGGCACCTCAAACTCTTTCTCAATCGAGGTAGAACTCCTCACTACTAACGATTGTCACCCGTGTGCTCGCAGGAAACATGTGGGCACAGAACTGGGCAGCACTGACCGACGTGGTGATGCCGTCGGCGAGCCAGTTCGATATCGGCCGTATGTTGCGCCAGCACGGTGTAACCGTGATGTCGATGGTGCGCTCCGCCGAGGACATGTACGTGTCCATGGGGCTGCCCAAGATGCCGGAATCCTTCTGGAAGCGGTCGCGCTTCGAGCGCACCGCCCTCGGAAACGTGAACTGCCACGGTACCGCTGCCAACATGTTCCAGGATCACGACTACAGGTAAGCCATTGCAAGTGCAACAAGTAACCGAGAAGCTCACACAGAGGCCAAAGGGAAAACTACACCATCCATCCGAACGTACTCATCTTTCAGAAAGAGCGGTAGGATTTTAAAGTCTTTGGCTCATTTGATACACAGTGTAGAGATTAGTAACATAACAGTGCAAAAGTAGATCCAGTTTTCGAAATGTGATATCGTAACTACATTAGCATTAATTTTAACTACTGAAAAATACTAAAAACAGCTAGAGTTGATGGAAATGGATTGCAAGACTACACGAGAGCTTATATTTTCAATTGAAATATTTTTACTTAGTTCACAGGTAGATATATGCAAAAACTCATCATTAAATTCGGTAGTTGTAACAGATACCAGTAATAGAATGCTTTTATAACCACTATGCACCAAGTTAATGTTCATTGGTTCGGTAATTAAATTCTCTCACCAAACGAGCTTACAGATTTTCCAGACACCAGCTTAACGTTACTCGCAAAATGTTATTAAGCTCCGTGATCTTCTAGCGGGAAAGCTGTTGTACGCCGTACGTACAAAAGTTATACCGCTACCTTACTCTTTCACAGCCCCCAAAAGGACTGAAACTGTTTAACTCACCCCAAGCCAAATGCAGTTGCACTTTGTGGCCCTGTACGGGGAACCCAGAACTTAATAGTCCACTAACCCTCTTAGTCTTACAAAAAAGTGCGTGACCTCGAAAGCTCAGAACCACGGGGAAGTGTGCTTGAAATATAATCGTTCGTCCCAAAGGCAATGGTATGAGCCACTCGCATGCAAAACACAGGAGACATTTGAATGATGAGCTATTCGAGGTCCACGAGAGGAACTTTGATAACAAGAAGAAAGGAAACTATCGATAAAAGAAGACCAAAAACATGCAGAAGACAACAAAATATTGCCAAGTTCTTGATGTTTACTTCTTTAGGCAATATAATCTCTGCTGAGAAGAGCCGTTGATTTTGTAACACAAGAATGTGAAAAACTGCAAAAAATTGCACGATCGTCATTTCATCATCAAACTTCACTCTGCGCTAAATAATCATCTTTCTGCGATGAAATGCAAGCGTATGTTACAATATGCTTGAGAAAGACAGGTTATGTCACTGACATACCAATGTCATTGCTTAAAACTGTAATTAGTGTGGCATTTGACAGTGGATTGCTTGAATGCAAAAGTCAGGTTGAATGTGAAAAAGTTGCTTTAATCGGATGTGCATATTGTTCTGTTCAACTTTTCTTTGACCACTTTATTGATATCTCATATCAGCTCATTCAATACTGGATAACTGTGAGACTCTATCAGGTCGATCGAAAAAGTTTACTGTTCAGATAGCGTTATCATTTTAAGCAGAGGGAAATAAAGCGATAAGTCATGATATTGAAATGTATGTGTTTTTGGTCTTGTTATATTGCTATTTTGTTTCTTATGTTACCAAAGTTCCTCTTTTAGACCTTCAGTAGGTGATTATCCACACGTCTCCCGACGTAAGTCGTGCAGTTTTGCACGCAAATGGCTCGTACCACTGTTTTAGGGATGAGCGATTTATATTCTAAGGATATTTTTGTGTTGTTTTGAGCGTTCAAGGTAACGCACTCCCTTTGTTAGTAGAAAGGCTGGCGCTGAGGTTTCTTGCTAGAATTTCATCCTTTCACGTTAAGCGCACACGGGTGTTCCCTTCCGTAATCCTTCAAGAGACTAATATGACATCAACACTACATTTATACTGAAAAATAAATATACCTTTATTTGGACACAACAATGTTTCATCATGTTGTAAATTTCAGTTTCTTTCATATTTACTCCTAGGAGCTTTTAGAGCTTTAGTACTCACGATATTTGCATACTTCAAGGCTGGTTTTGAAAGTAGTTAATTTTCCTGCACCATTGCTCAAGATGGCATGTTATGGCCGAAACATCTAATTTCTTGTTTCAGTTTGTGTTACTGTGCCGGAAAATAATCTGCTTTCGAAACAAGCATTTGAAGAATCACTTAGATTTCCAATAGGACCGAAATTTCGTTTTTTTCAGAATTTGACGAGTTTGCTTCTTAAACAATGGAAAGTAATTTCAGATTTACTTTGCTTTTCTGCAGAATGCTTTACTGCGCAGAAGTCTCAAGAGAAGATTATGAAGTCATCCACCATGAGATGGGACACATAGAGTACTACATGGCCTATGAAAATCAGCCCACTATTTTCCGGGTAAGATATGCTACATGTAACTGCAATTGACCTAAGGCAGAGGTGTCCAATCCACGACGCGCGAAACGTATGTGGCTCAAAGCAAGAAACAAAACGGCCGAAGAAGAGGGCATAACAGTGAAATCTCATACATAAAATGTGAAATTAATTCCATCTTGCTTTTTAGAATAATGAATTGTAAATTAATAAGTATTAAATTACTTAAAGGTGTTAACTATACAACTCCGACCGTCCCCATACTTTTTTTTTGCCTCAGTGGTTGTTGTTAGCGTTAAGTATATTACGTGCGGCCCAAAAACTTTCGTCTTTTCGATTGTGGCCCAGGTAAGTTATAAGGATGGCCACAGCTGCCATATAGAATGTTACTATAGTCAACCTGTGTGTTTGTAAGTCGCCTAAAAATGAAACATCACAGGGTATATTGAAACTATAGGGACAAACCTTAGGAGCTCATTCCTCAAACTGAGAGGACAATATATTTCTTACAAACTTATGTGCAGGAATGAACAGCCGGTCTGAAATGGAACATATATTACACAGTTGCACTAAGCATACCATTACACCAATACTGTAGACAGTTTTACGGCACTTGGTTGAGAGACTGGGCTCATTCACGTGAGGGGTAGGGCTCAAATACCCGCCGCATAACGCAGAATTAGTTTTCCAGTTGTTTCCTTAATTTGAGAAGGTGAATGATGAAATGTGAAGCTACCACTTTTAACAGTTCAGTGTAATGCTCTTTGACTATCTATAACCGATTACTGTGCAGTCACTTGCTCGTCTATCGCCCAAAAATATTATTTCCGTATTAATGTTAAGAACTAGAGCTTACTACAAAAATGATCTCCTTATTCGATTTTTGCATGCTGTTTGTTAACATTGATTTTTTTGCTTAATACACGCTGTTCTTTATTATGTATTGTAAGTTTTAGTTAAGTAAAGAATCACTAAATTCTAAGGAACTTAGGGATGCTAACTCGTATTCAATACATAAAGGAGTTCAGTGTCCATAACGCTGTGATGGGTAGTAACGTGTCTTGTGGACTTTCGCCTTTCCGTGCATTTTATGACCATCGTGCTTCGTTCAGACCAATCAGCTCCATTAAATATTTAAACTACGAACATTTTGCGCTCGAATCAGTTATTTTTATGATCTTACAGCTTGTCACTTGCAAGCTATAGAAAAGTACCAATAGCTTCGTAAATATTGATTTGCGTAAAAAATGTTACACATGTTTCAGTATAATCTGACGACGACTGATTTACCATAGATATCGAAAAGACATAATGTGTATGTTTCATTATTTAGTTCTCTCAAGGAATCTTGTCGATGACCTGCTCGTACAGATTAATGTGCTCCGCGGTAGCTCGCGATACAGGAAGATAGAATAGCCCAAGATAAATCCATGTGATGGGCTGACGGCCATTGTTGTGGTTCGCCTATCAGCCTGAGCATAGTTTTTAGGTGGTTTCCCACATTCGTTTACTGATATGCTGGGCTGGTCCCTAATATCACCCTCATAAAATAAGCATATCACGTAGGAAGCTTCACACTTACTCCGTGTAACTGCGCCTCCTGCATCGATAATGACCTCAGCCTGGTGAGGAAGAGAGTTCACAGATTTTTCCTGTATAACAGTCATTGATGATTACATTCCGTTGACCTGCAAAATTGCGGGTTTGTTGACTGCTCAGTTTTACCTTCCGTTCCAAGTGCTCCCATAATGCATATGGGATTAAGATCAGCTAATTTATTAGGAGATTCGAGTTCCGGTAGTCGAAGTGTAACAAGGTGCATCAGCATTCGTCAAACCGTCCTGTTCGTACAGCTTTGAGAATCGCGGACGACCAAGAGTAGCGGCGTTTGCGTGGAGATGTCATTAGCTAATAGACAAGCTACACTAGGTGAAATAACCGCAGAAATCAATGAGGAGGTACGATGAACGTGTCCATTAGGACAGTGCAGCCAAATTTGGCGTTAATCGTCCATAGCAGCAACGACCGATGCGAGTGACTTTGATAACAGCACGACATCGCCTGCAGCGCCTCTGCTGTGCTCATGACTGCTTCGGTTGGAACCTAAACAGCTGGAAAACTGTGGCCTGGTAAGGTGAGTGCTGATTTCAGTTGTAAGAGCTGATGGTAGGGTTCGAGTGTGGCACAGACCCCACGAAGATGTGGACCCAAGTTGTCAACAAGGCAACGTGCAAGCTGGTGGTGGCTCCATAATGGTGTGGGCAGTGTTCTCATGGAATGGACTGGATCCTCTGGTCCAACTGAACCGATAATTTACTAGCAATGGTAATTTTCGGCTACTTGGAGACCATTTTGATGGAATTATTATGGGTGACAATGGGCCATGTCACCGGGCGACAATTGTTCGCGATCGGTTTGAAAAACATTCTGGACAGTTCGAGCGAATGGTTTGGCTGCCCAGATCGCCCGACGTGAATCCAATCAAACATTTGTGGGACATAATGGAGATGTCACTTCTAGTGGATATGTTGGACAGACTGCACTGATACACCAACAAATGTTTAAATGTGTGTGAATTCCTAAGGGACGAAACTGCTGAGGTCATCGGTCCCGACACTTTCACACTACTTAAACTAAGTTATGCTAAGAACAACACACACACACACACACACACACACACACACACACATACAATCACACCCGTGCCCGAGGGAGGACTCGAACCTCCGGCGGGAGGGGCCGCGCAATCCGTGACATGGAGGCTCAAACCGCGCGGCCACGCCGCGCGGCTGATACACCAACAATTCGTGGTAATACCTACGGCGCGGTCGTGAGCACGTCCATACACGATAGCTGCTTTGTGATGTCCTGTAACGTCTCCAGGTCGACCCACTTTACTGCGCTGATTCGACAGATCTGATTGACACGAACACATTTTACTGCCGTGAATTACGTCAGCAGTGTAATCACATGATTGAATGCTACCGCTTCTACATCATCTACAGCTACCAGTGTGCTGTTTAAAGAGAATGACTAATACTTAAGCTTATAGTTTAAGGCACAGACGCAGTTAGAAGTAAGGTAACACACAGAACAATGTTTACACGCTTCATAAACAGATGGTGCACTTGGCTTCCCTCCTTGGGTTAACTGATGGCTGGAGGACAGGAAGGAAACGTGGCTACTAAGTTGAAATAAAAATCACTTTCGCTAAATCATAAAAATAGCGCCCGCGTACTACGGGATAAACGCTAGGAAAGAGATTAGAGTTCCTCATGGCGAGTTTATTTGTTAAAATTTATAGTTGACCTGCCACCTATTGATTAATAGAGGCTCGAGTTTTCTCAGTATTAAATCGTATATACTGGATGTTTGAAATGAAGTCTATTTGTTTCATTAGTGTTTTAAAAAAGTTGCAGCTTTGTATACTTGGAAACTTAAAACTAACTAGGAATAGGAGTTTGTTAAAATTTACAATTTATGAACGTAGAAGATTAGATAAAAGTAAGATATAAGAGTTTAGATTTGTAGAATGTTATCGCCGATGGTGTCCAGGAGGGAATACCTCAGAAAAATTTGGAGTCTCTCGCTCCTCGACATTTACCGCGCGATCTGCTACTTACTGTAATCGAATGGTGAGGGCTAAAACAATTCTTTAAGCTTCTCGTCTTCAGATGGGGTAGTTCTGCATCTAGATTAATTTCTCCGTTCCACCTACTCTACATGGTAGCTTGTTAAAATTGTAGAGCCGTCAAAAGACGCACGTATCTTTTTCTTTATTTCACGTGTTTCACTTAACCACCGCGAGTGTTTTCAGAACTATGGAAATACACTCCTGGAAATGGAAAAAAGAACACATTGACACCAGTGTGTCAGACCCACCATACTTGCTCCGGACACTGCGAAAGGGTTGTACAAGCAATGATCACACGGCACAGCGGACACACCAGGAACCGCGGTGTTGGCCGTCGAATGGCGCTAGCTGCGCAGCATTTGTGCACCGCCGCCGTCAGTGTCAGCCAGTTTGCCGTGGCATACGGAGCTCCATCGCAGTCTTTAACACTGGTAGCATGCCGCGACAGCGTGGACGTGAACCGTATGTGCAGTTGACGGACTTTGAGCGAGGGCGTATAGTGGGCATGCGGGAGGCCGGGTGGACGTACCGCCGAATTGCTCAACACGTGGGGCGTGAGGTCTCCACAGTACATCGATGTTGTCGCCAGTGGTCGGCGGAAGGTGCACGTGCCCGTCGACCAGGGACCGGACCGCAGCGACGCACGGATGCACGCCAAGACCGTAGGATCCTACGCAGTGCCGTAGGGGACTGCACCGCCACTTCCCAGCAAATTAGGGACACAGTTGCTCCTGGGGTATCGGCGAGGATCATTCGCAACCGTCTCCATGAAGCTGGGCTACGGTCCCGCAGACCGTTAGGCCGTCTTCCGCTCACGCCCCAACATCGTGCAGCCCGCCTCCAGTGGTGTCGCGACAGGCGTGAATGGAGGGACGAATGGAGACGTGTCGTCTTCAGCGATGAGAGTCGCTTCTGCCTTGGTGCCAATGATGGTCGTATGCGTGTTTGGCGCCGTGCAGGTGAGCGCCACAATCAGGACTGCATACGACCGAGGCACACAGGGCCAACACCCGGCATCATGGTGTGGGGAGCGATCTCCTACACTGGCCGTACACCACTGGTGATCGTCGAGGGGACACTGAATAGTGCACGGTACATCCAAACCGTCATCGAACCCATCGTTCTACCATTCCTAGACCGGCAAGGGAACTTGCTGTTCCAACAGGACAATGCACGTCCGCATGTATCCCGTGCCACCCAACGTGCTCTAGAAGGTGTAAGTCAACTACCCTGGCCAGCAAGATCTCCGGATCTGTCCCCCATTGAGCATGTTTGGAACTGGATGAAGCGTCGTCTCACGCGGTCTGCACGTCCAGCACGAACGCTGGTCCAACTGAGGCGCCAGGTGGAAATGGCATGGCAAGTCGTTCCACAGGACTACATCCAGCATCTCTACGATCGTCTCCATGGGAGAATAGCAGCCTGCATTGCTGCGAAAGGTGGATATACACTGTACTAGTGCCGACATTGTGCATGCTCTGTTGCCTGTGTCTATGTGCCTGTGGTTCTGTCAGTGTGATCATGTGATGTATATGACCCCAGGAATGTGTCAATAAAGTTTCCCCTTCCTGGGACAATGAATTCACGGTGTTCTTATTTCAATTTCCAGGAGTGTACAATGCGTTATACCACTTTACAACAAGAAAAGTTAACAGATTCAACATAGAACATGGTAGTTTACATTATGTGACCGAGGGCCACTCGTTACAAATAACGGGTTGTGTATAGCGTAGAATGGAATAGGTTGACTGTGTGCAGTTAACGTAAACTCTCTGGTCAAGGGCCTTCTATGCTTAAACAGCAAGTGTTACGTCTGCCACAGACGGCCCCTGCCAGGCAGACTACACTCAAGACACCCCTGTGTACCATATAACATACACAAGCAGTTGCAGGCGCAACCAAGAGGAAACCAATTCTTCAAAATACGAGGCCGGTTCAGAAAGTAAGCTCCGATTGATTGCCAATTTGAAACCACAGTGAACATCAGAAATGTTTTACTTGTAACAATTAGCTACACCTTTCAGCTACTTCTCTACGTAGTCGCCGTTCTGACTTAGACTTTTGTCATAGCGTTGTACCAACTTTTCAATAGCCTCATCATAGAAGGCAGCCGCCAGTGCTTTCCGCCAATTCTCCACGCTGGCCTACACCTCGTTGTCTGTGTCAAAATGTTGTTTTCAAAGACAGCGGTTCATGTGACCAGAGATGAAACTCAGGGGGAGACAATTGCGGACTGTATTGTGGGTAATCTAACATTTCCATTTGAAAACGATGCAGGAGCATCTTCATTGCCCCTGCAGAATGCGGCTGAGAATTGTCGTGAAGACGAAACAGCACGACAGTTATGTAATGTTAGCTGCATAGCTTCAGGCGAAATTTCTCACCAGGCCCTCGTACTTGGCGGCAGACACTATTTTCTAGACATCTTTACGCACTCACTGCGAGCTCAGAAATGAGAAGAGCGACGTGATGCTAACTGGGGTTATACTAGAGACACTACCTAACACATCTGTGCGAAGCTTTATCGGATTTTCATAGTCGTTTCCATTTCGCGACCGATCGGAGCTTACTTTCTGAACGCCCCTCGTAAACAGAACTTGCTAGAGACTAATGCGAACCTTTTTCTGCAGAGGTCGCCTCACAGACACAGGGAAAGTTGAAGTACTCCGCCGACCTCCGCCGGCTTTTTAAGGCCAGCGCAGCAGCAGTACAACCAGTTCCTCGCCGAGCTAGGACCAGCTCCGACGGACCTCACCGACGCTCTTGATGAATAGTCGTCTACATGTTATTTGTTTTCTTTGTGTGTATGTAGTGATTGCTCTAGAAGTGTAGTTCAGTTTCAGTAAACAATATTATACTGAGTGTTCTACAATACTGAGTATTATTCAGCAAGATATACTATTTCTTACTGTGTATTCTTACGTAATCTTTACGTAACACTGTAAATGTTCTATCTTCACTGTCGCTGAGATCGGTCTGCAACATCTGGTCTGTAAGTAATTGCTCTAGGTCCCGTGCGAGCACGCTAGTCAGCTTTCCTGCGACCAACGGTCGCTGTGTAAAAGTACTTGTTCTGGGGTCTCTCTCTCTCTCTCTCTCTCTCTCTCTCTCTCTCTCCATAGTCACAATCACCCTCCCGACTGAACTTTACACGCAGCAAATGTGTTGGCTATGGCCCTTGGCCAGTCGAGAAATGAAACATGTTCCAGCTGTCATTGAAATGTTTTATCCTCCTCTTTTCTCTTCTGTTGGGGAAAAATATACAGTGACGGAAAAAATCGCAACATCTAAAAGTAATTAATGTAAATGAAGTTTAGCGAATACATTTGACTATGTGAGATATTTTAGTGATTAACATTGCTAGATCACAGGTTAATGTAAGAGCGAGATAAGCCATTGCAAATATGAAATGCTGTACATTAGTAGCCGGCTTAACCATCAGAATGTTGAACGCAGGTATGAAAACGTGCATGCATCGTTTTGTACAAGTCCGGATGCTAGTTTGTGGGAGGTACGAGCACTTGTTCGATCTATATAGGGACGGTTAATGCTTTTTGTGCATGACGCAGGAGTTATCGTTCGATGATGGCCCATATGCGCTAGACTGAAGACAGACCTGGTGATCGCGCAGGCTAAGGTAACATGTCAACACTCTGCAGAACATCTTGGGCTACAACAGCAGTATGTGGGTGGGCGTTATCGTGTTGAAAAACAGCATATGTAATGCAGTTCATGAATGGCAGCACAACAGGTCGAAAAATAAGACAGACGTACAAATTTACAGTCAGTATTCGTGGGATAAACATAACAGTGCTCCTACTGTCATACGAAATCATCATCCGACACCATAAACCCACGTGTAGGTCCAGTATGGCCAGCACGTAAACAGGTTTATTGGAGCCCTCAGCTGGCCATCACAGTGCGATCAATGCCACCGAAGCAGAACCAGATTTCATCAAAAAACATAACAGACCTCCACCATGCCCTCCAATGGCCCCTCGCCTGGCACCACTGAAGTCGCAAATGGTGGTGGTTTGGGGCCAGTGAAATGCACACTACAGGGTGTCTGGCTCGGAGTTGTCCTTGACGTAACCGATTTGTAACAGTTCGTTGGATCACTGTGGTGCCACCGCTGCTCAGATTACTGCTTCAGAGACAGTACGATGCACCATTAGCCATGCACCGAACATTATGGTCTTCCCTCTTGGTAGTGCTACGTGGCATCTGGAGCAGCCCAGTCTCCTTGCGACCGCTCAGTCTCATGACCACCGCTACCAGCAGTCATGTACAGTGGCTACATTTCTGCCAAGTGTTTCTGCAGTATCGCAGAAGGAACGTCCACCCTCGACCTGTTACATGACCTCGTGTGAATTGTTGATAACGAAGTCGTTATCGCCTTAATGGCATCAGCTCACCACATCAATCTCCAAAGCAACCAACGTCACGACCGTCACAGCGAGTAACCAGATTTTCATCTTCATAATAACGCTACTAGCGCCATTCTTATGCGACTGGCGCGAAATTGAAACAAACTTCATCTTACAGATGTAGAAACACACCTATCGACTTTCTTTTATGTCACACAGCTCCTGCCTGTTGTGATTTTTCCTAACTCAGAGTATATACGCTTAGGTCCGTTCAGCAACAGCCCCAGTCCCGTTGCCATGATTTCATTCCTCAGTTTTTGTGCTCTTTCAAGGTGAGTATTTCCTCCAATAATATATCACTCACTGTCTCTAGTCTTCCAGTTTTCGGCAAATATTTTGAGATACGATACTTAATAGCAATGTCGGTCTGGTATACTCCGGGAATCATGAGCTGAGACCCCAGAAGTGGTGACGAAAGCCCGCGATTGCGCCAGGAGAACACTCCTCTGTCGGCGACTTACCACTATGGTGCTACGCTCGGTGCAGAGTCTAAGTGCCCATACACTGACAGCAAAATATACTGAGGTGACAAAAGTCATTGTATACCTCCTAATGTCGTGTGCGGTTTCCTTTTGCCCGGTATAGTGCAGCAACTCTACGTGGCCTGGACTCAACAAGTCGCTGGAAGACCTCTGAAGATATAGAGCTATGCTCCCTCCATAGCCGTCCATAATTGCGAAAGTGTTGCCAGTGTAGGAGCTTGTGCACGAACTGACTTCGCGATTACGTCCGATAAATGTTCGATGGGATTCACGGTGGGCAATCTTGGTGGTGAAATAATTCGATCGAACTGTCCAGAATGTTTTTCAAACAAACCGCGAATATTTGTCACCAAATGACATGGCGCATTGTCATCATAAAAATTTCATCGTTGTTTGGGAACATGAAGTCTGCAGATGGTCTCCAAGTAGCCGAACATAATTATTTCCAATGAATGATCGGTTCAGTTGGACCAGAGGACCCAGTCGATTCCATGTAAACACAGCTCACTCCATTAAAGAGTTGCCACCAGCTTACACGTTGCCTTGTTGACAACTTGGGTCCACGTCTCCGTGGGGTCTGCGCCATACTCAGGCCCTATCATCGGCTCTTACCAAATAAAGTCGGGACTCATCTGAAAAGGCTACGATTTTCTAGCCTCTATAGGCCCCCTGGCTCAGCAGCTGTTGTGGCTGAGCACCTGAAGGATAATTTGGAAAATATTTCAAGTAGATTTCCCCACCACGTTATAGTTCTGGGTGGAGATTTTAATTTGCCGGATATAGACTGGGAGACTCAAACATTCATAACGGGTGGCAGGGACAAAGAATCCAGTGAAATTTTTTTAAGTGCTTTATCTGAAAACTACCTTGAGCAGTTAAACAGAGAACCGGCTCGTAGCGATAATATATTAGACCTTCTGGTGACAAACAGACCCGAACTATTTGAAACAGTTAACGCAGAACAGGGAATCAGCGATCATAAAGCGGTTACTGCAACGATGATTTCTGCCGTAAATAGAAATATTAAAAAAGGTAGGAAGATTTTTCTGTTTAGCAAAAGTGACAAAAAGCAGATTTCAGAGTACCTGATGGCTCAACACAAAAGTTTTGTCTCAAGTGCAGATAGTGTTGAGGATCAGTGGACAAAGTTCAAAACCTCGTACAATATGTGTTAGATGAGTATGTGCCAAGCAAGATCGTAAGAGATGGAAAAGAGCCACCGTGGTACAACAACCGAGTTAGAAAACTGCTGCGGAAGCAAAGGGAACTTCACAGCAAACATAAACATAGCCAAAGCCTTGCAGACAAACAAAAATTACGCGAAGCGAAATGTGGTGTGAGGGGGGCTATGCGAGAGGCGTTCAATGAATTCGAAAGTAAAGTTCTATGTACTGACTTGGCAGAAAATCCTAAGAAATTTTGATCTTATGTCAAAGCGGTAGGTGGATCAAAACAAAGTGTCCAGACACTCTGTGACCAAAATGGTACTGAAACAGAGGATTACAGACTAAAGGCCGAAATACTAAATGTCTTTTTCCAAAGCTGTTTCACGGAGGAAGACTGCACTGTAGTTCCTTCTCTAGACTGTCGCACAGATGACAAAATGATACATATCGAAATAGATGACAGAGGGATGGAGAAACAATTAAAATCGCTCAAAAGAGGAAATACCGCTGAACCTGATGGGATACCAGTTTGATTTTACACAGAGTACGCGAAGGAACTTGCCCCTTTCTTGCAGCGGTTTACCGTAGGTCTCTAGAAGAGCGTTGCGTTCCAAAGGATTGGAAAAGGGTATAGGTCATCCCCGTTTTCAAGAAGGGACGTCGAACAGATGTGCAGAACTATAGACTTATAACTCTAACATCTATCAGTTGTAGAATTTTGGAACACGTATTATGTTCGAGTATAATGACTTTTCTGGAGACTAGAAATCTACTCTGTAGGAATCAGCATGGGTTTCGAAAAAGGCGATCGTGTGAAACCCAGCTCGCGCTATTCGTCTACGAGACTCAGAGGGCCACAGACACGGGTTCCCAGGTAAATGCCGTGCTTCTTGACTTCCGCAAGGCGTTCGATACAGTTCCCCGCAGTCGTTTAATGAACAAGGTAAGATCATATGGATTATCAGACCAATTGTGTGATTGTATTGTAGAGTTCCTAGATAATAGAACGCAACATGTCATTCTCAATGGAGAGAAGTCTTCCGAAGTAAAAGTGATTTCAGGTGTGCTGTAGGGTAGTGTTAGCACCGTTGCTATTCACAATATACATAAATGACCTTGTGGATGACATCGGAAGTTCACTGAGGCTTTTTGCGGGTGATGCTGTGGTATATCGAGAGGTTGTAACAATGGAAAATTGTACTGAAATGCAGGAGGACCTGCAGCGAATTGACGCATGGTGCAGGGAATGGCCATTGAATCTCAATGTAGACAAGTGTAATGTGCTGCGAATACATAGAAAGAAAGATCCCTTATCATTTAGCTACAATATAGCAGGTCAGCAACTGTAAGCGGTTAATTCCATAAATTATCTGGGAGTACGCATTAGGAGTGTTTTAAAATGGAATGATCATATAAAGTTGATCGTTCGTAAAGCAGATGCCAGACTGAGATTCATTGGAAGAATCCTAAGGAAATGCAATCCGAAAACAAAGGAAGTAGGTTACAGTACGCTTGTTCGCCCACTGCTTGAATACTGCTCAGCAGTGTGGAATCCGTACCAGATAGGGTTGACAGAAGAGATAGAGAAGATCCAACGGAAAGCAGCGCGCTTCGTTACAGGATCATTTAGTAATCGTGGAAGCGTTACGAAGATGATAGATAAACTCCAGTGGAAGACTCTGCAGGAGAGACGCTCAGTAGCGCGGTACGGGCTTTTTTTAAAGTTTCGATAACATACCTTCACCGAGGATTCAAGCAGTATATTGCTCCCTCTTACGTACATATCGCGAAGAGACCATGAGGATACAGTCAGGGAGATTAGAGCCCACACAGAGGCATACCGACAATTCTTCTTTCCACGAACAATACGAGACTGGAATAGAAGGGAGAACCGATAGAGGTACTCAAGGTACCCTCCGCCACACACCGTCAGGTGGCTTGCGGAGTATGGATGTAAATGTGGATGTAGATGTCTAACCGATATGGTGACGAGCCCAGGAGAGGCGCTGCAGGCGATGTCGTGCAGTTAGGAAAGACACTCGCTCCAGTCATCTGCTGCCATAACCCATTGACGCCGCATTTCTCCGCACTGGCCTGACGGGTACGTTCGATGTACGTCCCATCTCGATTACCGCGGCTATTTCGCGCAGTGTTGCTTGACTGTTAGCACTGACAACTCAATGCAAACGCCACTTCTCTCGGTCGTTAAGTGATGGTCGTCGGCCACTGCATTGTCTGTGGTGAGGGAACTTCCAATGCGTCTAGCGCCAACTACCATTCCGCTTTCAAAGTGAACCTTTTCACATGATACACCTGATTACAAATGACAACTCCTCAAATACACTGCCCTTTTATGACTTGTGTACACGATACCACCGTCATCTGTATATGTGTATATCGCTGTCCCACGACTTCTGTCATCTTGTTTATATTGTCGACTCGAAAATAGCGCAGTGGAATGTTGCAGATACATTTAACTGTGTCGACCCTGGGAGCTTGCGTATCTTTTCTGTAGCGACGTGATGATGTGCTGCAGGAGGGCGCGACGTCGGCACTGCAGGAGGCAGTGGGCGACGCGGTGAGCCTGGCGGCGTCAGTGCCGCAGCACCTGCAGCGCCTGTCCGTCACCAACGACTCCGCCTCAACTGACGGTCAGGGCACGCTGCACTGCTGCCTCTTGCTTACACTCCTCATTGTGCTGCGCATGATCGCCAACCGCCTGGGATACTTCCAACCCGCCGTGACATGCGTCAGGAAGCGGCCCAAGCATTGAAATTTTCCTTTTTCTCGGTCATGTTTACTTATTCGTCGTTTGCACTAGGACTAGCTTCATTAGGCTCTGTATTTCTTAACTCTTAGAATACGTGCTATGAAATAGCTTGTAATAAGACATGCATTGCACAGTTATAAAGCTAGCAGTCTTGCTATTGTAAGTGATTTATCATGTATCTGCTTAAGATTGCCTTGTAGAGGATGCCATAGTTTTCTTCCTAGTATGCTTCTTTTGTGAAAAGTTATTCGAGATATTTTTTTCCTGCAATAACTATACATACCTACCTCTAATGTAATGTACAGGCTGACAATAAGAAATGGTAACTTCTCAAATATACTCTTAAACTAGAAGCATTACGAAAAAATAAACTTATTAGCAACCCGCCCTGGATTCACACCTGTAGCACTAATTATCTACGTCAGAAGGACTTGTCTGGTGTAGCGGTAATAAATAACATCTACAAACTTTCCTCGTCAGTCAGTTGTTGTGTGAAAATTCGGCAGAATTCTTATAGTAGTTCCAGAGATTATCCTCCATACAAAGACTGAAAAACGCGGCGATGTGTGGATCCTATCAGAAATATAATCATTATGACTTGTCCTTAAGAGGACGTTACTTTGAATTTAAATTGTTGGCAAATTGCATCCAATATCCTCTAGGTATTGATCCAGTCTGCCACAGAAATTACTTATTGCTTCTTACATATCCCAGACCGTGATTTCCGCCATATTATTATTCACTTTCTTTAGAATATGGCACAACTACAGAATTTATCGATTCTCTTCAGAGTCTGTAATCCCCGACCACTTTCCTCAGTCCACAGTCTGTTTTGCGGACACATGACGCCATAAAGCAAAAAGGTTACCTTTTTTGTCCGCGCTACTTTAAAAATATCTTTCTTTAAATCGTTTTTATAGCAAAAGCACAATTCGTGCCACTTCCATTCCTTCGTGACTACAAAATATCATCTGCTCGTGGTCAATGTTCCCCAGTGCATCAAACCGCACATGCATCTCAAGACAGATGGAATCATCACGTATGCAGGAAATTTAGGCCACACTTACCAAATGTGGAAATGATTACATTGGTTTTTGTGACACCCCTTAAAGATTTACGTATTCATTATGTCAAGTCAGAAGTACTCTCCGCTTTAGTTCCCAATATATAACTCATATGATCAGATTTATGGCGGGCACTGGAATGTTTAGCACCGGTCTCCGACGAAAAGTGTCATGTGGAGCCGGCCGCTGGTTGCCGAGCGGTTCTGGCGCTACAGTCTGGAACCGCGCGACTGCTACGGTCGCAGGTTCGAATCCTGCCTCGGGCGTGGATGTGTGTGTTGTCCTTAGGTTAGTTAGGTTTAAGTAGTTCTAAGTTCTAGGGGACTTATGACCTCAGCAGTTGAGTCCCATAGTGCTCAGAGCCATTTGAACTATTTTTTTTTGTCATGTGGAAAGCTTTGAACAGCCTGAGGACAGCGAGATTACTACAGGTTTTGGTCGATGCCGTTTCAAACCTGCCGCGTGGCTAGAACAAACGGTATACTGTATGCTCCAAAGGCTTTCACTTTCCAGGCAACTTGGACCAGGAAATTCCAGTGGGCGATGTCATACACTTCATTATGTATATCTCTTATACTACCTTCCAACAAGGCAATCTCCGCAAGAACGGCGTTCGGAAAGCCAACATCTTGTACGTGAAATGATTTTTTCTTGGCTTAAGCGTTTTCCAGGCATTCATCGACATAATGCCAAATATCCAAAAGTGAACTGATTAGAAATAAGGACTCATTTCTCTCTAGCCGTTTTCGTTATTTTGTCGTGATTAACATGAATGAGGAGCGATGATCTATGATTTTATACCCTTACCTGATTGTCATTTATAACGCCGACCATGTCATCGCAACTATCGATTATCCAAGACAAGGTTGAAGTGTTACTGATGATCCAGGTGTCAAATCTGCAAAATTGGATGCACACTTGCGATATGTATGTTGCATTCTCTTTAGACGCTTTTATGCTGTCTCATTGTCTCTAAAGAGCTGTAACATGGGAAGCACGGAGAGCATGTTGGATGCTGGCCAGTAGCCTCGTTCTAAAACACAAACTGCACGCGATTAATAACTGGGTTCTTTAATCATGAACTAAAATCTACTTAAATTAAGTTTCCATGGGCTGCGGTACAAGCTCCTCGTCTGTATGGTCCACATAGCCTCAAAGCTGTTGAAGTATAGTCCTCTATGTTCACTATAATGTTATAGCGATATATAACTTTACTGTGACAGTCGTAGCACAGCGTAACTTTCCAAAATGTTTGCGTATATGGTGCATTTCACTATCGCGTAGGGTTAACGTTTCCCATGTTGCAGGTGTAAAGCTGCGTTAAGTTTGCAAAATGTGCATGTACATGTTTCGATATCAGTATGGTGTCGTCAGAGAAGGATGATCCAGTTATGACATACTTCAGTAGGTAACACCACGCATTCACGTCCTACTCGTTCATGACATGCGGATTTTTATTGCAAGAACTTCTGTATTTGTCCTTGTGCACATTCCCACAGGCATGTAATATGACCAGGTCTGAAAGAATTATTTGCAGTTAACCTTGCATAGTTGCAGCGTAATTTTGAGTACAGTTGTCGTCGGCATGTCGATCAACTAGAAGAACTGTTTGAAGCAGTTACTATTTGTGAAACAGCAGACCCAAGCCTTTGTGTACGACGGTATTGCTCATGGACTTTTGCATATCCAGCTGCACAGCGGTAGTAATAGTGGATCTCTTCTGATTTCTTACAAAATGAATCTGAACGTAATCGATGTCATGCTTTTTATATTTTTTGCTATTGTGATTCAACTTTTCTAATTTGACGAAATAGCTAGTGCTAGTACGTGGCGAGTGGGAAGAGACTTTCCATGATTATTACCACAACAACACAATTATTATTATTATTATTTTACTATGATGTCAGAAACACCTTTTTACGCTGCTAAACACCACAAATGAAACATAAAGAAAGTATGACAAAATTGTCAACTAATACGTTGCAACATCAAGCGTATTGAGCCTGGCGTCGAACAGTCCATACCGAGTACGGAAAAAAAAAATCGAGCACATTTTTCATGGTATTGTTTTGACAGCGCTCCCACTCGATGTTGAGATCGACGTAGCCCCAGCCCGCTGTTTTGTTTATGGACCTGCTTGCTCCTGTCCTCAGGCTGTTCAAAGCTTTCCACATGACAAAAAAAATGGTTCAAATGGCTCTGAGCACTATGGGACTCAACTGCTGAGGTCATAAGTCCCCTAGAACTTAGAACTACTTAAACCTAACTAACCTAAGGACAACACACACATCCACGCCCGAGGCAGGATTCGAACCTGCGACCGTAGCGGTCGCGCGGTTCCAGACTGTAGCGCCAAAACCGCTCGGCCACCAGCGGCCGGCTCCACATGACACACTTTTCGTCGTAGACCGGTGCTAAACATTCCAAAATGTCATTCGTCCCATAGTTTTGGGGACAATTTGCTTTAAACGACCGTACTCAATCCACTTCAGGTTATTCAGTTAGTTCATGTGATGTTCGCAGGGAGCCTTTCTTAGACTTCAGTAACTGAAGTAGAGGAATATTTCCATGAGGTGGATGCACTTTTTCACATTCTTGAAGCACAGTTACGTTCCTCGTCATTCCTTGCGAAGACTTTTGCATCCTAACTCTGTTACTATCTCAAAAAAACTCATTTTTTTCATACATTCCCAGGCAGCGTGTATTTTGTGATCAGTTGTTACTGGTGCGGCGTACTCTCCTGGTAGACAATACGAGTAAACGATGGAATTCGATCTAAATTATCTTCCACGCATTACCCCAGCAATACATAAAATGTAGCTTACATCGACGGATTGGCGTCCGGAAGGTACTATTACGCTTATGGCATCTTATAATAATACTGACGGCAGAGATTTGATTATATTTGACTTTCTGTAAAAAAAATAGTGTGCTAAAACGGCATTTGAATCCGGTACCTACATAACCATTTGCGCTACCAAGACGCATCTGTCGAACCAACTCAGGCTCTCAGCACGCAACAAGCCTCTCTACATATCTTCCAAACATCGGCCATACTTCTCTGAATTTAGTTTTTATGCAAATATATGTCAAGTAAATCTCACACGCTCCTGACAGTTCACTCAGGATGCGGTAAATACTTTGCTCGACAGTACAATGGGATATCTATTTTTTGTACTCTTCAATCGTCAGTTACATAACATTTACCTCACCTGTGTTTACTTCCCTCACATTACAATAATTGCCATAACGTAACAATACCTCCTACATTTGACAATAATAAAAATAGTTCCATCTATGGGAGTAGTACTTTCTGTCCAGCCCTGAGTTTCTGGTGTATCATTATTACTTAGTAATAACCTCAAAATTTCTCCTCCTTTCCAATAATTAATTGAAAAACCACCTAACATACTCCACGAACTGCAAAAACTTTGACTATTACATCGGAAATAATAGTACTATTTTTGCAATACAGCTGAGTTATTTTTTCAGTTTTGTCACGATGCAGCTACATTTCTCAGTAATCGTAATTTGCACAGGTTTCTCAGTACATAAAATGAGGAATAAATGCATGTTTGAAGCGGAAATAAACTACAATATTTTCTCACGAATTTATTTCCCTACTCTCTTCCTCTCAATGCTAGCGTTGTCCAATGTCTACATGAAACACAACATTGCTGGAATACAACTATCATCTCCTCAATGAATGCCTCGAATTATACAGTAAGTGTTCGTCTCGGGGAAAAAATAGTTCTTCTTTATTTAATGAACCTCTTTCCTTAGTAGTTGCTAATCCTAACATTCCCTCAGTTACAATTTAGCTCCAGTGACAATCGAAATCGGTTAAAATATTTTGCCAAACCACTCCTTTGATTCTGTCATTACCAACGGACACGAATTTCCTGCCCTGTGAATGCGAGAACAGAAGTTTCAGCGGTCTAGACTCGGTCGGCCGCGAACCATTCCTTTTCATTTAGCTGGAGACTTTGTTTGTCTGAGGATCGAGACTCGCTAGGTGTTTACACTGGCCTCCTAAACCGAGTTAGTGCTACTGCCCTTTCATTTTCACTTCCCCAGCCAAGGTGCGTGCCTGAATTGCTGTCGCCGGAGAGGGAGTATCATTCTTCTGCAATCCCTCAAAGATACTCGATTCAAATACTTACTGATATCAGCTGTCTACAGCCATTTATAAATGAAGACCGTTTTGCAAGTAAATGCCACATAGAGAAGATATCTCCTCACTTCTATTATACGACGTAATATAGTAAAGGTCGCTGGCTCCAGGCGACAATATCCCTCCAAATTACATTGAAGAAAAATCTATAAAATCCGAAAAAGCTTAGCGTTTATTATATTAAAAGTGCCATCGCTGCTTTGATGTATCTAGGTAAACTCAGGCTGACGACTCCCACAGATGGAACTATTTTTCTTAATTGTCAAATGTAGGAGATATTGTTACCGTTATGGCAATTATTGTAATGTGAGGGGAGTAAACACAGATGAGGTAAGTGTTGTTGAGACCAAACTGCTCCGAGACCTAGGTCATTCATTTACGTCTTACGCCTGAAAACTGCGAGAAACGCACGTTGCTTTTATCAGAGAGAGGCACGGAAAAATCTATTTGGCAACCACTTCTATAATTCGGTTAGAACCACTGATGGCACAGTAATTTAACAACAGTATCTATTCATATATCTCCGACACATGTCAAAGTTTGCAGTTAGCTATAACAGACTATTTTTGTCTTTGGATATGATGTCATCAATTATTCTGGTCCTGTTGAATAGTTGGCTATTATTTATTCTGGCTACACAGCGATTACAGTGCTAGAGACAGAAAGTAAGTGGTCATGTAACGTTAGTATCAATTATATTAATACTTTAAGACAAAAACATGATGTCAGCAATGTTTTCACTCCCGAGAGAAGTCCTTCGCTAATGACATTAAATAAGAGGTGTAAAGAAGATAGGCTGGATTAAGAGAACTTCACACAATGCCATTGTAAAGAATGAGACAAGTTAGTGGAATGAACTAGCTATTGGACGTCAGAGTGCGCTTTTGTAGAGATACAGGAACGTGACCAAAGGTACACGAGCACTCTCGCGCTTAGGTGACATAAACAGAAAGGAACCGTTGGGTAAGAAGGATGGTGCTGATAACTCGGTTTCAAAGAAGAACTAACAGAAAAGTGTAAAAGTAAGAAACAAGTAATAGATGGAAGCAAGGGGCAGAGAAGTATAGTAAAGAGGAAACCGTTGCGGACGAAGTAAGAGTGAATTATAAGTAACACTGTTACTGATCACGAGGAATTAAAACTGGCTCGAGAAACTGAGGATTCAGCTTAGAATTCTTAAAAAGTTGAAACCTTGTAAGCCATGGAATCACAAGCTATGTCAAACATAAATTACAGATAGAAAAGAAAAGAGACTTGAAAAGCTCCACCTTTTGGATCAGCAATATGGTATTGTAAGCAACGCATCCTGAAAACTTCTTGTCCACTGTTTCAACTAGAATGGACAATTGCAAAATGATAAATGTCCTTAAAAGCAATGTATTATTTTTCTGTTATATACAAAAACTGCCACGTTCTCACTGAAAATTACTGTTTGCTAACGAAGGGGCCACAACGAGAAACGATGACATGACGCTTGGGGGAAATATCAGTAATGACAAAGTCTAAGACGTTGTGATATAAATCTCTACCCAGATCATATAGCTTTCCAAAGGCTTAATTCTAGAGTGTGACTCTCTTCCGTTCACGAAAGTTTGTCATTATTCTCTGACTACCTCCACCTCTTCCCATCCCCACTCCACTCGCAACCACCCACCCAACCACCCACCCACCCACCCACACACACACACATGCACGCACATACTTCTTCTCCTTCTTCCTTCTTCTACTTTTAACAGTCTAAAAGGTGGATCGCTCTGAATTATCTGACCTTCATCAGTAATACGTAATACTTTAGAATTCTTCTGTATTTTATTACAATAAAAAGACTGTTACAATGATTTTTCTGTTTATAACGGCAATGTGGCACAAAGATGTTAGTTTTTTCGTAACACATCGGTTGTCGAATCATAAAACAAACTGTACACACGCCGTTAAAGCAAAGATGACACACAGAAAGTTTCAGTAGTGAAAGGAAGCGAAATCTCACTCGGATTAGACCTATTTTCTGTTTCATAGAGTCTGTAGTTTTAGACGTTTACGTAGAAGTTCGTATTTCTGCTACAAAGTTACAGGTAAACATGTCTGTATCAGTCTTACGACTGTAACAGATATCTATCATGGTACATAGCTTTAAATGACGTAGTGGAGTTCACTCACAGGAGAGCCAAAGAACTCGATAGTTATTTGTCATATATGCACTTAAAAAGTGGCAAAGTGGCCATTAGGTAGAAATAGTTTCCTTTAACTTTTAGATACTGTAGCTGAATATTTATTTTACTAATTATTGGTTCAAACTAGTATTACATGGTTTCCAAAGGCCTAACAAAGTAGAGAGCAGAACGTATTGTAAATAAAACATATTTTTTATAGAGGAATAATATTTTTCAAAATAAGAATGTATTCATGGTAGTTTAATACGTAGTTGGATTTCGTATGTCTTCGTGTGTTTAGATCGTTACTGCTGTAGTTATTTGCCATAAGACGAAGAGGTATCACCCAAACGTGCCTTCACTTGTTAGTGAGTGTAGGTACTCTGTAGATATGTTGGTAATAGATATTGTCTAGTTTTGAAAAAAGCCGAATAATGTACTAACTACTTATGAATTACAAAGACATAATTTCTTATAGTGTAATAGACTTATTCAGTACCTTATTTTAACTGTTGTGCTATGAGAGCTCTGGAAGACACTATCTGACTGCAGAAGTGGCTCCAGAAACATTGTCTTGCTCTTTATTAATCATACTCAGGGTCTTCGAACAAGAACTGAACGAATATCGTGTTTTTCTTTGGGGCTTAACTGTTGACAAGAGAGAGTGTATACCAGTGAGATCTTCATCAATAAACCTCGAGGTTTATCACACAGGGAACAAGTATATTGATTTGTCGACAGAATGAACACTTAAAGCTTGGCAACCTACGTAGTCCTTTTCAACAGGAGCAGTAGCAAGACCACTGGCTTTTCACAGACGTTTGTATTTATTTCCATACTCATCCGAGAGAGCGCGACAGCTAATTTACAGATCAAATTGACCAAGAGCGTCGTCTGCATAAATTGCCGTCGTGTGCGTGATCGGTAACAATACAATTTCATTGAGTGGACACTAAAAAGATGCGCCAGTCACATTTATCCGTTACTTTTTACAGGTGAAAATCCGTTCAGTTGGTTTTGAAAAGTTATAAAAGTTATAAAATTTAGGGTACAATTAGTACAATGAAATTCTGTCACAATATAAGGTTGTAAGCATCAAAATATTGTACATGTAGTAATGTATTCTAGAATTTGATTAGGTAAAAGTAGGACATGATTAACAGCATTGTGCAGTGTTGTAACCTTTCAAAATGTTGTAAATGTAGTACTGTATTCTAGAATTTGATTATGTGAAACTGGGACATGTCTGACAGCATTGTGCATTGAGTATATATAACTGTTTGGAAATACTATTTGTTTTAATGCATCCATTTTCACTCTGTTAACATATAAATTGCACTGCATATTGTCATGATATTAACTGTCATTATAGTCACTTTTGACCCAATATATCTACATTACTATTATATCATTCTTATTTACTCTGTGCATGCTGGTAAGTATAAATATATTATTAATGCAACTATTCTGTTTGAAGAAGCTTTTTATTATTCTCTAGTGTAGCTTGTAGCAAGACCATAAGAAAGGCAACTGTTTATGGCAAAATAGTCAAGGGAAGATATCATCACTTCATAACATTTTTTATTAGAAAACTTTTATGGTCGTCTCTATACATACTCTTGGTTTCAGTCTAGTTCCTTTTATGCTGTTCATAAATTCACATCCCCAACACATCGCTGTCCCATTTGATGCCACATTACACTGTGAGTATGACTAACTTCTTATCAGTTCATTTAGTACTGTATTTCAGAGTATACTTTCCCTCATCATTTGATAAAAAAATATGATGTTTATAAATTATTGGTATTACTTCTTTCGACTGCAAGTATTACAAAACTCTACAAACCACATCTGCGCTTAAAATTTAAAATACTATAGCTCTTTAATATTCCTTTTGTTTCAACGTAAGCCACTGAATGTCAGAATTTATTAAATTCGTTTCAGCAGTTTACAGTTTTATTGAGATTGCGTTATTAAATTAATTTTGGTCAGTGGCGGTTTAAGGATGTGTTATAAATATTCTAGGTCACGTCCGATAGCTATTCTGTCTGTTTATAAATGTTCCTATCGTAAATGTATTAAACATATAGTTATTAGTTAAATACCTGTATTTTACTAATTTCCAGATTCTCGAAGGCATGACGTGTGCAACTAAATGGTTTACCAAAGTATGCAATAAATTGCAAAAACCGTCGAAGTTGCAATACTAATTTCCTTTATTGATGACTCGTTTCGAGCCCTAAGCTCATTATCAAATGATCCACTAAGAAACGCAATACCATACATTACGACAGCCATATGAGTGTTGGTTTTAGTAAAACACACGGAAACTAGTGAAGAACCTGAACCTCAGGTGAAAGAGGTCCAATCCTGCATTACTTTACGTGTGTTTAACTGAAACGAAAAGCACATGGCTGTCGTAAAGGATGCTGTTGCATAGCTTAATGGATGATTTGGTAATGAGTTTATGGATCGAAACAAGTCATCAATAAAGGAAGTTAATATTGCAGCTTCGATGGCATTTTTTTGCAATTTATTACATGATTTGGTAGACAGATCTTTTAATGTGACAATATATTAAAATTTCCACTTGCTGAGGTAAGTGACAATACACTTGATAAGTCCTTACATTCCATATGCCTTGCAGTAAAATGTGTATATATACCTATTACACTTTCTTACAGTCAAAATAACAATAATAATAATAAATGTAAGCATCTACAACCATACCTCGAATCTGGGCACGACCTGAGGACGAAGAGACTGCCTTCAAATAACTTGAGACACTCAAAGAATGTGCTTCACTGAACCGACAGGCCTTGAAAAAATCTCACAGCAGAATCGCTTCCTAAAAGTCAAAAAACATTAAGGTTAGCCTAAAAATCTCTGTAACAAAAAGCCCATGTCTAGACAGGCAGAAATTTGGCACCACGACACAGTCATAAAAACAACAGTCCTCTAGAAAAGCGAAGCACTGACACTTAACAGAAAACACGAGCTTGAAGAAATCAAGAAAGAACAATGAAACATCGTTAGAAAACTGTTAGGAGCCAGACATACCCAAGACTGTTACAAGCTACTACCAATCAAAACAACAGAAAATGTTCCGAACATCAAAAATAACGTTAAGAATAGGCGAATGAATTTCTTTGACAGTCTCAGCAAATTATCAGAGAAGCGACTGACAAAAGGAATAATAGACTATGTAATATCACTTAAAGTACGTGTATCAGTATGTCTGGAAATTCAACCCCTATGGAACTTAAAAAGGAAATGAAAAGTTTTATGAAATTATTTTATTATGAAATCATTTTCCATGCTAAATCCATGAAAATCTGTTTTTGGCTTCTCCTTTAGAAATAAAAAATACTTGTTTCATTGTTTTTGGAAAGCCAACCTCTAAGTGGGTAAAATAGGTGATCGAAACTTTTAAGCAAATATTTCGTTATATTAAAAAACTTATGAAGCTAAATCTATTAAAACTGATTTTCCACTTCTCGGTTAGATAAAAAGAAATATGTGTTAGGGGATGAAAGTTTATACGAAAATATCACCAGAAGAACGTAAAAGGCATAGTAAACAAAAACCATAACTACCAGTTATGATTAAAATAAGAACCATTGGAACGAGGAGTTCAAAGGAATATTCATATTCAGAAACTTGGTGGTTTTGCGATATTAACTGGGTACAGGCAGCTTAATCGAACTTAAATATTAAATTCACGAAGTTTTGTGTGTGTGTGCTGTGTCAATGATCAGAGTACAAAAATGCTTAGACAGAAAGGAGATAGCAACGCTTTCTTTTTAACGGGATGAATGAAAACGACACTGCACGAAACAGAGGTAGTTTGGTCAATCATGGGTATCACTTTGCTGCGTTGAACATGAATCATCATATCTATCTCTTTTGGTACTTTGTACTGAATTTCACAAAAAATAAAAATAAAAAAGTTGTACAGCATTGTAGGGTACTAAGTAACATATCAAATCAGTATACAATAAGTGGTGCATGAAGTAACTAAAACTGAAAGTAAGAACTACAGGTTTTGTAGCAGAAAAATATGTAAGTCACATGGAGCACAGGAAAGCATTTGGCAGCAGTCGCCTGTTTTCACTCTGTAAATCAGGTGTCTAAATACAGATTCATTGTTGTGTCACACAATTTGTGTCTATTCAGAATGACGTGTCACACGGTCCAGCAGCAGACAGATGATAAACTGTCTGAGACTTACCCTCTCACTCAGAATCGTTTTTCAACAGCCCAATTTCATTGCAGATTTTAGTGTGTTAATACGTGGACAATCCAGAAGATTGCAAGGAATGCATCTGCATGGAGAATGACATCACAGGCGACCCTTCAGGTGTGCTGTGCAGGTCAGAGGAACTGGACGCACTCGCTGTTGTCGTCTTGCATAGTCGGCGGCAGCGAATAACCCACATGTCTGAGGAAGAGAATATTTACAACTCAACAAGATATCAAGTTGGCAAATTCTATGAGATAATATACTGTAACAAGCTAAGCATTATTCTGGAATGCTTTTATAAGATATATGGCCTTGTGAGTGCGTGACTTTTAGTGTGAAAGAAACAAGGGGATTTTATAGAAGAACAAAGAAAGTTGCTGACAAATAATTCAATTTTCAGGGTGTAGGATTTTATTTGTCCATGAAATGTAATGACATGACCAGGGCGAACATTTCTGAACGTCAGTGGATACTAGAGACTTAGGTGTACTTCTTCTGTGAGACACTACACTAACTATGCTGCTATGTCTGGTGTCAGGCGCTTCAAGTTCTGCTAGAGTGTCGCTCAAGCCTTTGGACATGAGTGTAAGTAAAGTTCGTCTGATAGTCATCCCTACTGACACCTGGAATAGTACTGCTAGGGTGTATAGATATATGGAACAGCCTTTGCCTCTTGTCTCTTGTTCGCCCTGGTCATGTCATTACCACTAGTCCTCAACGACTGAAGGAAGTAAGATTGAAGTTTAATGTCCTTTCGAAGATGCAGCTGTTAGAGATGTAACACTGGTTCGGATTGTGGAAGGGTGTGGAAGGAAATAGGCTGTGTCCTTTCCAAAGGAAACGTCCTGGAATTTGTCTTCAGCAATTTAGGGGAAGCACAGAAAGATCGCTCGAGACCCTGAACCAACGTCCTCCAGAACGCAAGTCACCACAGGAAGATCGTGAATGAACAGAATCAAATTAAATCACATATGCAAAGAGTGGTATTGACTAATATCATCAAGAAGGTGTCACTCATGAAATTCGTAACCATTTCGGCCCTTGTGAGTCAACAAATTCATGCTTTTGTTGAGGAACAGCAAAAGACCAGTACATCTGCCCAGTGCTATAGTGTCCCGTGGTTACTGTAATGTCGACACTGTAGCACATGTCAATAGCGGGACTGCCTCCATTCTGGCACAGTTGCATTGTTGCCAGATTCCGATGATGTCATTGACTATGTCACCATGTAATACTGTCATATTTTCCCCCTCACCATCTCTCTGATATCATTTAGGCCATTTGGCTTATATACAGAATATGATATTGCAGTGCCTGTGTTGTTCTGCAATATCATATTCGGCCAATACCAGGCGAGTGACATTTAAGTACAACGGTTGACCTGTACAGGAATATATATAATGGATGTGTGAGTACAGGTCGTAGACGCATGGTTGACGACATTTGAAGTTTGGGTCTGGCTGTGAGTCATGCACGGTTAGCCAAATAATAAGGCAACTGCTCGCAGTAAGCAGGAATCCGAGTTCGAGTTTCGGTCCGCCACAGATATTCATTGTCTTCATTCCATTCTACGGCTAATGGTAGTCATTCACGAATGCGAATTCATTTTATATGTAAATACAGAATAGTGGGAAAGTCAACGGTCATCCCACTCATATGACAGCACAGCTTAGAGTCAAATTGTGCCAAAAGTAATATGGGAGGATACCCAAAAATCCAAGATCGTTACCCTAAGAACATTCTGTGTGATCGAAAATCTGAGATAGCTGACGTTAGCACAGTCCTATGACATCACATTCCAACATGGCTGACAGTACAACTCGCCAGTTTGCCAGATCCCTTGTTCTTAGTTTGTAATCGAAGACAGTATACCATTGCACAGTGTGCCAAGTGTTGAATCCAAGACATTCACTGAGTTTTCTGTGATGTCGTAGTGTAACTAAGTTGCTTGTGTTAAGTTTAGAATGATGGCACCAAATTTCTCCTAAATTTGAACAATTTCTCTCGACCATAGGCTGTCACAGTTGGTCTGTCTTTAAAGTGGTGAGATATTCAAAAAATTCACTTCTCCAAAGCCTAAAATCGTGAAAAATTAAAGGGAAAATCTGCCGACACTAAGTTGAAAGTGGCGAAAAATCCATAAATGCAACTTATTTGGTTGTCAGAGCCACACCATTTGTCCTAAGTTTAAAACTTTATAGCTCACCAGTGCAGTCTGCTTGGTCGTCAGATAACTGATACTGCTGTGTGTGTGTAGCAAGATATGATAGGAGTGTGGAGATATGGAGCTGCGATTTGTTTGTTCAAACATTTGTCAGACGCAGAACTTGCAATGACTCCTCCAACCCTATCCTCCCCACACACACATCGCCTGCTCTGTTGCTATAAGATGGGTCACGTGCCTCACTACGCAGCATCCTGGTTGGGTCACCACTGCTGCCAGCCTCCAGCTGACGTACACTTCACTGCACTTGTTGCCTGACTGCCTATTGCCTATGGCACCTGGCTGCATTGGAGTGTGGTAATACAATGAACCACTATACTGGATGCTGTGCCACGTAGTTTGGAATGTGGTGCTGTCCAGCTAAAGTGCTAGCAGCAGCCCAACAACAAGCAGTGCTCCAGATCTCCTCAGCTGCAACATCCCTGCACCACCAAATTCTACAGGCTCGAGCAGGTAGTGCAGTATGGCTGTAATAACATGACTGCTCCTGTACTCCACATAAAAGTCACACAGCCCCTTCTCCACCCATGTTCACCCATTACAGAGCTATCATGATATCAATCTCCGGAATGTTGTGAGATGCAGGACATATCAGCATAGGAGACCACTTAGGAAGCATTTATACAGAAGAATTCCTAAGGCATTAACCTTGCTTTAGTCTGCCTCAGTATCTGCATGTTCAGCATGGTGGAGTGCTAAGCAGAGTTGCCTGGGTTCGATTCCTGGGTAGGTTGGATAGTTTTTGCGCTTGGGGACTGGGTGTTGCGCTGTCCTCGGGTTAGTATCGTCATAACTGAGAATAAACTCTTGACATGACTGTATGGGCACATCACAAAAGTCAATTAAAAGTTACTCATGCTCTAATTTTAGAACTGGATGACAACATCGGCAGCCTAGCACTTTAATGGATTGCAATGTCCCAGTGAAGTCTCTGCAACGTTTTGGGAGCTATTGCGGGCCTCTCAATCATCTGGAAAGCGACACTATTAACATTCCAGTGCAGAAAATCTATTTCCGGCGTCTTACATACTCTCACCTATGCTACACTAAAAGGTTTCCTGTATAAAGCTCCACACACTTTGGTCGCAGACTTTAAGGGGAACAACTGCAGTACAGTGGTACATTGGGGCTGCAGCGACCACAAACTTTTATTTAAATTGGACAGTATTATTCTTTAAATTCCATAAATTATCTTGTTGTACTGAGGCTCTGATGTGAATGAAATTTAGCACTAGTCGTATCCAAGCAGAGACAGTTGTGGCTGGCTCAAGTAAAGGCCTGCGTAATGGCGTGTTGCTATACACCAAATATAGTGGTGATTGGGGCTGGGGAGGGGTGGGGATGGTGGGCGTCTAAAGGCCACGTTTTTAGGTTTTTCTTGAATAACTGGAAAACTGCAGTTTCTGAAGAAAATGGTCCTCAGTACAAAATTAAACTTTGTTAAATTTAGAAAAAAATTCCTCTTCATTTTTTCTGTAGGGCTAATACTTTCCGGGGTGGAGGGATGGAAAAGTCGCATGTTATTAAAACTAGTGTTTTAGTGGAACAAAATCTAATTTTTACTATTGAGTGAAGTGGATTAAGAAAAAATATTAAATGTCTGTACCACGTCAAAGAGCAGCTGAACCGGTTAAGGGATGAATTGGGTTCTGGGAGTGTGAGAGGGAGGAGGGAACGGGGGGGGGGGGGGTGAGGTGAGATGTATCAGTTTGAGGGAAGGTAGGTCCCCGGATCGTAGCCATGCGGTTCCCCTGTTCATGATTCTGCAAACTGAGGAGCGAGAAGGTAATTCCCCACTATATCTACCCCACTACGACATAAGAAGCAACTACAGAGTGTTTTACAAGTTAGACCGGCCCTCTGCAGAACTCATTATTAATCACTGACAATATAGTGCGAAAAAAAAATTCCAGGGCGTATTTGCTTTCCACAAAGTGCATTAATACTCCAACGAATACAGATATAACTTAACAATAACACTAACGCAAGAAATGTATATGGACAGGCTCTGCGTAAATTTCTGCACTCTGTACTACACTGCTGGAAGAAAAACTGATTCTTGTTATTTTGTACAGCAGATGTAGAATTCTTCTTGGAAAGGCAACTTCCCACACCACGAGCGGTGATCGCTTTTCACAGACTATACCTCCCCAGCATTCCCTCTGCAGTTTTCGTATGTGAGAAGGCAGAATGACATCACTGAGACGTGTTTATATAGAGGAGCTGTTTTCAGTTTATTAAATGAACACTTACTTGTGGTTGTTAAGTGAGCCCTTATGTAAAATTTGTACCTATAAATAGAGGTTGTAAATGTGATGTTGTCAGCGATCATTTCAGTGTCGGTGAGAAAGCGGGTGGATTGGTAAATGCAGAACCATGCTGTTGTCTCTTGTTGACAGCATATTGTAAATCTGTGTAACTCGGTCGTAGTCGCTTGGTGGTTAAATAGTGAATCACCAGAAAATTACTGCTGTTCTCTCGCAATTATTTTGTTACTGATACTCTGTATAAATCTCTTTCATTCAGGAATTGTTGATACTTCTAGAGTGGGCTGCAGTGCGTTTTAACGAGTTGTACACACCGGTTGCCGTTAGATCATCGAAGTTAAGCGCCATCAGGCATGTTCAGCACTTCGATGGGCGACTGTGTGGGTATCGTGTGTGCTGTTGACAATTTTCACTTTGCGTTTACGGCAGAAGCGATAGGAGAGGTGCTGGTGTCAAGCCCCTGGTCACCAGGTTTTGAGTCAGTGTCGTGGACTCAATTCCAAACCTCCCCACAGTACCTCGTGAAGAGATATACAAACGATTACAGGCATCTACAATTAGCAGATAAACTTACACACCCAGCTCTCATACTTTGCGAAAGAAATGTGCCTGCAGGCGTGGGGGATAGGGAAAACCTTTCTAGTTAGGCTGCTGAACTTGTCCGTCAGGGTCTCTCAGCCATTCGTGCCACACGAATTTTCTTCAGTGGAACCCGTTACCACACACCCACAGTATATCTTCCGAAGTGGGTGTGAATATGTGTGATGGAACGGGACTAATCCTCTACAAGTCTAGAGCAGTAATCTGCTCTAATGCATTGCTTGACTTATGTTGAAATATCTGAAGTTTCATAACTCCTATGTGACCTACGTCCGTCGCATAGGGTGACAGCTTAAGCCTCTGGGCCTCTTGAGATGCTGGAGGAGATGAGAATGGGGTAATGCATTTGATACCCCTCGTACTGTGGAAAGTAATGCAGCCAGTGATAGTGGAGACAATGAAATCACCATTCTCAAACACACATTGACAGCATGTAACACTTGGGACAGGCAGTTCAGTGTCGTAGACAGCTGGCAACTCCAGCTGTAAATCGTTTTTACATGATTTCTCACTTAACAACTGCAAATAAGTATTTATTTAATAAAGTGAAAATAACTCCTCCGTATAAGCACGAACTCATTGAAGTAATTTTGTCTGCTCACTTGAGAGAATTGCACAGGAATTGCTAAAGATGTACAGTCTGTAACCTGAAAGCGTGCAGCGCACGTTGTGGTAAAGGTAGCCATTCCCGGAAGAGCGCTTCAGCTGTCGCACAGGATGACTAAAAATCTGTCAGTCAGAACAGTATCAGAGATTTATGTAGATTCGTTACAGAGGCGTTTTTTGCGTTGGTAGTATTAGTAACTCATATCTGTACTCCTTGTAGTGTTAACTCAGATTGTGGAAAATAAAGACACCCCGTTGACACTTCTGCACCCTGTGTCGTCAGTGATTAAGGTGCGCTGCGGAGGGTCGGTGTAACTTTGTAAAACACGATGTACTGTAGTTTCTTCTTGTTACGTGGTGGGGTAGACAGAGTGAGAAATCACCTGCCCCCTTTTCGGTTTGCGGACCTATGAGGGAGAGAACTGCATGACTGGATTCTGGCGACCCACGTTCCCTCGCACTTCTGTCTTCCTCCTTGCTAGAATCCCAGAACACATTCATCTCTCAATTCAATTCCAATGCACTTAGACGTGCGACATACATTTAGTATTTGTTCTTAACCCACTTCATTTACCGATAAACGTTAATTTTATACCATTAAGATGCTATTTTTTATAATCTGCGATTATTCCATCCCCTACTATGCGGAAACTATGACTCCTAGAGATAAAACGAATAGGGTCTTCTTTACAGGAAATTTAATGTAGTTCAATTTTGTACCAGGAAACATTTTCTCTAGAAGCCGTGGTTCGAAGCTCTTCAAGGAAAAAGTTAAAAAGCTGAACTTTAAACGGCACCCGACACAAGCGCTAATATCCCACAGGAGGGGATTTTTAGTTTACTGTTCATGATTGTCCATCCCAATAGTATTCAAAAATTTACCACTACACGAATTTTTCCCGTAATTTTGCTTCGTTGACTGGACTGATAGTACAGTGCAAGAGTTCAAACTCGACTCAATGTAAACCAGATTATTACAATCTTAGTGCAGAACATACATTAAACATTAAATAGTACTAAAAAGGTGGTCAAGAGTGCGTATAAATGGTAGCGTGGTTAAACACGGTATACATACACAGATACTTCCATGGAGCCTCAATCGGCGACGTCATTAACCCACGAGGATGACTACCAAAACTGTCCTTCGCCACACAAACAAGGTAGAAGAATATGAACCGAGGAAGAGAAAACACTCACTTTACGAGCAGGAGCAACGAAGCCAGCAGACTCCGTATTCTCTCGCCATCGCTAGCAGACATTCCTGGGGCTGTGCATTTTCTGTGTCTCGTAAAACGACTGAATTGTTTAATCACGACACACAAACACTGTCTACCAAAATTGCCTCGGATCCATCAAGAAAACAAGAGACGAAAGAAGTTGGTTCTATTTCATGCAGCTGACTGAAGACGACATCCGCCTCCCACACCAAAAATAAAATAAAATGAAATAAAATAAAAGTAAAAATAAAAAACAGCATAGGTTGCATTGCATCAAGTATGAAATTCAAAATTCATTTAACAGAAAATACATAGAATATAATTTTTAAATAATAAAGTAACCGGGGCTAAAGGTGTAATGGTGCATACATCCAATCAGTTGATCTAGATCTGTTAGGAACTAGACAAGAAAAAATACATTGAGATACCTTAAAATATTTATTCCACAGGTAGGTTGTATTTCACCGTGAAATTACCCGTATACGTACAATGCACAAGAAAGGAAGGGTTATCTCCCAGAAAACCAGTCTATTAAACGTTTTACTTCACACTATTAAAGCAATTTACCAACGAATTTACTGCTATTAATTTCGTCGCTTTATATAAATGCGTATAGGAAAATCAGAGAAATCTTTTAAGAAGAGACAAGAAATGCCATGTACATAAAGAGCTCAGATAGCAACCCAATGCTAAGGAATGAAGGAACAGCTGAAAGATGGACTGTATAAAGGCAAGAATTAGTATTAGGTATGTAAGAACAGTATTATGGAATGAGGAGAGGGAGTGGATGATGTCAGATGGGGAACGCGATTCATCTAGAAACGTTTGAAGGAACTCTGTAAGAGCATCTGGAATAGACGAAACTTCCACAGAATTATTAAGATCCTTGTGCGAAACAACCATGACAGAACGGTTCCACTTGGTATGCAGTGCATAACTTGAAACACAGGAACCAAAAACCTCAGACTTCAAGACGACTATAATTCTGGGACCAAAGAACTCTGGCGCCGAAAAACGTATTACCGAGCCATAGTGTAATAAGTCACAATTGCAATACATTACACTAATTATCAAAAGACGAATGGCACTCATGGTAGAAGCTGACTTAGGGACACGCCAGGTAAACCTACGATTTATCCTGCAAGAAACCCCTTGAGTGTGAGGTGGCAGAAGGTCAGTGATGTTCACGGCATTTGACGCTCCATATATTGTCTACCATGCAACCACAATACTGACTGCTCATGACAACAGGAGGCGGGACTGGAGGTATCCAATGGTGAGCACAAAATGAGGCTGCCGAGCGTAGCTGAACTGTTTAGTCGACAAGTAACTCTTAACAGTCGTACAGTGCTAATGGTGTTGATACAAAGCAGAGCAATGACAACGAGAAGGAAAGCAAACGTAGCATTATATCTACAACAACAGTTGCCGAAGTTGACGTTTCGTCAGAAAGGAGCATAAGGAATTTCGCAGAGTGAAGAAGAAGTGGCAGATATACCAGCGTTTCTGCAAGATGAGTCAGTGGAGTGTGTGCTGTCGTATACGCTCGACTGTGCGGACAATGTATATGAGTAGTACAATGATGACGATACGTTCTTAACAAGTGAAAGTGATATTGAAACAGGTGTCGAGCCATATCGTTCGTCACCCTTGTCGGACAGGGATCCACAAATCTCGTCTCCAGTGAACTGCAGTAAAGGACAATAATTGTCTAAGGAGCGGGTACTAAACATAATTACATACATGGAAGATCATCCGCAGTGTAGTATAGAAACAGTTATTAACAGATTTAGAATTAGTCCGCTGCAATATGACCGTGTAGTGAATAAGAGAACTGCGGATATTCAGGGGAAGACAAGGTGCACTTGTTACAAAAACTGGTGTTTGCACGTTTCAAGTTTACAGGATGTGCATGATAGTCACCTACTATGTTATGCACCACAAAATGGCGCATGACTTAGATTACAGCGATTTCAAGGGGAACAGTGGATGGTTGCACAACTTCAAACAGTGCTACAGAATTGGAACACGTAAGATAACGAAATTTCAAACAAAACGTGAACTTGACGATGCCCACCAAACTGCGGAGTCGGCCCGAAAATTTGTAAATGAGATAAAGAAACTTATCCCATCGTTCAGTAAGGAATTTGTTTTCGACTCTTGATATATCGGAGTTTTAAGAGGAAATGCATATGAAATGAACCCTGGAAATTAGAGGTACCAAGAGAGTTGCATCAAGATCAACTAACATTAATACCTTAACGCATTCGTATACAATTACGCCGATTGTTAATATGCATGGTAAATTGGCTGGCAAGTTATTTATTATGCTGTGAGAGGTTGAAGGTGCTCTGCCCCTACGTTTGCGTAATCTTGCAAGGGCAGTAGTGAATATTTACGTCACAGCAAGCAAGAGTGCTAAAATTGATGTAAGAGAACTACAACTATGGTATGACCACTGCTTTTGGCCAATAGCTGGTCAAATTGTTGCAATTCACATCATCTGGAACCACTGGACAAATTCAGCCTCTGGATGTTTGTTTTTTCTGTGCCTGTAAAACATATTATCGCCCTACCTGCAGCTACGCCTTCGATAGTCGGTTAGTCGGTTTCACGATAAGCTCCACGGTAGACTGTTTCGCCTTTGGTAGCATGCCATCACATTGTAACAGTATTCATCGCCTCGTTACACCAATATGATTCTATATGCATTCTTTAGGAGTGGATATCTAGGTGATCGTCCTGCACAGTTTGTAACCCTCAAGCAGTTCGCCTTCGATCTTGATAGTGCGAACATTTGAGATCACTGTGGCAGTCCATTTTTCATTCTGTGATCATGGTGCAAGTGAATGGTTTGTTTTGAGCATTTCTTGACTGCCGACGAAGTACATTTTGTGAAGTGTAATACACACATCCCATAGAAGGTTGATTTTTGCACCTCCCGGACACTCATTTTCTGTCGCCCTCCTGATGCACATGGTAAGTTATCAGCAGTTAATATTTTTCCTGTCATAACTGTTAACACAACACTTTCAAAGGAGCCTTACTAAAGAATGAACGTGCGAAGGTATTCCTTGTTAGAGAAAAGATTGAAGAACGCCGAAGTCACATTTAAACGGAGTCTGTTACTTTAAAAAAAAAAAGAAAGCTTTAGACACTGTTGGTTGGAACATACCTTTCTGGAATTCTCTTAGTTATAATTGTCAAAATAAAGGGATCAATAATATATATACAGCTTGTATAGACCAGACTACAATCATAAGCGTCGAAGGACATGAAAGAAAGGCAGTAGTGAAAGAAGGGCGTGAGATACGGCTGTAGCCTATCCATCACGTTATTCAGTAAGCGATCTGAACAAGCAGTAAAGAAACCTGAGGACATATTTGGAAAGGGAAAACAACTATCCGACTAAGTAAGATATGGAGTACATTATAGCTGTAATAGGGCATTTATATTAACTTTTACACTTTATGTACACTATTCAAAAATCAGATGATGGTAACTATTTTCACCGAAACCGGTCATCGTAAATAGAGGTTTTTCAAAAGTGATCTTTGCTGAAAAGATGACTTCCTTCAAGTTAAAGGTAAGAGCATTGTTACTCTGTCAGAGACCGAAAACGACTTGGAGGATCTGTCGAACAGGGTGTATAATGTCTTGAAAGGAGTTTGTAAGACGAATATCAACAAAAATAGCATAAAAGAAACGAAGTGTAGTGAATTATATCAGACAACAAAACAATATAAGCTTTTGAAATGTGGTGCTACGGAAGAGTGCTGAATATTAGATAGATAGATAGATTATCCAGTGAAGAGGCCCTGAACCAAATTGGGGACGACAGATTTTTGTGGAATAACTTGACTAAAAGGAGGAATAGGATGGTTGAAATTATCCTGAGGCGTCGAGAAATAATTAAAGTTTGTAATGGAGGGAAGTGTAGAGGGCAAAAACTGTAGAGTGAGAAGTAGGCTCTACTACAGCAGGCATGTTGAAATGGGTGGAAATGGCAGTAGTTGAAAAGAGGTAGAGAGACCTGGACATTTGCGGAATGCAACACAGGGAAGTTTCAAACTTGTGTGGAGAGCTGCTTAAAGCCAGAGAAGACCAGAAGACAACAACACCAAAAATCTGACGCTTAAAAGGTACCAAATACCTGTTTCATGTATTTAAGATTGAGCTGTATGCAGAAAGATGTTCTCGTATTGTTATAAAAATGTTCTTATGGTGTTATGAAGCTCACGAACAAATACAAGTGTGCGCATTATAAACTTAACAACACTGAATGTTCATATGGTGTGGAAAGATAACAGATCATTTTTATGTACTGTGATTTTGGTACTAAAAATAACGCTGTATTATAAGTAACTCTTCTTTAATAAATGTATTTCCACTAACTGTTCCTGCGAAGCTAGTATTAAAACCAATGGAACGGTTAGCAGCAACAGATGTAAGTAATAACCTCAATGGGACTTGTACCTGGTAACACAACAGTTTAGTTCGCCGTTCCCCCATTCTGCTTTAATTTTGGAATTCTTTCTCTGGATCATACGAAGCATCTGTTGGAACATTCACGTCGCCAGCACCAAGAATTACAATATATATTCGTAAACTTGTGTCAGTACCATATTTATAACGCTCTCTCCTGTGAGCGCGAATAAAGAATTTGATTATTAGTAAAAGAGTTAACTACTGTTTCATTAATGAACCAAAAGTTATCTGCGATGTAACTTGTTTTTATTCGTCTTGAATCTAACGAAGTGACCTAACTTTCTGAGCTCTAACCGGAATGCGCTGTATTCATAAGAGAAATATTAAATATAACCCACGTTACAGATGTTCCTTTAGGGAATTTTTTGACCAGTATTCATACAGCATTTTTATCCACTTTCCAAGAAACAGACTTAACTCACATGTAAATCTGTTCACCATTATAGAATTATTTCAAAAGAGAGGCAAAATGCATGTCACAGTTACTGTATTTTGGCATCAGAGTTCGAGCATTGCAGTAATGACTCACTGAAAGTCACCATGGGCATCTGAACATGTTCAAAATTGTTATCGTTGATTTCTGACGTGGCGAAACGATCCAAAGTTTTAAAATATGCGCAAGAGACTGCCCGAGTACTTGGCTAACACGTTCATTGACCCCGACAGCTTATTGCGTTTATGGAGTTATTCAGTGTCATGTTTTCCAGAAACCGACATTTATTCACGCTGTTAAAGTGAATTTTATTTCACACTTGCAGAAATGAGTTTCAGCGTGCTGCTGCAGCAAGCTCTCTCCAGAATTCCACAACTGCCCTTCGCCTTGGTTGTGGATAAATGGCGCTGGGATGTTTTCCGAGGTGTCATTTCTCCCGAAACTTATAACCACGACTGGTGGCACCTCAGGAAGAAATACCTAGGCATTACTCCGCCTGTCCCAAGATCAGAGGCTGATTTTGACCCTGGTGCGAAGTATCACATTGCAAATAACGTACCTTACATCAGGTTAGTATATTTCTTCGATATATACTAGTATCACCAATGCTCAATAACATGCAGTTGTCCTGAATTTCACTTTTTTAATTTAATATTATTCCAACATTTTCTTTTAAGGCGTCAGAGTAATAATGTGCTGCTCGCAGCAGTTACTGAATGTTACTAGTATACCAATGTGACTCTTTAGCGTCCCTTATTGCATTACCTGGCATGTATTAGTTTACAGGTCCAATGTCTTCATGATCGCGAAACTCGGTTTTGTTCTAGACAACGAAACTAGTCCCGAGTATTTATGGACTGCTAGTGTATACCCACAGCTGACAGTGAATATTATCTTACGGCATCAAGTCGCGTGTCACTGAAAACAGGAAAAGACACAGGCTACACGTCAGTTATTATCAAAAGCTTATAAGGCGTATACCTATTGAGATGATTTTTTTTTTTTCGCGTACCTAGATTGCGAGGATACTACATAGCATTGAACACGCGAGGTCGCTACTCAGGCGCCTACTGTTTGTCCAGCGTAAGGTTTGTAGATATTGACAGTTGCTCATCGTTAGTATCTGCGTGGAAACGTCGTTCACATTCGACGATACATCGCTGTATGCTTCACCAGTTAGTGTATCATGTTCATGTGCTGTGCTGAGTTCCTGGCTTCTTCCGTGGAGTGGATGTGCCACGAAGTATGCGCTGTCTAACAAATACACTGTGACAGCGAGAATTGTCCGTAGAGTGAACACTGCATCGAATTCACGTAGGGCAAATAAAAGATTAAAGTTCCAAACTTGTTCGGCCAGAAGACTACAAATAATTGCCCTTTGTCTAGCTACCAAGAGCAATGATTATAGATTTGATATACCCCAAGCTGCGCCTCCGATGCTAAGCGGACGGTATGCCTCGCAGCCACCTGAAGGACTTGACTTCCATCTCAAGCACGTTGCTATTCTGCAAAACCTCCGCTTCACCTCATCGGGAAAACCGAGGAACACCGGGGAGGAAGTTTGGCACTTCAATATTGCAAATTCCAGTAGCGCTTCCAGTGAAGCCACAGGTTAATTTGGCTTTATATTTGTGCCGCGCAAGTCGTGAGTGGTGGGCGGTACACTGTGTAACCGTATTATTTTTTTTTTTCCCAACCCTTTCGATTCGCGGATGGTAAGTGTGAAGGAAGACAGACCGTAGCCTCTAGTTTTAGTACCTCGGTCATTACGCGGTATGTGTACTGGGTGAAGACGTATGTTCCTTGTATCATTTTGTAAAGTGGGCTCTAGAAATTGTCTTTCTTGTAACATATCCATATACTGTTTGTTGAGCATTTCAGTGCCACTCTCAATTTTCTTGAACAAACCCATAACGAGAGATTAACTTCTCTAAGAATTTTTTCTGTGTCTACCATTAATGAAACTCGGCAAGGACCCAACACTGACAAATAGCACTCAAGAATTGGCTGAACTTTGGTCTTAGAAAAGACGATTATCGTGCACGATCTATTCTACCTTAGGATTCTTCCAATAAACAATCTGGTACTTACCTGGTTTTATTTGTTGGCTTAATGGTAGTCTGAGTATGATGATTGTCTCCGGATTTTCCTGTACTGTGAAATTCAAAACTTTCCAAGATCGTAAGAATTCGATGAATCACTAATTACGGAATGATAAATGTTCAAACTTTTAGCTTCTGTATTCTCAAATGTTTCAAACAACTGTTCGATAAAATAACTACAATGTATTCCTATGAGCATCAAATTCCAATCAAACATGAACTGTCTTCTCTTTACAAACTACTTGACACTATAGCTCTTCCAACTACTCTTCCTATCAAGCGAGAAAGAAGAGCCAATAGATTTGTAGGCGAAGAATATAATTATTTACATAGCTCGTGGAGATATTATTTAAATTAACTTATGTGTATTCTTTACGTAGAGATTAATATAATTTATTGGAAATGTTGTAAATAACTTAATAAAATACACAGTTATATTTCTATTCATATCAAATTATGCGGTAATACACAAAATGTAACATTTTCATACCTATGCTTTTTTTATATGAAGTAATCATCTTAGAAATGAAATTAACGATACACACCGGTATCATTGAGTTAATAATGGTCATTTGGGTTCATTACACGACACAGTCAGACAACATTTAGATTCAGCTGCCACAGCAGCTCCAACCTAAGAGTCCCTCTCCATTTCGCCAAAAGTTTCTAAGAAGCCCATATCTCTGTATACAGCTATGCCGCGTGTGAACAGCCTCGAAGGGATAGAGACGCTATCTACTAATTAATTTATATGTAGGGCTATTCAGCTGAGCCTTTCAACTCCAATATTTCTAGAACCGCTCAAGACGCTGTAATTCTTTTTTCAACTAAGTAAATTAGAAGATAGTCCTTTCTAAACGATGTTTAATCTACTGTCATAGCTGTATTAATTACTTAGGTACCAGCGACAAATCTGATTTTTCAACTGGGACAGTTGAAATAGTAAGTTTGCGGAAGTCACATGGAATTCTCTGGGTCAGTTATGATGCGACGTCCGGACAGGTGCTTCCTTCAAGGAAATTTCTTTTCCGATGAAGCAACCTATACATACCGTGGCATACTGAATGTAAAAAAAGACGCATTATTGGGCCGCTGCGAATACCCACTATCTGAGGCAGGTTGAACGTCAGAGACAGTAAAGTGCAAACGCTTGGCGTTGGTTGTTTCAAAGTGCGTAACTGATCTTTACTTCACTAAAGAAACTGTAACGGTTAACAGACGTGCATTATCTGTTACTGAAAGAGTAACGACTCGTTTAGAAAGGCAACCACTTGAAATAGACAGATGTATGTGGTACAAGCACGATGGGTTCCCGATTCACTTGTCGGTTGTGAGGAGGTAAGTGCTCATCCAGATCTTCCTGGTCCCTGAAAAGGACATGAAAGCGGTATCTGTTGCTCTGCACGTTTTACCTTGTTTAACGCCTCTCCTCTGTGGTAACGTAAAAGATGAAGTCCATGCACAAGCCCCGATCACCGACGAGGATTTATTTTATAACGATTGATGTAATATTATAATGTAACAGCTCACCTCGAAATGAAATTAGTATAAATGAGCTTCTTCATGAAAAGTTATAATTTAACCATCTGTACACCTTAGTTCCTTGTTTTACAATCTATTCAATTAGATATTCACGTTTTCTCAATGCTCTGGAAGGAACAGGAGAAGAACGGTTATCGTAGTTATCTGTTGAATTATCCTTACAGTGTACGTCCTTTGCCTTCCAGTGCAACCATACGTAGCCAATTACTATTAGTATCAGTTTTAAACTGAATTTTTTTCAATTACTTCGAATTTGTAATTAGACTCTTAGCTGCGTCAAGCTCGATCACCCCGTTATGTGACCTCGAAAGTTCTGTATGGTAATAACATATTCTGAGTAAGAGAGTTACTTTCTTCGTGTTCAAAACACATAGGGTCTATATCATAAATTCTAAACATTCTAATATCTCAGAAACTACTTATTCTGGTTTCGGAGAGTGAAACTCGGTTAAATTCGTCTGCTTGAGATCTGCATTCCAATTTGCAGAAAATTCTTTAGTTCCGTTAGAAACAGCCAAGTTGATATCGTCATCTCTGTAATAAAAACAGAGGTAACTATCACAGGCCAACCAAAAAATATCCAGAAGGAATGAATATATCGATGTACGAAAGCAATTCTTAACGATTATAATCAGCGACATATCACATCGACATTTTTTTCGTAACTGCCACTATGCAGTTTATTTCTTTTTTCATTGTAAAGAGCCTTGGAAGAGAATTTCAACGATAAGCAGTGACTTAATTCAGATAGAGTTCGTGTATTTACTAATTCACTCGAAACCAGGGCTCTGCAGTTGTAACGACTGAACAATTTACTCGTGAAGTTACTAAGGATCTTCACTTACAGTACAAAAAGTGGATATAGTTTTCGTTTATGGCGAATATCGCTTAACTATTAAAGCAGTGTTTCGGTGTATGCTAAAATGTATCCTAATCGTTACAAGCTGCCCCTGACCTGAATTTGCAAACACAGTAAAAAAATCAAGAGACTGGAAGTGCGAATAATAAAAATCCGCCAACGAAAACGAATGAAAACTGATGACGGAAATACATGTAATATTTTAGCAGCGGGAAAGCACAATCCACATATCACTACAAGGCATCTTGAATGTTTAAGTGAAGGTCAGGCAAAGGAGTGTTCTGCGAATACGACATTCCATCCTTATCACTTTCCGCCCTACCAACAGCTTCACTCCAGTGACGTGCAAAATAGGTTAGAATTCTCGGAAGAGGGTTTGTGAAAACTGTTAAGTTATGAGCAGTTTCTGTGCAAGAGTCCGTTTACGGATGAGGCATCGTTTGCAAACAATCTTTGCAGAATGCGCTACTGGTTAAGTAAACAATCCACGCTAGCTGATAGAAGTGTATAGTCAACGATCTTGGCTTATCATCTTGTGGTGTGGGCTTTTCAAGAATCACATCGTTGATCCCTGTTCTATTTATGGAACTCTAAAGAGCTGGCGCAGTTTTTGAAAGACATCCCAATGGTCATGAAGCACGTCTTATAGTACCAACGTGACGAATGTGCTGCACATTCTCAGACTTAATAGAATATACATAGATCGTATAATCGGTCGTTAGGGAAGCCACAATAGTCTGCACGCTCACGAGACTTCAAACCTCTGGACTTTTACCTGTGGAGAAAATTAGAACGAGAGGTCTACAAGGAAACACCGATGACTCCCGAACACATGAAGTGCCCTGTAGCAAGGGTTTGTGTAACAAAATGTCCAGATGAAATTATACATGTTGTATTGTGTGTATGGAAACGTTTCATTACATGTATTAGTTTTAAAGGTCAAGATTTGTGACTTTTATAAAAATAAAAACGCACACTGTCCCTGAGTTACGTGTTTACATACATTTGCTACAGTAGGCAGATATTTGTGGAATCTCTTAGTCGGATGTCAGAACAGTACTTATATGAATGAGTGGTGTCTGTTCTTTCAGACATGTCCGAAAGAACAGACACTACGCATTCATTTAATTGATACACTTAGCTGGGCAATGGATCCACCTTCTTCAGTGCGGATGCACAAATACGGCCAATCTCCTGTGGGAATCTCTGAGTATCGAACATGGAGTTAATGAACAGGGATTGCGGATAAGTGGCGTGGCGTGCCGAGTTGGTCCACACAATGGCGGTAACGCTGTGTGCCGATGGCGCAGTGATTATCGAAATTGGACAGTAAGCAGTAGATCCCTGGTTCGAATCTCGCTCCAGTACACATTTTCACTCGTCACCCTTGATTCCGTGTAATGTCCAGCTGCAGCTGAGGGTAACCTAAAATCCACGTCAAACTGCGCACAAACATCTTTTGCAACACAAAAGAGTCACAGCTAGTCTATTGTTTGCCGGAGAACAAACTATCGATACTGCTCTCAACAGTAAGACACCTCAAAAATTTCACTGAGTTGTTTAAATCAAATGGTGGAGAATATTTCCGCAAATAAGTTATTTACAAGACAACAGTCGACTTCTCCATTCTAGTGACTTCCACGTGTTCCCAAAACTGCAGACGACAGTCAGAGTCGTTATGGTGATAAACGTGCTGAGGGATAATCGCAACTTTCCTGCACGTGCCAACAGATACTGGAAACGTATTAATCTAACTCAAATTAAGTACATCAAGTTGATTCGACAATATAGCACTTCATAAATAATTTCTGTGTAATGAACCTTGATTTTGATGATTACCCTCGTAAAACATGTGAATGGATGTGAGTGGAATGGAAATTCTAGACTCATATGTTAATTCGTATAAAACTTTAATGAATGACACGTTGTCATGTTTCCAGATACTTTCTAAGTGGTATATTGCAAGTGCAGCTGTTTAAAGGAATGTGTCAGCACGCTATATATGGGGCGGTTACTGACAAACCATTACCATTCCCTCTTCATCAGTGTGACATATATGGATCAAAGCGCAGTGGAGCAGCATTATGGTAAGACGAAGTTCTTCCTGATGCTGTAAACTGTGAAATCATTCTTTTCGTAATTTCATTATTCAAGTGATAAAAATTACAGAATATTTACATATCTTGAATAAACTCATTTTAAGGTACCTGTTCAGTCTCATTTCACTATAATTTCGTTAGTTCAATCAGTTTTAGTTTGTAAATTCACCTTTAATAACTATGTCTTTAAAACAAAAGCTAGAAGCAAGTTTGTGTCACAGCTGATTGCATCATAAAGAATTGTCACACAGAAGTACTTCATTTCATTTGAAAATATTGTTGATGCTTTTAGTGACAAAAATTTTTGCACACTCCAACAGGCGCATGCTCAAACTCGGCAGAAGTCGCCCATGGCCAGAAGCTTTGAAAATACTTACTGGATCAAAACACTATGATGTTCAGCCACTTCTGGAGTATTATGCACCATTAACAGCTTGGTTAAAACAGCAAATCGAGAAATATAATATCACAGTAGGGTGGGAACATGAAGAACCTGCCGCTAGTTAATACTGCTAAATACTGTGTGTGGTAGTTATGGTAAGATGTAGATGTAGTCAACTGAAAACGAGACAGGTGGGAGAACAGTAAGTACAGATTTTATTATTTAAAAAGTAATCACCATAACTGTTAATCCATTATTCCCACTGTGGCATAAGATGGTAAATTCCTTCATAGAAAAATGTTTCCGATTGCCTATGGAACCAAGATTGTACACAGGCATGCGCATTTTCGTTCGAAGCAATTCGACGACCACAAATGTTTATTTTACTGACTCCAAAAATTTGTAAAAACACATGTATGATGGATGTGTGATGGCTTCGCAGCGAAACTTCTTTAGAGTAGTGGAAACAACCTGCCAAAACAGTGGCCGCCCATATATTGCCAAGGTTATTGCTAGTACCCTGCAGAGTTTACGCTGAGAAGCCGCCACAAATCCTCTATACAATCCCGATTTCTACCCATGCCATTTCCACGTTTTTGGTACCCTGAAGGAGGAAATTCGTGTCCGTCGACTTACACCAGGTGAAGAGCTGCACTTAGGCAACGGCAATTATATTTCCATGAAGGTACTGGGCGTTTTGTCTCGCAGTGGGCTCGATATATTAACAGTTATGGCGATACCTTTTGGAATAAGAAATAGTTTACTATACTTACGTTTTCCATCCGTTTCGTTTGTATTTGACTGCACTTTATATATAAAGAGAAGATAAATGTTGAATCTAAGTGTGAATTTTAATGCTCAAAATGTTGCCTTTAATGTGTAACTAAACGGATTACATCATACACTTCAGATGCCAAATGATTACGTTTCGTCAACTAATAATTCATATTCAAGTTATTTTAACCATAATCAATCCAGCATTTTCGATGTTTATCTTGTAGTTACCAAAAATTAAATTCAAGTAATGCTAAATGTCACATTCATGTATCTGAAATAGTGTGTAATTCAGTAATTATAATCTTAGCAACACTTCTCCTCATCACGATCATTTTATGTAACTGTGTGTGCAGTAAGTAAATAGATATTATAGGAAAATAGGAACACTTAGAAACCCTCACTTTACAACATAATCAGTGTATTCTGATTTTAAATTTTCTGTGATGAGGAAAGTTACAATTGTAATAAGACTGCTTTCTGATACGTCAGAAAAACCTTAAACTGACATCATTAACCTCAATGTTGCTATAGAGTAGTTAGGAAAGACGTACATTCAATAGAGAAAAACTGAGTTTTTTCCTCAACAGTAAGCGTGCTTACACAAAGTGAACAGCGCTTACTTTCTTCTTTGCCGTTAGTATTAGTATGTAAAAATAGTAAAATGACTTAGAGGATTAAGGCAAATAATTGCAATTTTTTGTGTTAATCTGTTTACATTTAATCATGTCTCTGGCAAAATAGTGGATATGATATTCAATGTTTTAATCAGTATACAAGAAATGTAACATTATCCATCTAATTCATACACAATAAATGTGGTATATGAAATGAATTACGAGTTTTAATGCAGACACTCCAAATGGTCATCTACACAAGTTTATATGATCTCTGAAATAAATTACATGTAGCTACAGAAAGCAGAATGTATCTTGCTATATGAAATGCATGTCCTTGATCTACAAACTCCACAAGAAACTTTACATACCAGTAGGGAGAATATTTTGTACCATTACTGGACATTTCCTCTTCCACTCGTAAATGGAACTAAGGAAAAATAATTGTGTGATTTCCAAGTCCGAATCTTCCTTAATTTGACCTTACTTCCAAGCACGATATGGACTTTGAAGACAGTGGAATCGTGAAGCATCCTGTCAAAAATTATGGTTCTCCATATTTCCTCAATATTATTTTTCAAGCGGATGGCTTTTTTCATCCCAAGGAATCCCATCTAAACCCACGACGCATTTCGAGCACTCTCGTACTAACTCTAAAAACACAATTAATAATAATATTCACATTATTTCTTTCTTGATTCCTACCATATTTATAATGAAACGGATTGTGAAATAAGATAAGATAATCTAAGACATGCTATGCAGTGGTAAGGCATAGTGGAAAATGTAATATAGTTGCAGTTGTGGTTCTCCAAGTCAGTTATGTTCTATATTCTCAATGCACTTTCTCTTTTGTAATTTCATTCGTATCCGGTACGGACTACTTATAATAGATTTATCACCTCAACAGAAGAAATCAAGTGAGTATTTTAAGGGTATCTCTTTTTGTTCAGTGCCTCTAATGTCATCTGAAAGATGTATAATGCAATAGTGCATTTTTTGTTCATTTTGGTCATTTATGTTTTCAATGAAATACGAGTATAGTGAGGGAAGGGCGATCATAACGGCCACCTTAATGGATGGCAATTTACGTAGCTAAGTTGCAGTGTATGTAGAGACTCCAAATCACAGGGTTTACCTGCCTGATTTTTTATTCTTTTTGGGCAAAAGGAAAATACCTAAATAATGAATAATATGAAAAATATCCCAATGGTCTTCGTGCCCAACGTGGTAGGGCATAATGTCCACATAACTGAATAAGGCCTAAATAAATTTTTAACTTCAAAACTTTGTTGAGGGAATCAGTGTTATTTACAGTACAAATTGTGTGTTGAGAGTTAAACATTAATTACGTAGTATGATCATCGTACAGTATTTTCGAGATAAAAGCGTTATTACTACCGAGAGAAAGTAAAGTAAAGTGATTCAGAAATTTTAGGTTGTTTTCTCAGTTATTTTCTTCTTCACCAATAGTCGTGCACTGTTCCTGGGCCCACATGGCACATCCTGGCCCTTCATCTCAACTTCAGTGATGAAAACCAGAATTCCACCCCTGCCCAGTCATTCTGGTCTCTTTTTTAAAATTGTGAGCAAGATTATTCCTCCTGGCTTGTTTAGATGTAGCATAATGCAGATCCTTAGCCATCATGCAGAAAAAAATTTTCTCCGACAACAGGAGATGGTCATAAATTTCTTTTCCTTATTTTGAGGCGAAAACGAACTGAAACACTCCAGATATCTTCTTGTTGTCAGTATCACGAAGATTTCTTCAGAGACACTCCTCAAACGTATTCGTTGGGGTTAGACATTCAGTCACATAATATGCTCCTAATCCATTTTACCGCCCATGATTCTGGCGTTCTCGGAACCCATTAATCAATTTAGACCATATAAAAGACGACTGTTTCAATAAAACTATGTTACTATGAAGTATAAATGGAGGAACACGGAATCCTGTGCAAAGAATATAACGAAACAGTGTAAAGGTAATCCATCATACAGTATCAAGAACTATTCGTGTTCTTCTACTTCTGGCATAACTACCAATGTTGGTATACACAAACTTTTCTTTAGCTAATATTATGATGAGGAGCAATACAAAAGCTGATAATAAATAGTTTCTCCATGTTTTGTCTATAAATAGGATGAGACGAATTGTTAGAATGTTACATAAATCCATCGTATATGCAAGTTAGGTATAATGAAATAAGAGAGGGTAGTTTATAGTTCTTGTGGGAATTAATGAAGTGTGTTGGTAGAGCTCCGGTCGCAGATTCGAATCCTGCCTCGGGCATGGATGTGTGTGATGTCCTTAGGTTAGTTAGGTTTAATTAGTTCTAAGTTCTCGGCGACTGATGACCTCAGAAGTTAAGTCGCAAAGTGCTCAGAGCCATTTTTTTTTGTGTTGGTAGAAACAATAGGAGTTTTGATAAGGTGCGTATGACACAAAGCCATGTGAGGGTAACTGAGGAGAATGGACTGCCCAACTAACAACATGTTTAAGCACGCCGCTTCCAGAATTCAGAGTGACATGTCAGCCCCTGCTCCAACCTTCACAGTGGATTAACAAGGAGGGGCTGTGAGACCGCAAACCAGGTATTTGTGGTTTTTGGGTGGTTTCCCAGATTCGACTAGGTGAGTACTAGGCTTTTAGTCACGTCACACCTCAGTTACACGATTCAAAAACAATCGGAATTGGTTCTTACACGTTGACATGGGATAACGCTAACTGAAAACAAATGGCGTAAACAAACTCCGTCCAGGACGAAAGGGGAGACGACAGAAGCGGCAATCAGCGACCATCCGCCACCAACATTGCTAAATCCAGCTTAATATGCCAACCATGTGAAGTCACAGGATTAGTAGACGAAAAAGAAGAAGCTTACTCATGACATTATTGACAGGATTATCATAGCCAATATAGACATAAAACCACAAACCATTATAGTAGTAAAAGTATTCGTGAAACAGAAGAATGTAAATCAGGAGCATTGTCATGGATTATCATAGCAAATATAGACACAAATCCACAAACCACTACAGTAATAAGAATATACAAGAAATAGAAGAAGGTAACTCAGGAGCACCGCGACCAGATCATCATAGCCAATATAGACACAAAGCCATACACCTCTGTAGTAGTAAAAGTATACACGAAAAAGGAGAAGGTAACTCAGGAGCACAGGGACTAGATTATCAAAACCAATAAAGACACAAAGGGCCAAATTACTATGCTAGTAAAAGTAGGCAGGAGCGACAAGAACGTAGTTTAGGAGCATAGTGATAAAATTATCGTAGCCAACATAGGCACAAAGCCGCAGACAGCTACAGCAGTAGACGTGCAGGAGAAGAAGAAGTAGAAAAAGGTAATTCAGGAACCTGGAGTTCGGATTATCATAACCGACATACACACGAAGCCACAAGCCACTAAAGCAGTAAAATTATGCAGGAGAAGGAGCATATCACTCGGGAGCTTAATGTTTAGATTTTTATAGCCGCTAGAGGCGCAAGACTATCAAAAATAACGGTGACGAAAATTTGCTAAAAAAGAAAAAATGTTACTCATAACCTTGTGATGGGAGCGTCATTTACAATAAAGATACAAAGACACAATCTACTATCGTAGTAAAAGTATCCCGGAAAAGCCAGAAAGTAACTCACAAGCATAGAGACCACATTAACATAGCAAATGTTGACACACTACCACAAACTACTGCAGCAGTAAAAGTACGTAGGTTAAAGAAGTACTAATTTAGGAGCATTGTCACCAGATTGTCATGGCCATTATAGACATAAAGCCAGACCACCACAGTATTAGACGTTAACAGGAAAAACTAGATGGTAACTGAGGAGAACAGTTATTACCAGATTACCACGCCAGTTAATAGACACATAGCCACAAACCACTACAGAAAAAAACATATAAAGCGAAAAAGAGAAGGTAACTCAGAAGCATAGTGACTGGTTTATCATAGGCAATGTACAAACATAGCAAGAAACCATTAAAGTTGTGGAAGTATACAGGGAAAAGAAGGAGGTAATTCAGAAGCATAGTGACCACGTTATAATAGCCATTGCAGACACAAACCTGCACAAGCAGAAGTGTGGAGAATTAAAGAGCAAGTAACTCAGGAGCATACTGACCGGATCATCATAGCCAATATAGACACGAAGCTACAAGCCATTACAACAGGCCAACATAGCCACAAAACCATATGCTACTACAGAAGTAAAAGTATACAGCAAATTGATGAAGGTAACTCATGAACATTGTAACACGATTATAACATCCAGTATAGACACAAAACCACTAACCTCTACAGTAGTAGCAGAATGTGGGGAAAAGATAGTAACCCAGGAGCATATTGAACAAATTATCACTACAAATATGAACACAAAGAAAATAATCACTACAGTAATAAATGTATACAGTAAGAAGATGAACGTTACTCAGTAGCATAATGTCATGTTATAGCCACTACAGACACATATTAACGAACCATTACAGTAATAACAGTAGACAAGAAGCAGAAGTAGGTAAGTCAGAAATAAAGTAACCGAGTAATTATAGCCAAGGGACTGGATGGGTTTTTTAGGTTAGAGGGCCTCAGGGAACAACAGAAAGGGCGTCCGTCTAAAAGGGGGCAGGTAAAACACAATAAGGTAGTTGTATAAACGATCGGTATGGGAGTTGTAAATTGTCGTAGCTGTGTTGGGAAAGAACCAGATCTCCAAGCCCTAATAGAAAGCACTGAAGCTCAAATAGTTATAGGTACATAAAGCTGGCTAAAGCCGGACATAATTTCAGACGAAATTTTTTCAAACGATCTAACAGTGTTCAGAAGTAACAGATTAAATACAGTTGGTGGTGGAGTATTTATTGCTGTCAGAAGTAGTTTGCCTTGTAGTGAAATTTAAGTAGATATTTCCTGCCAAACATTACGGGTAGAGGTTACACCTGACAATCAGACTAAACTATTAACTGGATCGTTTTATCGACCCATTTGACTCAGAAGATATAATTGCTGAACAGTTCAAAGAAAACTTGAGTCATTTCAAATAGGTACCCCACTCATACAATTATAGTCGGTGGTGACTTCAATCTACCCTTGATATGCTGGAAAAATTATACTTTTAAAGCCAGTGGCAGGCACAAAACGTCATCCGAAATTTTACTGAATGCTTTCTCAGAAAACTATTTTGAACAGTTAGTTCATGAGCCCACTCGAACCATAATTGGTTACGAATGCATACTTGACATCTTAGCAACAAATAATCCTGGACAAATAGTGAGTATCGTGACGAATACAGGGATTAGCTACCACAAGGAAGTTGCTGCTAGGCTGAATACCATAACACCTACAACCATCAAAAAGAAAAGAAAAGTATATCTATTTAAAAAAGCTGATAAAAATACTCCTTTTAAGAGACAGTATTCACTTCTTCCGATCAGATCATGTAAGCGTAGAGAGGTTGTGGAATGATTTCAAACAGATAGTATCGACAGTAATTGAGAGATATATACCACATAAATTAATAAGTGATAGTTCTGATCCCCCATGGTACTCAAAACGGATCAGACCACTGTTGCAGAGGCAGTGAAAACAGCATGCTAAATTTAAAAGAAAGCCAAATCCCCAAGACTGGCAAAGTTTTGCAGAATCTCGAAATGTAGCACGTGCTTCAATGTGAGATGCTTTTAATAATTTCCACAACGAAATTGTGTCTCGAAATCTGGCAGAAAAACGAAAGAGATTCTGGTCATACATAAAGCACACCAGTGGCAAGACGCAATCAATACCTTCACTGCGCGATAACAACGGTGAAGCCACAAGAAAGTGCCCCTAAAGCAGAGTTATTAAACACGGTTTTTCGAAACACCTTCACCAAAGAAGACGAAGTAAATATTCCTGAATTCCAATCAAGAACAACTGAAAAGATAAGAAACATAGAAGTAAATATCCTCGGTGTAACAAAGCAGCTTAAATCACTTAATAAAGCCAAGGCCTCCGGTCCGGATTGTAAACCAGTCAGGTTCCTCTCAGAGTAAGCTGATACAATAGCTCCATATTTAGAAATTATATACAACCCCTCGCTCACAGAATGATCCGTACCTAAAGACCGGAAAATTGCTCGAGTCACAGCAATACCCAAAAAGGGAAGTAGGAGTAATCCGCTGAATTACAGGCCTGTATCACTAACGTCGATTTGCACTAGGGTTTTGCAACATATTCTGTATTCGATCATTATGAAGTACCTCGAAGAAAACGATTTATTGACACATAGTAAGCACGGATTCAGAAAATATCGTTCTTGCGAAACACAACTAGCTCTTTATAATCATGAAGTAATGAGTACTATCGATAGAAGATGTCAAATTGATTCCATATTTTTAGATTTCCAGAAGGCTTTCGACTTCGTTCCTCACAAGCGTCTTCTAACCAAACTGCGTGCCTATGGAATATCCCCTCAGTTGTGCGACTGGATCTGTGATTTCTTGTCAGAAAGGTCACAGTTCGTAGTAATAGACGGAAATACAGCGAATAAAACCGAAGTAATATCCGGCGTTCCCCAAGGAAGTGTTAAAGGCCCTCTATTGTTCCTCATCTATATTAACGACATAGGAGACAATCTGAGTAGCCGTCTTAGATCGTTTGCAGATGAGGCTGTCATTTAACGTCTTGTAAAGTCATCAGATGATCAAAACGAATTGCAAAATGATTTAGATAAGATATCTGTATGGTGCGAAATGTGGCAACTGACCCTGAATAAAGTAAAGTGTGAAGTTATTCACATGAGTACTGAAAGAAATCCGCTAATTTCGATTACGCGATAAGTCACACAAGTCTGAAGGCTGTAAATTCAACTAAATTCTTAAGGATTACAATTACAAATAACCTAAATTGGAACGACCACATAGATAATTTTGTGGGTAGAGCAGAGCAAAGACAGCGATTCATTGGCAGAACACTTAGAAGGTGCAACAGGTCTACTAAAGAGACTACTTACAATATGCTTGTCTTCCCTATTCTGGAGTATTTCTGTGCGGTGTGGGATCCGCATCAGTTGGGACTGACGGATGACATCGAAAAAGTACAAAGAAGAGTAGCTCGTTTTGTATTATCGTGAAATAGGGGAGATAGTGCCACAGACATAATACTTGAATTTGAGTGGCAATCATTAAGACATAGGCTTTTCGCTGCGCGGGATCCTCTCATGAAATTTCAATCAGCCGTTTTCTTCATCCTGTTGGCACCCACCTACATAGGAAGAGATGCTCATCACGATAAAATAAGAGAAATCAAGGCTTGTACAGAAAAAATTAAGTACTCGGTTTTCCCGCGCCCCGTTCGAGAGTGGAACGGTAGAGAGACAGCTTGAAGCTGGTTCATTGAACCCTCTACCTGGCACTTTATTGTGAATAGCAGAGTAATCACGTAGAAGTAGAACAGACACACAAAGGCTCAAACCTTTACAACAGTAAAAGTATGCAGGAAACAGAAGAAGATAGCTCAGAATCACAGTGGCTGGGTTATCATAGCCAGTATTGAGACAAAGCCACAAACCACAACTGTAGCAAAAGTATCCCAAAACAAGAAGAAGGTAGCTCAGGAACACAGTGACAGATTGTCATAGCCAATATAGACGTAAAGCCACAAACCAGTACTGCAATAGAAGTGCAAAGGGAAGTAAAAAGGTAAGTCAGGGGCTTAGTGTCCAAATTAAACTTGACATTATGGAAAAAAAGCCATAAATTACTACAGCAGAAAATATATACAAGGAAATGAGAAAGGTACCTCCAGTGCATAGTGACCAGATTATTACAGCCAATACTAACACAAACCTACAAGCACTACAAAAGTAAACGTGAACAAGAAAAAGATGAAAGTAATTGTCACAGGCAGTATAGACACACTGCTGAATGAATGTACTGGGAAAAGAAGAGGTAACTCAGGAGCATAGTGACCGTACAATCATAATGAATATAGGCACAAAGCCATAAACCACTAGAGCAATAAAAGAACACAGAAAAAAGAAGAAGGTAACTCAGGAGCGCAATCACCTGATTATCGCAGCCAAATTAGACTCAAAAATGGTTCAAATGGCTCTAAGCACTATGGGACAACATCTGAGGTCATCAGTCGCCTAGACTTAGAACTACTTAAACCTAACTAACCTAAGGACATCTCACACACCCATGCCCGAGGCAGGATTCGAACCTGCGACCGTAGCAGCAAAATTAGACTCAAACCAAGAAAAGAGTGCAGAAGTAATAGTTTACAAGGAAGTGAAGATGCTAAGTCAGGAGGAAAGTGACCTGAGCATCATAGGTAATATAGACAAAAAGACACAAGCAACCCCTATAGTAAAAGTACGCAAGTAAAACAAGAAGGAATCTCAGGAGCGTAGTGATCACGTTGTCTTGTTAAAAACAATCTAAAAGCTACAAACCACTATGGTGTTAAAATATACAATAAGAAAAGAAGCTTTCTCATTAGCATAGTTACTTGATTGTCCTAGCCAATACAGAGCACAGCCAAAAACCACTACAGTAGAAAAAGTGTAAAGGAAAAAGAACACGGTCGCTCAGGAGCACGATGAGTGGATTATCAGGACCAATATAGACATAAAGTCGGAGACAGCTTCAGTAGCTAAAGAATACAGGTAAAGGAAGAAGGTAGCCCTGGATGTCTGTGATTATTTTAGCCAATATAGACACAAAGACACAAACTAGTACGGTATTAAAAGGATGCAGGAAAAACAGGAAAGTAACTCATTAATTTAGTGACTGGAACATCAAAGCGAATATGGACCCAAATCCAGAAGCCACTACAGTAGAAAAAGTTTTCGGGAAACGGAAGACGGCACCTCAGGAGCATATTGATCTGATTAACAAACCAAATATATATACGGACACACAAACCACTACAGTAGTGGAAGTATACACGGAAAACAATGTGAACTCGTGAACTAGTCAACGGATCATCACTGCGAACATAGGCACAAAGACATAATCCACTACAGTGGTAAAAGTGTAAAGGAAATTTGAAGGTACCTCAGGAGAATACTGAAATAATTAGCATGACCAATATTGACAAATGCAACAAAACACTCCAGCAGCTAAAGAACACAAGGAAAATAAATAAGTAACGCAAGGGCAAGGTGACATGCACCGATAGCCAGAACATTAAGACCACCGAGATACAGTCGAAAGAAAACCATCCAGGCGATAGCAGCGTCACCCGGCGAGGACTGACTGCCAGTCAGAGACACAACGCGCTGCATTTAATACCAGTGAGCGTGTTATTCTTGTGTAGAATGGGGACAGATGGCCCGGAGGCTCGGCACGAACATTTCGAAAATTCACGACTTGTCGGGTTCGAGGAGTGCTTGTGATGAATGGCCTCATAACGTGCGAAACCAAGGTGAAACTGTGTCCAGTCGCGGGGAGGGTAGGCCACTCCTTATTAAAGATCACGGACGTCGTAGGCTGCGCAGACTGGTAAAACAGGAAAAGCGGTGATCTGTGGCCTAACTAACATCAGACTTCATATCAGCGCACACTCCGCTGCAAAGTGAAAATCTCACTGTGTAAACATTCACCAGGCTGTGGCAAAGCCATGTCTCCGCAATATCCTTTCTTTCAGGGGTGCTAGTTCTGCGATGTTCACAGGAGAGCTTCTGTAAAGTTTGGAAGGTAGGAGTCGAGGTACTGGTAGAAGTAACGCTGTGAGGACGGGGTGTGAGTCGTGCTTGGGTAGCTCAGTTGTTAGAGCACTTGCCCGCGAATGGCAAAGGTCCCGAGTTCGAGTCTCGGTCCGGCACACAGTTTTAATCCGCCAGGAAGTTTCATCAGACTTCAATGCTGGGCAGATAGTAGTGTGAGCACAAAGTGCACCGAACACTCCTAACGTGGGGCGTACGCAGCCGACGACCCATGCATGTGCCAATGTTAACACCACGACATTGTCAACTACGACTGAAATGGACATGTGCCCATCGATACTAGACGTTGGCGCCACGGTAGACAGTTGCATGGTCTGACGAATTCTTATGCATTGTTCGTATACCGAAGGGAGGACGCGAATCCATCGCCTTCCAAGTGAACAGCTCCTTGGCACCTGCATTCCGGGATGGTTCAGTTATGCTCAGGGGAACATTCACGTGGGCATTCATTGGTCCAATGGAGCTCTTGCAGGCATCATGATGGTCAATGAGTATTGTACATTGGTTGCAGACCACGTACACGCTTTCATGACGATCATGTTTCCCGACGGCAGAGGCAATTTTCATCAAAATAATGGACCATGACAGAAGGCCAGGTGAGTGGTTCGAGGGACACAGCGGCGAGTTACAATTTATGTGCTGGCCCCCCAGCTTGCCAGGTCCGAACCCGATGGAACGCATCTGGGATGTGATTGAACGTGGTGACAGATCTCATCAGCCTCTCACCGAATTTTATGGGAATCAGGTGACCTGAATGTGCACAGGTGATGCCAGCTCCCTGCAGTGACATACCAAGGCCTCATTGCTTCCATGCTACGAGGCGTGGCTGCTGTTATCCATGCCAAAGGTGGACAAACTGGCTATTAGGTAGGTTGTCATAATGTTCTAGCTGATCAGTGTAATTAGACGCTAAGACAAAAAAGAAAAATGTCGGACGTGCCACAAAGAAATTGTCCAAACTGGAGGGAAATCGGTTATTATTTCTATTATTACTATTAGTATTTTAGCAAAAGTGGATGATTTATTCAATATAAAGAGCTTCAGAAACCACGTTGGTCACTCTTAGGCTCTATTGAAAGCAGCTGTTTGGCTTGGCACTGACTGAAGGAATTTTTGGTTGTCCTCCTAAGTGATATCGTGGAAATTCTTTACGGTTGCGAGTTAGATCGTCAAAATTCTGAAGTAGTTGCAGGGGCCTTTCCACAATGGTACAACCTTTCACAATTAGGAAGAGATCAAAAATGATTCAAATGGCTCTGAGCACTATGGGACTTAACTGCTGTGGTCATCAGTCCCCTAGAACTTAGAACTACTTAAACCTAACTAACCTAAGGACATCACACACATCAATGCCCGAGGCAGGATTCGAACCTGCGACCGTAACGGTCACGCGGTTCCAGACTGTAGTGCCCAGAACCGCTCGGCCACTCCGGCCGGCAGGAAGAGATCCGGCATACTTACTGGCCTAGGTAGGGTTTGGAAAGCACGAATAAAGACAATAGAAACTATCGCCGTGAGTGGGCGAGCATTATCGTGCTGAAATGTAAGCCCAGGATATCTTGCCATAAACGGTACAAAAAAGGTGCTGTGCCGTTAGGGTGCCGTTGTTACCAATCAGATGACTCCTGCTATTAAATGAAATGCCCCCAGCCAATCATACCTCACTGGTTTGTATTCAACCGCTGTCTGGGGCGTCTCCAGATACATCTTCGGCCTGGAATCTTATTTAATGGATTCGAATTATCTTCAGTGACGAGTCCTGTTTCGAAATGAGCACTGATGACAAACGATGACGGCTCTGTCAATATCCCGAAGAGCGCTGGTATCCCAACCTTACTGTTACCCACTATGCGGCCCAACAGCATGGACTGATGGTCTGGGGCGCCGTTTCTTTTCGTAACAGTACCCCGTGGCACACTTACAGCACAGTAGTAAGTCGACGATAATCGACACATCATTTTGTTACTCTTCATGACCAGTCTCTGCAAACACCTTAAGGCTAGCATACTATAGTGGTGATGCGCGATTACAAGAACTCCGCAAGAGAGTTCTCACAGCCTTTGTCACCTCAGTCCTCCAACTTCCGACCTACACATGGTCCCCTAGTAGAAAAAGCTGTAATGTGATGCAACTGTAAAACTGATAGAATGATGTCTATCAGATTTCAAGGTGAGTCCCTTCATATCATAGTCATTCAAGAGGATGCCCAAACCACCGATCCTAAAAAGGAAGTTACTGACCAGTTCTGCGAATATATACAAGAATTACCGCTGTCAACACTAAAAAGGATGTCGCCTTAATAGCTGCAGACTGGAACTAAAAATTGGGAAATCAAATTGTAGAGGGTGTAACGGGAAAATTTGGTCTTGGTACAACAAATGAAACAGGACAGAGACTCCTAGAAATCTGCCAAGACAATTCTTTGGTTGTAATTAACACATTGTTCCAGCTAAGCAAATGACGCCTATATACTTGGACATCGGCAGACGGTCCACGTCATAAGCAAGTAGATTACGTACTTTGTTATAAGAGATGGAAGAGTGCTGTTCAATCAACTACAACAAGACGTGAAAACGAGCTCACAAGCTTTTAATTTCAAAATTACGGCTAAAACTAAGGAAAGTAACAAAAGGTGTTCCATCTAACAGATACTACCTTAAGACCACACCTTCTGACTACACGTAGAAGACCGAAACAGATTTAATGCATTAAAGTTAGAAGACAAAAGCCCAAAAGAGCTGTGGACAAAGTAGCCAATACCGTCAAGGAGGCAGCAGAAAACACCTACCCAAGAAAAAGAATGACAACAAGGCCAGATGGCTATCGGCTGAGGCATTGAAAGTTGCATAAGAATGAAGGAAAGCAAAAATAAAAGGGGATGGATCAGTAATGTTTAAATTAAACACAGAGTTCCAGAAATCAGTTATAAGAGATAAAAACGTCTTCTTAAAAGAGCAGTCCAAAGAAGCTGAAGATAATAACAGAATGAGGAAGGCAAGCGACTTCTGCAAGAAAATTAGTGACATCAAAGGAAAATTCCAGGCGCAAATTGGAATGATAAAAGATAGAAATGAGAAAGATCTAACAGAAGCAGAGGAAGGGAAGAATACGTAGGAGATTTATACAGGAAAGAACTGCATACTGAAAACGCTGACGATGATGAAGTTAATGTTACTTTAGAACTAGAGCCAGATATTTCGGATAGTTAAGTCAAATGAATTCTAGGAAAACGGCTAAAAGCAAAACTAGTGGACATGATGGAATTCCAGCAGAATTGTTCAAAGTCGTTGGAAGGAATTCAGTGAAAGTGCTTCATTCAATATGTTAGAAAATATGGAGCACGCAACAGTAGCCAGAACACTGAAAATCTTACAAAGTGGACTTCGACAGTACCTAGACCGAGAACTACCACAAGAACAAGCTGGATTTCGTAAAGGAAGGGGAACCAGAGATCAAATTACCAACATTTGGTGGATTACGTGTAAGGCAAGAGAATCCCAGAAAGTCGTATAACTCTGCTTTATTGGTTATGTCAAAGCCGTCACAATAAATTATGGGAAATGCTCAAAAACATCGCAGTACCAGATGACCTCATTATTCTCACACGGAGTTTATTCTCTGACCAAGAAGCCACGGTGAGAACTACACTGAAGCGCCAAAGAAACTGGTATAGTAATACGTATTCAAATACAGTGATACGTAAACAGACAGAATATTGCGCTGCGGTCAGCAACGCCTATATAAGACAAGTGTCTGGCGTAGTTGTTAGGTTGGTTACTGCTGTTACAATAGCAGGTTATCAAGATTTAAGTGAGTTTGAACGTGGTGTTATAGACGGCGCTCGAGCGATGGGACAAAGAATCCAAGGTAGCGATGAAGTGGGGATTTTCCCGTAAGACCACTTCATGAGTGCACCGGGAATGTCAGGAATCCGGTAAAACACCAAATCTCCGACATCGCGGCGGCCGGAAAAAGATCCTGCAAGAACGGGACCAACAACGACTGAAGAGAATCTTTCAGCGTGACAGAAGTGCAAGCCTTCCGCAAATTGTTGCAGATTTCAATGCTGGGCCATACACAAGTGTCAGCGAGCGAACAATTCAACGAACGTCAACGATATGGGCTTTCGGAGCCGAAAGCCCACTCTTGTACCCTTGATGAGTGCACGACACAAAGCTTTACGCCTCGCCTGGAGCCGTCAACACCGACATTAGACTGTTGATGATTGGAAACACTTTGCCTGGTCGGCCGATTGTAGTTTCAAATTGTATCGAGTGGATGGACGTATACGAGTATGAAGACAACCTCACGAATCCATGGACGCTGCATCCCAGCAGGGGACTGCTCAAGCTGGTGGAGACTCTATAATGGCGTGGGGCATGTGCAATTGGAGTGATATGGGACACCTGATACGTGTAGATACGACTCTGACAGGTGACACGTACGTAAGCATCCTATCTGGTCACATGCTTCCATTCATGCCCATTGTGCATTTACTACAGACTGGCTCCAGGAACACTGTTCTGAGTTTAAACACTTCCGCTGGCCACCAAACTCCCCAGACATGAACATTATCGTGCAAATCTGAGATGCCTTGAAACGTGCTGTTCAGAAGAGATCTCCTCCCCCTCGTACTCTTGCGGATTTATGGACAACCCTGCAGGATTCATGGTGTCAGTTCCCTCCAGCGCTATTTTCTACATTAGTCGAGTCCATGCCACGTCGTGTGGCGGCACTTCTGCATTGCTCGCAGACGCCACACACGACATTAGGCAGGTGTGCCAGTTTCTTTGGCTCTTCAGTGTATGTGTGAAACAACTAAATGGATCAAGATTCAAAAAGGGGGTACGGTAAGGCTGCATATTATCGCCCACTTAGTCAATCTGTATGCCCTGCTCGTCATGAGGAATGCCGTGGTAGATGAAAGAGAAACCGGAATTAAAGTAGTTTGGATAAATACAAACAACTTTAAATACGCAGATGTTACTATACTGTTGACAGAAAGTGAAGAGTTACAGACTCTCTTGCTGAAGGTGAAAGGAAAAAGTGAAAACAGCTGGTATTAGGCTGAATGTTAAGACAACGAAAATTACACCTATCATTTCATGGCATATAGGAAAAAGCTGACCTACTTTGGACACATCATGAGCAGCCATGTTTCACTGGAAAAAAACCACTAAGGCTGGGGAAGATCGAAGGCACTAGAAGAAAAGCATGTCAGAGGATGAGATAGATGGGTGGCATCACAGAAGTAATGTGTTACAACCTGTGAAGCCTACGGGAGAAACTGCAGGACAGAGGAAATTGGCGTGACGGTCTCAGCCAAAGGCTTCGTCGTTTCTGTGACAGTCTTGGCTGCAGGTTTCTAGACCTGTGCTATTAGGGTGGAAATTTCTAGGACTCACCTTGATAGGTCATGATTGCACTTCACAAAGAAAGCAGAGGACCTGTGGAGTGGCCACGGGGGTTTCTTAGACTGGGCGGTAGTTTGAGGTAGATACGCAGAAAGGGAGCTTAGACAGCATTCACAGTAGACACTTCGACTGCCAAAATTTTATCAGTAAATTATTCAAGTACTTGTAACAAAGTTCTCAAATGTACTGCTCTCCAAGAAAGTTCTCGCGCTCAAATTATTCTTGGGACTGAGTGCTGGCTTAAACCTGTAGTGTATAGCTCTGAGATATTTAGTGAGTAATGGAATGTATATCGGAAAGACAGACTATAGGCCATAGGAGGGGGAGTTTTCATTGCAGTTCACAAAAATATTGCCTCTATTGAGGTCGAAGTTGAGTGTAACACTGAAGTTACCTGGTCACGTATGACATGTGTAGGTGGAAGCAAATTAATTATTGAATTTCTTCCCAGCCACCCGATTCCAGTGTGACAGTTTCAGAGTCATTAAAAGAAACTCTACGGTCAGTAGCGTGTAAATACCCATATCATTCAATACTTGTTGGACGTGAGTTTAACCTACCGAATATCGATTGGGACGTCTATGGACTTATTGCCGAGGTGTGGACAGATAGCCTTGTGAAGTACTTTTGAAGACGTTTTCTGAATATTGTCTTGAGCAGCTAATTCAGTAGCGCACACTCAACGGAAATACCTCGGATCTTGTAGCTAAAAACAGAACAAACCTTATCGACTGCGTCAGTATAGAGACGAGGATTAGTGATCATGATCTCATTATAGCAACTATGGCTACGAAAGTTAGCAATTCAGTTAAGAAGGTTAGGAGAGTGTTTCTTCAAGACAAAGAACATAAGAAGTTGTTTGCATCTGTCTTAGTCAGTGAATTCACATCACGTAGAGTAATTATAGGTAAAATTTAAGCAGATCGTAAATCTTCAGGTGGAAAAGTATGTGCCAAGTATGTGGATTAATGACGAAAAAAATTCACCTTGCTTTAACAAAGAAATTCGGAAATTTCTGGGGAAGCAAAGGCCGTTGCAATATCGGTTCAAACGAGAACGCACCAATGATGACAGGCATCGGTTATGAGAGACTCGTGCATATGTGAAAAGATATATGCACATAACATAGAACAACAACCACCGTCATACCTTAGGAAAAGATCTGCCCGAGAACCAGAGAAAATCAGGAAACATGTAAAATCGCTCGTCGGGACTAAGGCTGCCATCCAGACATTCATTGAGCCGTATGGTGTGTCCGTTGAAGACAGAAAAACCAAAGCCGAAATACTAAATTTCACGTTTAAGAAATCATTCACGTAGTATAATCGTACAAACATACCGTCGACTGACCTTCAAACAGACTCTCGTATGGACGACACAGTAATAAGCATCCCTGGCGTAGAGAAACAACTAAAAGAGTTGAAAGCAAAGAAGTCGCCAAGTCCACATGGAATCAAAACTCTGTTTTACAAACATTACTCTACGGCGTTGGCCTCTTACTTAGCTTGCATTTATCGCGAAAAGTCCCAAGCGACAGGGAAAAAACGCAAATGACGCCTGTATATGAGAAGGTTAAACGAAAAATTATAGACCAATACCCGTAACATCGGTTTTACTGCAGATTCTTTCTACAAGTTGTCTGTTCGAATATAATAAATTTTCTTGAGACGGAAAAGCTTCTGCCCACGGATCAGTACGGTTTTAAAAAACATCGCTCTTGTGAAACTCAGCTCGCCCTTTCCTCAAATCATATACTGCGAACTATGCATGAACGCCAACAGGCAAAGTCATAATTGTGGATTAGGGGAAAGCATTTGACTCGGTGGCCCATTGCAGACTGCTAACGTAGATACTAGCATATGGAATCGGTTCCCAAATACACTACTGGCCATTAAAATTGCTACACCAAGAAGAAATGCAGATGATAAACGGGTATTCATTGGACAAATATATTATACTAGAACTGACATGTGATTACACTTTCACGCAATTTGGGTGAATAGATCCTGAGAAATCAGTACCCAGAACAACCACCTCTGGTCTTAATCACGGCCTTAATACGCCTGGACATTGAGTCAAACAGAGCTTGGATGACGTGTACAGGCACTGCTGCTCATGCAGCTTCAACACGATACCACAGTTCATCAAGAGTAGTGACTGGCGTGTTGTGATGAGCCAGTTGCTCGGCCACCGTTGACCAGACGTTTTCAGTTGGTGAGAGATCTGGAGAATGTGCTGGCCATGGCAGCAGTCGAACATTTTCTGTATCCAGAAAGGCCCGTACAGGACCTGTACATGCGGTCGTGCATTATCCTGCTGAAATGTAGGATTTCGCAGGGATCGAATGATGGGTAGAGCCACGGGTGGTAACACATCTGCAATGTAACATCCACTGTTCAGAGTGCCGTCAATGCGAACAAGAGGTGACCGAGACGTGTAACCAATGGCACCCCATACCATCACACCGTGTGATACGCCAGTATGGCGATGACGAATACACGCTTCCAACGTGCGTTCACCGCGATGACGTCAAACACGGATGCAACGATCATGGTGCTGTAAACAGAACCTGGATTCATACGAAATATGACGTTTTACCATTCGTGCACCCAGGTTCGTCGTTGAGTACACCATCGGAGGCACTCCTGTCTGTGATGCAGCGTCCAGGGTAACCGCAGCCATGGTCTTCGAGCTGATAGTCCATGCTGCTGCAAACGTCGTCGAACTGTTCGTGCAGATGGTTGTTGTCTTGCAAACGTCCCCATCTGTTAACTCAGGGATCGAGACGTGGCTGCACGATCCGTTACAGCCATGCGGATAAGATGCCTGTCATTTCGACTGCTAGTGATAAGAGGCCGTTGGGATGCAGCACGGCGTTCCGTATTACCCTCCTGAACCCACCGATTCCATATTCTCCTTACACTCATTGTATCTCGACCAACGCGAGCAGCGATGTCGCGATACGATAAACCGCAATCGCAATAGGCTACAATCCGACCTTTATCAAAATCGGAAACGTGATGGTACGCATATCTCCTCCTTACACGAGGCATCACAACAACGTTCCACCAGGCAACGCCGGTCAACTGCTGTTTGTGTATGAGAAATCGGTTGGAAACTTTCCTCATGTGAGCATGTTGTAGGTGTCGCCACCGGCGCCAACCTTGTGTGAATGCTCTGAAAAGCTAATCATTTCCATATCACAACATCTTAATCCTGTCCGTTAAATTTCGCATCTGCAGCACGTCATCTTCGTGGTGTAGCAGTTTTAATGGCCAGTAGTGTAGGTGAGTGGCTCGAAGGTTTTTAAGTAATAGAACCCAGTATGTTGTCCTCGACAGCAAGTGTTCATCGGAGAAAAGGGTACCGTCATGACTACTCCAGGGAAGTATTATCGGACCGCTGTTATTTTCTATATACTTAAGAGAGCTAGCGGAGAGGGTGGGCAGATATCTGCGATTGTTTGCTGATGATTTTGTGGTGCACCGTAAGGTGTCGAAGTTGAGTGACTGCAAGAGGATACAAGATAACTTAGATCAAATTTCTAGTAGTGTGACGAATGCTAGCTGGGTCTAAATGCATTAAAGTGTAAGTTAATGCTGATGAGTAGTGAAGACAAACCCGTAATGTTTGGATACATAATTAGCACTGCGCTGCTTCACATAGTCACATCGTTTAAATAACTCCACTTAATGTTGCAAAGCGATATAAAGTGCAACCAACATGTGAGGATTATGGTAAGAAAGTCGAATGGACGATTTCCGTTTATTGGGAAAATTTTAGGAAAGTGCGGTTAATCTGTACAGGAGAACTCATATAGGAAACTCGTGGGGCTTCTTCAATACTGCTCGACTGTTTGACATCCGTAACAGGTCAGGTTAAACAAAAACACTGAAGCAGTTCAAAGGCGGACTGCTAGACTCCTTACCGGTAGGTTCGACTAATACGCAAGTGTTACGTAGATTCTTTTGGGACCGAAATTGGAATCCCTGTAAGGAAATCGACATTCTTTTCGAAGAACGCTACAGAACTAGAGTACCGGCATTTGATGCTGATTGCAGTACCAATCTTCTACTGCCAAGACACAGGGTGACAATTATTTACCTATATGAAAAGAAACGTAAATTAGTCACAAACTACGGCGTGCATACACTTTATTCAATGAATGGCTGTTTCCATGTCAGCAATGGTTTTGGGGTCATTGCTGTACGCCTTGTCTTTAATATAGCCCCACAAAAAGGAGTCGCAAGTGTTCAGATCCGGATAATATGGAGTCCAATCGAGGTCCATGCCAGTGGCCTCTGGGTACCCCAGAGACAAAATGCGGTCTCCAAAGTGCTCCTCCGGGGCATCAAACACTCTCCTCCTTCGATAGAATCGAGCCGCGTCTTACATGAACCACATCTTGTCGAAATCAGGTTCACTTTGGATAGTGGGGATGAAATCATCTTCCAAAACCTTCACGTATCTTTCGGTAGTCACCGAGCCTTCAAGGAATAACGCAGTGATTATTCCGTGACTGGACATTGCACACCATACAGTCACCCACTGAGAGTGAAGAGTCTTCTCGATCGCGGAATGCGGAAACTCAGACCACCAAATGAGCCAGTTTTACTTATTAAGGAACCCACCTAAATGAAAGTAGGCTTCGTCTCTAAACCGAACCATGCATGTCCAACCGTGCAGTTTGAACGTCCTAACGCAAACCGTTCAGAAGTTATGAGGTTTTTATTTCATATACTTCAATAATTGTCACCCTGTATATTTCGTGTAAGGATCATGGAGATAAGAGAAACTGGGGCTCATACGGAAGCAAATGGACAGTCGACTTTCCCTCGCTCGGTTTCCGAGTGGAACGGGAAGGAAATGGACGGTAGTGGCAAAGAATACCCTACGGAACGCAACGTGTAGTGGCTTGCTCAGCATGTATGTAAAAAGTAAGAAACTTTGAATTGTGTTATATGAGGTTCGCTTAGTAAAAGTACACAGGTAAAAGAAAGAAGACACCTCAGGAGCGTAATGACCAGATTATTATAGTTAGTACAGACACAAAGCCACAAACCGCTACAGTAGTAAAAGTATACAGAAGAATGAAGAAGGTAACTGAGAAGTATAGTGACCAGATTGCCATAGACAACACTGAAACAAAACCACAAACGATTAGAGTACAAAAAGTATACAGGAATAAGGAGAAGCTAGTTCAGGAGCTTAGTGACCGAATTATTAAATTAAATGTAGACACAAAGTTACATACCACTACAGTAGAAAAAGAATACACGAAAAAGAAGAAGGTAACTGAGGAGTTCAGTGACCAGATTTTCAAAGTCAACATAGACACTAAGTTACAAGCCATTACAGTAGCAAAACTATACAGGAGGGAGAAGAAGGCAACACAGAAGGACACTGACAAATTACCATAGCCAATATAGACACAAAGATACAAACCACTACTATAGTAAAAGAATACAGGAAACGTAGAAGGTAACTCAGGAGCTCAGTGGCCAGATTATAATAGCCAATTTTGATACAAGCACACAAATCATCGTGCTAGTAAAAGTATGCAGGAAAAAGTTGGAAGTAACTCAGGAACACAGTAACCTAATTATTGTAGACAATTCGGACATAAAACCCAAAACGACTCGAGTATAGACACAAAGGCCCAAAGCACTACAGCAGTAAAGTGTACGGGGTAAAGACGAAGTAAATAAATGATCATAGTGACCATATCATCTTAACTAATACAACCACAAAGCCACAGACAGCTACAGTAGAAAAGGTAGATAGCTCAAATGAAGAAGAAAGTTCAGGAGCACAGTGTCTGGATTTCCACAGTCAGTGTGGACACAAAACCACAAACATGTAGAGTAGTAAACGTATACAGGAATGAAAAAAAAAAAAAAGCCAGGACCTTAGTGCCCGTGTTATCATAGCGAATATGATCACAAAGTCACATAGCACTACAGTAGTAAAAGTATACAGGGAAAAAAGAGATGTTACATCAGGAGCTTAGTGTGCGGATTATCGTAGCCTAGGTATACACAAAGCCACAAAGCACTGCAGTACAGAAAGTGTACAGGAGAAAGAAAAAGATACCTCAGGAGCATAGTAACCAAATTATCAATAGCCAATATAGACACAAAGCTACATACGCCTATAGTAGTAAACGCATACACGAAAAATAATAAGGTAACTCAGCGGCATAGAGACTGGATTATCGTTGCCTATACCAACAGATTGCAACAAAGCACTATCGTGGTTGAAGAATAGGTGACAATGAAGGAGTTAAATCATCGGTTCAGTGACCGGAATATCATTGCCAATACAGACATAAAACCACAAATCACAACAGTAGTACAAGTGTAGGGGAATAAGAAGAAGCTAACTAAGGAGCATGGTGACCGAACTATCAAAGCGAATATAGACACAAAGCCACTTATCACTATGGTAATAAAAGCATACAGGAAAGAAGAGGTAGGTAGCTCATGAGCATAGTGAGCAGATTATCATAATCAGTACAGTCATGTAGCCATAAACCACTGCAGTAGGAATGCCGCACAGGAGAAAGAAGATGGTAACTCAGGAGCATATCGACCAGATTATCATTCAATATAGACAAAAAGCCACAAACCACTACAGTAATGAAAGTATACGGGAAAAAGAAGAAGATAACTCACAAGGATAGTGACAAGATTATCATTCATATAGACACAAAGCTGTCTGGTAGTTTTGCGGGCAAGTGACGAGTTAACAAAAGTATGTAAGCGGAGTAGACACGGACAGGGTATTACCCTAGCGAAGATATGGGCTGCAGATGGTCAAATCCATTCAGATAAGCAATTTTGATAAAGGGCAGGTTATTATTACACAGAGGCTGTGAACAAGTATCGCGAAAATGGCGACGCTGCTCGAATGTTTACGTGCTACTTTTGTGATCATCTCCGAGAGGTTATAGGGACAGTGAAACCATCACTAGACGCTAAATCGTTGGACTCCACGACTCTTCACAGAACGTAGTGTTTGGAGGCTTGTCTGCTCTGTAAAGTACTATAGGTGATCTTTGGCATCTCTGCCGAAAGCGCACAATGCTTGTGCACTCACAAGTGTTTCGGAGCACACCCTTCATATTACATTCTTGAGCTCTGCGATCCGCAGCAGACCCATCCCTACGTGTTCACATTTTGATCCAACGACATCTTCAGTTACGATTGCATTGGGGCAGGGATCACCGGGATTCGAACGTCGATCACAGGAAACGTCAGTCAGAGACCATCTGTCACCAACAGTGCCAAACCCAGATTACATGCCGATCCCGTAACGTCACTGGATAAGTCGAGGGAAAGGAGAAAGGTAAGTCAGTAACATAATTAATGCATTATCAGAACCAGTATAGGCACAAAGCTACAAACAATTATAGTACGATAAATACACAAGAAAAACAAGAAGGTAACCCAGGAGTTTCGTGAGGGGATTATGATAGCCAGTATACACAAAGCCACAAACCACTACACTAGAAAAAGCATACAAGAAAAAGAAGAAGGTAACTCTGGAGCATAATGAACGTATTATAACAGCCAGTGTAGACACAAAGCCACAAACCAATACAGCAGTAGAAATACACTGATCAGTCGAACATTATGACAATCTACCTAATAGCCAGTATGTCCCCCTTTGGCATTGATAACAGTGGCCATGCCTCATAGCATGGAAGCAATGAGGCCTTAGTATGTCAATGGAGGGAGTTGGCATCACCTCTGCAAATTCAAGTTACCTGATTCCCATAAATTTCAGTGAGACGCTGATCGGTGACATCTGACCCCACGTTCAATCACACCACAAATGTATTCCATCTGGTTCGTATCTGGCATGTTGGGGGGGGGGGGGGGAGGGGGGGCAGCACATAAACTGAAATTCGCAGCCGTATTCCTCGAACCACTCCATCACACGCCTGGCCTTGTGACATAGCCCATTATCTTGCTGAAAAATGCCACTGCCGTCGGGAAACATGATCGTCATGAAGGGGTGATCGTGGTCTGCAACCAGTGTACGATACTCCTTGGCCATCATGATGCCTTGCAAGAGCTCCACAGGACCCATGGATGCCCATATGAACGGTCCCAGAGAATAATCGAGCCAACCCGGAGGACAAGTGTCAAGGAGCTGTTCACCTGGAAGACGATGGATTCGCGGCCTCCCTTCGGCATCATGAACAATGTATAAGGATTCGTCAGACCATGCAACGCTCTGCCTCGGCGCCAACATCCAGTGCCGATGGGCACGTGATCATTTCAGTCGTAGTTGCCAATGTCGTGGTGCCAACATTGGCACATGCATGGGTCGTCGGCTGCGGACACCCATCATTAGGAGTGTTCGGTGCACTTTGTGTTAAGACACACTACTATCTGCCCAGCATTTACAGGGTGTTTCAAAAATGACCGGTATATTTGAAACGGCAATAAAAACTAAACGAGCAGCGATAGAAATACACCGTTTGTTGCAATATGCTTGGGACAACAGTACATTTTCAGGCGGACAAACTTTCGAAATTACAGTAGTTACAATTTTCAACAACAGATGGCGCTGCAAGTGATGTGAAAGATATAGAAGACAACGCAGTCTGTGGGTGCGCCATTCTGTACGTCGTCTTTCTGCTGTAAGCGTGTGCTGTTCACAACGTGCAAGTGTGCTGTAGACAACATGGTTTATTCCTTAGAACAGAGGATTTTTCTGGTGTTGGAGTCCCACCGCCTAGAACACAGTGTTGTTGCAACAAGACTAAGTTTTCAACGGAGGTTTAATGTAACCAAAGGACCGAAAAGCGATACAATAAAGGATCTGTTTGAAAAATTTCAACGGACTGGGAACGTGACGGATGAACGTGCTGTAAAGGTAGGGCGACCGCGTACGGCAACCACAGAGGGCAACGCGCAGCTAGTGCAGCAGGTGATCCAACAGCGGCCTCGGGTTTCCGTTCGCCGTGTTGCAGCTGCGGTCCAAATGACGCCAACGTCCACGTATCGTCTCATGCGCCAGAGTTTACAACTCTATCCATACAAAATTCAAACGCGGCAACCCCTCAGCGCCGCTACCATTGCTGCACGAGAGACAAATGGCTCTGAGCACTATGGGACTTAACATCTGTGGTCATCAGTCCCCTAGAACTTAGAACTACTTAAACCTAACTAACCTAAGGACATCACATACATCCATGCCCGAGGCAGGATTCGAACCTGCGACCGTAGCAGTCGCGCGGCTCCGGACTCAGCACCTAGAATCGCTAGACCACCGCGGCCGGCCACGAGAGACATTCGCTAACGATATAGTGCACAGGATTGATGACGGCGATATGCATGTGGGCAGCATTTGGTTTACTGACGAAGCTTATTTTTACCTGGACGGCTTCGTCAATAAACAGAACTGGCGCATATGGGGAACCGAAAAGCCCCATGTTGCAGTCCCATCGTCCCTGCATCCTCAAAAAGTACTGGTCTGGGCCGCCATTTCTTCCAAAGGAATCATTGGCCCATTTTTCAGATCCGAAACGATTACTGCATCACGCTATCTGGACATTCTTCGTGAATTTGTGGCGGTACAAACTGCCTTAGACGACACTGCGAACACCTCGTGGTTTATGCAAGATGGTGCCCGGCCACATCGCACGGCCGACGTCTTTAATTTCCTGAATGAATATTTCGATGATCGTGTGATTGCTTTGGATTATCCGAAACATACAGGAGGCGGCGTGGATTGGCCTCCCTCTTCGCCAGACATGAACCCCTGTGACTTCTTTCTGCGGGGACACTTGAAAGACCAGGTGTACCGCCAGAATCCAGAAACAATTGAACAGCTGAAGCAGTACACCTCATCTGCAAGTGAAGCCATTCCGCCAGACACGTTGTCAAAGGTTTCGGGTAATTTCATTCAGAGACTACGCCATATTATTGCTACGCATGGTGGATATGTGGAAAATGTCGTACTATAGAGTTTCCCAGACCGCAGCGCCATCTGTTGTTGAAAATTGTAACTACTGTAATTTCGAAAGTTTGTCTGCCCGAAAATGTACTGTTGTCCCAAGCATATTGCAACAAACGGTGTATTTCTATCGCTGCTCGTTTAGTTTTTATTGCCGTTTCAAATATACCGGTCATTTTTGAAGCACCCTGTAAGTGTGATGTTAGTTTCGCCACAGTTCGCCACCTTCTCTGTTTTACCAGCCTGTGCAGCCTACGACGTCTGTGAACTGTAATGGGGGTGGCCGCCCTACCCCACAATGTCTGGATGTGTTTTCACCTTGGATTCGCCACGTTTTGAGGCCACTCATCATAGCACTTCTCCAACTCCAGACAAGTCGTGAAGTTTCCGAAATGTATATACCGACCCTCCGGGCCACGACACTCTGCCCTCGGGCAAACTCAGACAGATGGCTCGCCTTCCCCTTTCTACAGACGGACAGTACGTTCACTGATACTAAGTGTAGCGTGGGTGCGTCTGACAGGCAGTCATACCTCGCCAGGTGACGCTGCTGTCGCCGGGACGGGTTTATATTGATAGTAGGTCGGTGGTCATAATGTTCTGTCTATCGCTGTATTCAGGAAAAAGAAAAAGGTAATATCTGGAGCATAGTAATCAGATTATCATAATCAATATAGACACAAAGTGACAAAGTACAACAGCATGTGAAGTATACACGAATATGATGAAGGTAACTCAGGAGCATGGTGTCCAGATTATCATAGCCAATACAGACACAAAGGCACAAACTACTACAATAGTAAATGTATACATGTAACTACCTGCTATATTATAGCTGAGTGCTAAACTAGGGTCCAAACCAAGAATTTAGCCTTTTGTGATCAATAGTTTTACTTACTGAGCTATGCAGGCACGTTTCAGGGCCGACCTCAGCGCTTTGCATCCGTCAGTACCTCTATCGCTTGTTTTCATCCTGGGAAGATATGTTGACTAATAGCTCCGCAGATGAGAAAGAAATAAAAGCTATTATATAGTACATTGAGACAGCAGAAGCATTTATAGGGAGGAGGGATGGAGTTCCATAGGGAGAAAGGAGGGGCAATAAAGACAGTAAGAGAACGTGGGGTTTGGACGTGTAGGAAAGAGTAGTTATCTGGAAGAATTCTGGACAGAACATGATTTAAAAATTGCCGAAGTCTTGGTTGTAAACCGTAAGACTGTATGTGGAAGAGACCTAGAAATGCAGTAAGGTTTCAAATAGATACTCTAGTAAACATGGATTTTGAAACCAGCAGCAGATGTGGCATCTGACCGCTATTTATTGATCGGGAGGTACATTTTGAAGCGTAAAAACTTGCAAAATAATTGTACATAAATGTCATGGGTAAGCTGAAACAACATGAGATTGATGAGTGTTTCAAAGATAGATTTGGGCAACCATTAACTGCAACAGGGGAAAGGAAGACACTAGAAGAGGAAGTGTAGCTTTGAGAAATTAAATAGTGCAGGTCGCAGAGGGAAACTTGGCAGAAAGACAAGGCTCAGAAAAAAACCTTAGATAACACAAGAAATATTAGACTTTATTGTTGAAATGGAAACGTTCAGAATCACACCAAAGAAAGAGGCAAGAAGTATTATACACACATGAACAACAAGATTAACGGAAAGAACAAAGTAGCGAAACGGCACTGGTAGAGGGTACGTCCAAAGCAAGGAAGCATGTACGACTAAAGGAACGGTAGGTGCTGCTTCTAGGATACTGAAAGTAACCTTTGGAGAAAAGTGAAACTCCTGTATAGATGTTCGGGGTTCATATGGCAAGCCAGTAGTAAGCAAAGAAGGGAAGGCTGGCAGATGGAAGGGACACCCAAAGATTCTGTGGGCGATATGATAATGTGAGAAAAATTTGTCAGAGTACTGAGAATCTGATTTCCAAACAAGGCATCTATTGTGGGCCACTTTTCTTCAGAATCATTGAGATCGTTATGAGAACCAACCATAATAAATTGTTCTATCTGGTTCGCGGGTTATATGAAACAGGCGAAATCCAGTCAAATTTCAACGAGAAAGTAATAATTCTAACGCTAAAGAATGGAAGTATACTGACTGGTGTATACTGAATTACCAGTTTAATTACTTTTAGTTTTCAGGAAATGCTTCTGAGAATTTTACTGGAATAAACTCGTTATAATTATTCAGAAATCACCAGATATAAATTACAGGAAACTATAGGTTTTTTATAGCTTCTACTGACACCATACTGAAGTTAAAAGAATCGAAGAACATGAAAGGAGGAAGCGTTTGAGACTGGTTTGTGGCCTATCCCCAATGTTTTCAGTCTGTACACTGAGCAAGCAGTTCAAAAATGGTTCAAATGTCTATGAGCACTATGGGACTTAACATCTTAGGTCATCAGTCCCCTGGAACTTAGAACTACTTAAACCTAACTAACCTAAGGACATCACACACATCCATGGTCGAGCAGGATTCGAACCTGCGACCGTAGCGGTCACGCGGTTCCATACTGAAGCGCCTAGAACCGCTCGGCCACAACGGCCGGCTGAGCAAGCAGTTAACGAAACTAAGGAGAAATTAGGAAATTGCAATTAAGGGTGACGAAATAGAAATTATAAGTTTGCCGATGACATTGTAATTCTGTCAGAGGCAGCTGAGGGCTTGGAAGATCAGTTCAGTAGAATGGATACTTTCCTGAAAATACGGTATCAGGCGGACATTAACGAAAGTTAAACAAGGGCATTAGAATGTAATCGAATTATTTCAAGTGATGCTGAGGGAATTCATTAGGAAATGAGACTTTGAAAGCAGTAGACGAATATTGCTATTTGGGCAGGAAAATAGCTCCTTACGGCAAAAGTAAAGACGGTACAAACTGTAAATTGGCAATAGCAAGTAAAACTTAACATCGAACATTAAGTGTTAGGAAGTTTTCTCTTAAGGTGTATTTTCGAATGTTGCCTTATAAGGAAGTGAAACGTAGACAAAAAACGGCGGAGTGGCCGAGCGGTTAAAGGCGCTACAGTCTGGAACCGCACGACCGCTACGGTCGCAGGTTCGAATCCTGCCTCGGGCATGGATGTGTGTGATGTCCTTAGGTTAGTCAGGTTTAAGTAGTTCTGAGTTCTAGGGGACTTATGACCACAGCAGTTGAGTCCCATAGTGCTCGGAGCCGTTTGAACCATTTGACTAGAAGAAAATAGAAGCGTTTTCCAAATTAGTTCTTCAGAAGTGGGCTGAAGATTTGATAGGTAAGTCGAGTAATTAATGATGAGGTAGTGAACCGACTTGAAGAGAAAAGAGCTGTATGGAACAACTAGAAGGATAGGGTGGTGGGACCCCACCCCGAACCATGACGGAATAGTTAATTTGATAAGAGAGGAAAGTTGATAGATGGAGACCAAGCATTGTAGGACACAGTAGATGAAGAGACTTATGCAAAGTAGACTAGGGTGTAGAGCTGCATCTAACCAGGCTCCGAAGTCGTGAACGCATATTCACTGTGGGGTGTAGTGTGCTCTGATTTGAAACTTTCTGGCAGTTTGAAACTGTCCGCCGAGCCGAGAAATGAACCTAGGATATTTCACTTTAGCGAGAAAGTACTCTACCGATTAAACTATCCAAGCTTGGATAACTCAGTGGTTAGAGCACTTATCCCCGATATGCACAGATCTCAGGTTCGACTCCTGGTCCGGTATACCTTTTTAATTTGCCGGAAAGTTTCAGGCAGCCTTGGGACCGTTAACAACAACAACATCAACAAGAATTAACATATTGGTACAACACAAAGTAACCTTTACCTCAAACTACGCAGGGGCTGTTGCCGTATTTAATCAAGTATAGAAGTAAAATTTCTTAGCAACCCACACTCCTGAAAATGGAGTTTGGAGCTTTAATGATGTTGAAGAGTCAAACAGATCCCAAAAAAAGACACTGAAGTTGTCACAGAAATGACCATGTACTTTCCCCATTATTTTCATGCCCCAATTTCGTTACGGGGAAGGGACACCCATGACAAACACATCACATGGTTCAGGTGCTTTCCCGGGGTACTTCGCAAATCTAAATTTTATGCGTCATCATCACAGACTGGGCCAACAGCATTTCGGAATATGAAAGAGGAACAGGCAGCCGTCACTTCAGGAACGTGAGTGTGAGCAAACAGCAGGAGACTCGTTGGCACAGACTGGTCTGATTGAACGAAATCAATGTGGAAAACATAACTTTCAACTTTCCTTGTAAATGGAAACTGAGTTGTATCCCACGTTATGCAAGAGAGACGTCCATAGTGAGTCACATGCGTGCTTCCAATTCGACACCAACAGGCAACTAACTGTGAGGAATAGCTTACCTGTCACCTACTAAAGTTGCTGTCCCTGCTTCTAATACAAAACTGCGAGTTCTCGAATTGCCTAACATGAAACCTACACTGCTCACCATTGAAACTGCAACATCATTACCAGAGATGTACACATTCCGCTTTTAACCTGCCCATGCTTGCTATTAGCTAGGCAGGCAAGCTGCATCACGTTACCAGCAGAACGGACAGGCTGCTTTACTCCCATCCAAACTAAGTTATCCCCAAACCAAGCGAGCTAAACGAGTCCTGCTTGCCTGCATGTCTTCGCGCTGTGCTACGCTACACGGAAGGTATATCTGTACGCTTCCACTGTAGCGTTATGAGCAACGTTCGAAAGTTGATGAAAAACTTGTTTTTATCCGAGTATCACAGGACGAGGCTAAAGAAATATGTATTCATTTGGAAGCATTGGAGGTCAGAAAATGGTGATTTTATTTGTCCTTTTCGTCCTTTTCGTTGTATTTCAGGATTATTTATTTATTTCGATATGAACGGTTTTCTCTGTAACTTCACCCTCTTTCGACTAGTACTGGCTATTCTCAATTCGAATCATCATCAAGTCATCTCAAGTACATATTTTCTGTAGTAAACAGAACCGTCTCAGAAAATTGAGAGCCTTTTCACTTAGGCCTAAGTACCTGAAGATGTTTATTTTACTGCAAACCCAACTAAAATAAGGTTTTGGAAGTCTAGATACTGTAACCTTGGTGTGTTTCAGCCGAATATGTCCCCAGCTGTATCAGTTTTAAGGATCTGTATCGCGGGTTCGCTGAATTCATTCTAAGTGGCCAAAATAGTCCATTCTTTCTTCCCAAAATTTATTTTAGCAAACATGATGTTCATTTTTCATATTAATTAGTCTTAATACTACATGTCTCAAAGAAGAAGCTTCAGTTTCATTATAAGCTTTCTTCGCCCTAAGTTGCTTACCGCCAGAATGTGGTTTTTATGTCAACTGTGCCATGTTTTTTTCGTATATCAATCAATGTTTGCCCTAAATTTAGAAAGCCTCTATACCGCTAAATGGCCTGAAGTCCTTAGCACATTTCCATACACTTTGTCCCCTTTCAAGTATTTATGGAGTGAAGAAACTGGTCAAACATGTTGTAACATACTCCAAGTATCCGAATGAGTGTTTAGTAACTTTTTACATTATTTGGATTGCAGGATGTCAGTAACGTACAGAGACTATTTCAGTGTTCAGTCTACGAAAAACGGGCCTATGAGTTGATGCCTCACTGTCCCACACCACACGTTTACATCCCATGGATGCTGACGCTCCACCTGACCAAGCCAATAGGGATTGTCCACTGACCAGTAGCGCATGTTTCGGCTAATTACGTGGCCGTGATTTGTAAATCTGGCTTCATCACTAAAGAAGATACATGATACATCTGGGGTACACTGTCTTAATGCACATGTACAGATATTAATATGATTCTCATAATCGTTTCCATGGAGCTCTTGATGCAGAGAGATATGATAGAATAGAACATATTTCGATGGAGAATACGTAGGACACTCGCCTGACTCATTCCACTTCTTCGTGCGATTGCACGAGAGCTAACGTGCGGATCAACTGCAACAGTAGCAAGAAAATTAATTTCCCGCTCTACCCTCGTCACTTGTTTCCTTCTGTTACGTACTCTAGGTGTTAAACTGCCACTTTCAGGTAGGTGGTTGAAGAGGTTGATCAAATAATGCTGTTCGTATGTAAAGGGGGATTTTAAAATAGACTGGGGCGGCAGTGAGAATTTGAATCGCGGAGGGAAACATGCCAGGGTAATCCGTGCAGTGGTCCGAACTGCTGCACCAAGGTGGCTTAGTTGCTAGCGTATCTGCCTAGTAAGCAGCAGATCTGGATTCGATACCCAGCCTTAACTCGTCACTTCAGTCTATATCCAAAAAATCAAACGTGTGTGAGACTAGTAACCTCTCTCAAATTGTGTCATTACATTTTATGAATAATTGCTGAGACTGTTGACGCTAATGGAGGTGTTACCGTACAAGAACGAGCTGCTTTCTCCATACGCTCTCCATACACAATGACCATGTCGGCTTTTTGTGCATTGGTAAATCCCATCGTCCACTCACGATCTACTGCTTGAACGGTGACATACTAACTGACTAAAAAGTCGCAATGCTCTCAAGGGAACACGCAAGCACAATTTAAGCAAACATGAGAACATTGTTCCTAAAACTACGCAGGATGAGTGGCACTAAAAATGTGACTATGTGGAATTTTCTCGAAATACGAAATCACGTAAACGACCCGCGCTAGAATCCTGTAACAAATACCCCTGACATACTAATTTATCCTACTGTAATTTGGTAAAGTCTATAGACACTCTTCCATTTAAAAAAGTGTATGTTTGTACAAAAAATACATTTTCTAAGTATTATTACAATCTGTTGATTAGCCCCAGACTATCAATCCATTCTGTGAAAACCACACGTTTGTAGCATTTCCATTTCCGCAATATTTGCGGTGCAAATTTTATGTGATTCACCCTGTATATATTTCTGTGAAAGAGCTGGCGGCTCCTTGACATTTGTTTCACCGTGCATGCACTCTTATCGTCCGAACTCCTAAGGGAATCAGCAATTTGCGAGTAGGGGGTCAGTGGATGAGGGACGCTGCATTCCAGCGTGCGACGAATGGGAAATTTGAGTCGGTCAGGGACCGTGACTGACTGGCCAAAGCGGCAGTCTGCCTTCGTCGGTAGAGTGGTGCGGAAACGGCTGTTTGCATTCTCACCGCGGCCCGGGCTTTCGAGATGTTTACGTGCTACAGCGGTTTTCGCAGCGAGTCAGTGTCTTTAGAACTCAATGGCCAATTCATATAGGAAAAAATGGTTCAAATGGCTCTGAGCACTATGGGACTCAACTGCTGAGGTCATTAGTCCCCTAGAACTTAGAACTAGTTAAACCTAACTAACATAAGGACATCACAAACATCCATGCCCGAGGCAGGATTCGAACCTGCGACCATAGCGGTCTTGCGGTTCCAGACTGCAGCACCTTTAACCGCACGGCCACTTCGGCCGGCAATTCATATAGGAAATCGACGCTGAAATGAATATCCAAGTCCCAAAACGCTTGAAATTGAACGATTTCTTTGAGACGATGTAAGGATCCCTTATAAGGATTTTTCCTGAATCCACCTCTCTACTGTCAGCAGTGTGGCTTAAGTCAAATTAGTAACTGATGCTGCATGCGACGCGATTTTAGAGAAGACGAGAGACAGGCTCAAGTTACGACATTCACACGGGAACATTGGTCCTGCGACAGTAGTGGATCATGCAGGTATAGGACTCAGAACGATCCGCATATTTCAACTCCCGTTCCAAGTGCCGGCGGACGATTCTTAGCCACGTCGCGGACAAGTTTTACCACCTACTCTGTATTGAATGGAGTGCGAAAAGCATGCATTGGGCTCAGTAACCTTCTTACCCATACATCGGGCGACGCAGGGTGATCATCATATGTGCTGGTCAGCCATGTTTGCATTGGCGCTTCGGGCGGCTTCCAGTCAGATGCATGGTACTTACAGTACCTTTCGCAACCGGCACTATCAGGACGGAATGACGAGTGGCAGCCGACGCATAACACAGTCCCCCTCTCACGCCCAACCGGCTCTAGAAGGAGGTGAAGTGAAGCCACATGCGTTTTGGAAGTTAATGCGATGTTTGTGCCCACGGCCACCTTTGACCCTAAACGTTGGGACCAACTCTTGTCATCTGAAACAGAAACACTCTCGGAAACAGCGGCCCCCAAAGAGGCATAAGAAGCGAGAGATGACACAACAAAGTCGCGAGCCGATGCCGTCTCTCACCACTACGATGTACTTCTGATGGACGCTCCCACGCTGGATTCTGACGCGTGTCCTTCCACTAGGACGGCCGCCGATTTGGTCTTGTCGAACGTGTTGCTGTTGATTACCTACCAACGCGACAAACGACGCCTTGTGCCGTGTGGAGTATCCCGGCATCTACCACGTCACATTGGGGAGTCCTCTGAAGACCTTACCACTCATCCAATGGCATGGGTAGATGATATTGTCCGTGAATCTAAGGATGTACAGGCTACTGTTGCCTCGGTGCACAGGAACGATAACACGTATTGTGTGGTAAAGGGGCGGCTCGACGTGGTTGATATGCTGCTGCAGTTAAAACATCCGCTCCCTGTTGTTATAAATGCCCTCACTGTCTGCAGACCGCCGGCCGGGGTGACCAAGCGGTTAAAGGCGCTACAGTCTGGAACCGCGTGACCGCTACGGTCGAAGGATCGAATCCTGCCTCGGGCATGGATGTGTGTGATGTCCTTAGGTTAGTTAGGTTTAAGTTGTTCTAAGTTCTAGGGGACTGATGACCGTGGAAGTTAAGTCCCATAGTGCTCAGAGCCCTTTGTCTGCAGACCAGCTCCAAGCTTACAAGACTGCCTCCATCAATCTCAATATGGCTGGCACACATATCAGACTTCAACAGCTGCGTGATACGCTCAGGGCGACGGACGTGGATATTGCTCTACTTCCGCCGGTTTACTACTTACATCTTCCTGCTTCTGCTGGAGGCAGTGGAACAGCTGCCCCTGTGCGAGATGGAATAGACATAACCAATGTAATGTACCTGCCTTCGGCAGCGGGCTGGCGTTCGATATGCAGGGGTCCGAATTGGGAGGTATTTCTTGGTGACCGCCCTCGCTTTACATATGTGACCAGCCACTCTACCAGCAGACTCGGTCGCATCTGCGTCTACTCTGACCTTGTAACGGCGATTCTAGTAAGTGACCGCTGGCTCACAACTTTCTGACCATAGTGCATACATTAGCATGGTCAGCCTCTGGAAGCAGATGGTGTGGAGAAGTCGGGGATTATGGAAGCGAAATGTGGCACTCCTACAGGATCAGGAATGTTGACAACTTATAGCTAGAACGTGAGCCTCATGTGAACCTCGATTGCTGCGGTATCTATCACAGCTTCAATGGTGGCTCGAATGTGTCAGACCAGACATACAACATGTGCTGGTTGGTTACAGTACAGAACGATCGATCTGGCATTGTCAAACAGCGAATTTCTATAACGCACTTCTCTGAGAAAATACGACGCTAAAGGTTAGCCGGCATCCTTGCCGACATCTTTATCAATTCCTTGGAAAAAAAGCTGTTTAACCGTTTCTCAGCCGCTCTACTACGTATCCTTTCTTACACAAGATACGTTGGTGATATTCTAGTCGTCTATAACGGACCCGCCGATTGCATTGATCATATATTTAAACTTTTTAACGACCTCCATGAAAAAATTTCTTCCACTATTGAACTCGAAAACGAAAACCACCAATTACATTATTTAGACTTGACGCTTACAATAGAAGACAATAACATCACTTTCAATATTTTTCGAAAAGAAACGTATACTGACCAAATCGTGCCTGCTTCCTCTTTTCATCCACAGTCTCAAAAAATGGTCTTTTTTCACTCTGCCGTCCACCGAGTCACCTCTATACCACTTTCAACAGAAAAGTTTAATGAGGAGATCAATTTACTTAAAACCATAGCAGTCAATAATGAATACACGCCTAACATAGTGGACGATATCCTGAAAAAGAAAATTGCGGGAACTACTACGCTCAAAACCTCACGCGCTGAAGTTAACCCAAAAAAACGTGTTTCTATTCCTTTCGTAGGACCCATTTCCTATCAGATTCAGCGCATGCTTCGCAACAAATATAACTGCAATGTCGCCTTCTCTACTAATAACAAACTGAAGAGAAACTTCATTCATAATTTGAAATCCATTCGCTCCCCTACAGAAAGTTCTGTCGTTTATAAGATCATCTGTGATACCTGCTCCTACTATTCTATAGGGCAAACTGGACGTGCTTTCACCATCAGATATAAAGAACATCTTTTGAGAAAAAACGGCACCAGTCCCCTAAATTCATCCTTTGCCGATAATCTCTTAATTACTGGACACGTGCCTAAAGCCATTGGCGATAGCAATATACTGCATACCGAAAAGAAGGGGCGTAGTTTAGTTGTTTTAGAGGAATTGGAGCTTTTCAAACATCTATCTCGTCATGATGGCCTCATTCTTAACGAACAGCTGCAGCTGCGAAATAAAAACTTTTTCGACTGTGTAAAGCCGTTGCTTGATCTTTGATTCAGATTTCCTCATGCAGTTTGCCGAAAGGTTATTTTCCTGTTACGTCTTTGCTGTTTTCTTGTATGACATAACTGACGGTTTTTTTACGTTACAAAATGTATCTCTGTTTAAAGCAGATAAATATGTAACTTCATCTTATTATTATTAGTGCTTACGTTATGCCTGAATCAGCTTCATTACAATTTCATGTGTCTAATTTTGAATGTACAGTAGCCTAGTTGTTTCTGCGGCTACTAGATGGCGCTCGTAGCAACACCATGTTTACTTGCCCACACTTTCTAACGTGGGCACCTCAGTTTTGTTGCAACCCGTGTTCATTCAGGTACGAGCAGCCCTTAGCGGCTCGCCATCTTATCTTATTTACAACTTGTCATGACGTCGCCTTTCCGGCTTAGATTTTTTCTACAATGTGACTTGTAAGTACTGCATCTCTTTACAGTCAGTACACACTTTAGTTTATTACTGTCTTATATACCTATTATGTTTTAGAACAGTTAGTTTTATTCTGAAGACGACGCTCATAGTAGCGTCGAAACCTGGTCAATTTTGACTTTTTAAATCTGTTTTTGTTTGTTTTTATTGTTTCCAATACGATACATAACAGTTTTATAAGTACAATACAGCTGTCATTTACACAAGGGAAGATGGCAAGAGATCTCTACAAGGCCCCACCTCCACATGATGCTGCATGGGCAACAGAACCCATGGACCGTGCTCTGTAGCATGAGAGCTGCGCATGGGTGCAATTTGTTCTAGCTATGTGGACTGAATGGAGCTCTATGGCAAGCACAGAACTTATTAGATGGTGGGACCTAGTAATCCAGATGCAGCATAGGGAAAAAAATGGAACCCCCACTGTGCCCGTGGCACCTCACACAGTTTGAGTCCTATCAGACGGAGCTAATTCACAGCACTTTTAGGACAAAACTACAAAACGGCCACCCAAACAAACATAATACTGAAAATTTATAGACTGTATGCGAGTTCGTGAATATGAAGGAAGCGCTGCAGTGTGAGTAGAAAGTAGATGCAAGTGAAGAAGGGACAAATGTAGATAGGCAGTGAGAGAACGAGCACAGAGCATATTGTTGCCAGATTCCTCACAATGCCATGTGCTGTTGCCAGATTTCCCCTTTGCCCCTCCCTAAACTCTCTGAGATAGACCAGTTGTCCTACGCCTAAAAGGGAGGAAATTCAAAAACTGGCAGAAAAATAAAAATAGCCATCGTTTTCTGCATTCCCCAGACATCACTGTGAAAACTGTCAGAAAAATAAAAACAGGCATCTTTTCTGCATTCGTCAGACGTCACTATGGAAGTGGGGCTGATTTCCTAACAAGGGAAGCTTCCCATCGCACCATCCTCAGTTTTAGTGGTAACATGGTCCTGTGGATAGCACGGCAAAAACCGGACACAGATCAAGCATGAAACAGGATGAAGGTGTATTGAACTGTGAAAAAAGAAGCAAAATAGAAACATTGAATGGTCCGAGTTCAAGATGGGCAATAACTAATGCATTTCAATAGCAATGCCGTCGCGGTGGTGTGAACGTGGCTATGGATTGAGAAGGAGAGGATATGGGTTCAAATCTCCCTTCTATCGCAATTTTTTTTCACAAAATTATGCAATGTTCCTTCCAGTCCTTGACGTGTGTGTTCGCTGTATTCAGATTTGTTCCTGTGTCAAGGTGTAATGTATGTCTACAACAGCGAGGTGTGCTCCTCCAGACGTATTTATTTCCTATTTGTTCTACACAAGTATCACGTGTTCGCTTTGGAAGTTTGGACTCTTGAATTCCTTTGTTGTAATATAGTTCACACCCGTTGATTTGTTGTTATCACTTCTGTTAGAGGTGTACATGGCATCTCGCCTGCTGTCACTTGTCATCAAATTTACTTGCAACGGTAATATTTTCTTACCACATTACTCATTCTATGAGCTATGTGTAGTATGACAATTGCCAAGACTACTGAAGGAGAAAAGACACGTCAATGATCTGATGGACAGTTCAAAGGTTTGTGAAAAGAAAAGGGCACGAGGGAGGTTTGAACACTGGTTCAAATGCCTCTGAGCACTATGGAACTTAACATCTATGGTCATCAGTCCCCTAGAACTTAGAACTACTTAAACCTAACTAACCTAAGGACATCACACACATCCATGCCCGAGGCAGGATTCGAACCTGCGACCGTAGCAGTCGCGCGGCTCCGGACTGAGCGCCTAGAACCGCTAGACCACCGCGGCCGGCGTTTGAACACTGATCTCCGACTCTGCAGTCCGACACCGTGACCATGCAACCACAACACCATTATTCTCGCATTTCGTTAGATGTTATATGTCTTTAGCTTAGAGTGTTCACTGTTTCTATTTTGCTTCGTTCTCAAAGTTCAGTACATCTTCTTCCCGTTTTCATGCTTGATCTGATTCTGTTTTCGACAGGCTACTCACTTTGTCATTTTACCAGTAATTCTTTGGGGGTTGCGATGGGGAGTTTCCCTAGTAAGTATAAATTTGTAGGAAATTCAAAAATCCATTGTCATGCTGGTAGAAATAGGTCACTTGTGGTAAATACAGAATGCGAGACGTGCACTGTGTTTTCCCCTGATGTCGTAGAAGAACGTCATTTTGTATAGAATTTCCCGAGATACTGCCATAGCCTCTATGATACCAGAACCCAAGAAGATAGGACAAAGAGAAGTAACCAGTCTGCTACCCTACATAACATCTTATTCCAAATCTGATGTGTATTGCTATTCACTGCAGTCAGGTCGCACGTTCGAATCCTGTCTCGGGCATGGATGTGGGAGATGTCCTTAGGGTAGTGCTAGTTATGCAGGGTTCGCAGGAGAGCTTCTGTAAAGTTGGAAGGTAGGAGACGGGATGCTGGCAGCAGTAAAGCTGTGAGGATGGGGCGTGAGTCGTGCTTGGGTAGCTCATTTGGCGGAGCACTTGCCCGCGAAAGGCAAAGGTCCCGAGTTCGAGTCTCGGCCCGGCACACAGTTTTAATCTGCCAGGAAGTTTCAGACTTATACTTATTTACAAGTCGAATTGTAACCATTGAAGCCATGACAAATCTATATGAAGAGTTTGTATTTTTTTTCCAAGAGTAATGGTGTATACTCTACTTGTACATCACATTTAAGCAAGGAAAAGCTGAATACCCGTCACCAACGAAGCCCCCCGCCATCTACTGGGTGTATATGCAGTCGAGGATGAGATGGTCCCAGTACACGCGAATGACGCGCACCTCTGTAAATACGCTGCAGTCGAGTGATTTACACACCCCACTGTATCTCGCAAGTGTTGAAAGCTCACACCTCTCTTTTCAAATGGCTCTGAGCACTATGGGACTTAACAGCTGAGGTCATCAGTAACCTAGAACTGAGAACTACTTAAACCTAACTAACCTAAGGACAGCACACACATCCATGCCCGAGGCAGGATTTGAACCTGCGACAGTTGCGGTCGCGCGGTTCCAGACTGAAGCGCCTAGAACCGCTCGGCCACTCTGGTCGGCACACCTATCTGTCCACAGCATGATTACAGCCGGCTGCGGTTATGAATCGTGCTGATAAGCGATTGCCATGAAATGGTACGTCTGCTAGCAATGTGGGACATGCACACTGTGTAGTCCACACGTTCAATAATTATTGGTTTAGGATTCCCCTATTTTCGATCGATCGCGGTTGTCATACCTACATCGCAGTCTCTCTAGAACTAGTTACGCCAGTGTCTTCTTTATAAACACGTTTAGAGTACAGAAAAGCGTTCCACTTCGTATTGGGAAGACAACAATTTGCAGGTCAGCAGGCATACTTTTCAAGAGACGTTATAGAGAAGGATTAGGTACCAAATAGGAGGAAAAAAAGGCGCAACCGACAGCTGCACACAAGTGATGCTATCTGACAGCTGTCACTAATGCAATTACCTGTAACATTCATGCTGGAAGCAAGCACACAGTGCACAGCTCGCGAAACAAACCCTCTTTGCTCATCCAGCATTCCGTCAATCCAAATTGGCCAACATTATGCTGAAATCGATGAAAATTTTACCTAAAGAAGTGAATTTCACGTCACACCTCTACACTTTCGCCTGGTCTATGTATAAATGCTATGTTGTTGTCGTGGTCTTCAGTCCTGAGACTGGTTTCATGCAGCTCTCCATGCTACTCTATCCTGTGCAAGTTTCTTCATCTCCCAGTACCTACTGCAACCTACATCCTTCTGAATCTGCTTAGCGTATCCATCTCTCGGTCTCCCTCTACGATTTTTACCCTCCACGCTGCCCTCCAATGCTAAATTTGTGATTCCTTGAGGCCTCAGAACATGTCCTACCAACCGGTCCCTTCTTCTCGTCAAGTTGTGCCACAAACTCCTCTTCTCCCCAATTATATTCAATACCTCCTCATTAGTTATGTGATCTACCCACGTAATCTTCAACATTCTTCTGTAGCACCACATTTAGAAATCTTCTATTCTCTTCCTGTCCAAACTACTTATCGTCCATGTTTTACTTCCATACATGGCTACACTCCATACAAATACTTTCAGAAACGACTTCCTGACACTTAAATCTATACTCGCTGTTAACAAATTTCTCTTCTTCAGAAACGCTTTCCTTGCCATTGCCAGTCTACATTTTATATCCTCTCTACTTCGACCATCATCAGTTATTTTACTCCCCAAATAGCAAAACTCCTTTACTATTTTAAGTGTATTTTACCCAAGAGGACGCCATCATCATTTAACCATACAGTAAAGCTGCATGCCCTCGGGAAAAATTACGGCTGTAGTTTCCCCTTGCTTTCAGCCGTTCGCAGTACCAGAACAGCAAGGCCGTTTTGGTTATTGTTACAAGGCCAGATCAGTCAATCATCCAGACTGTTGCCCCTGCTATAAGCCTACCATTATGTCTCTGCTTTCGTTCGATATCTGTTGTCATGTACTCTAGACTGATCGTACTAGCGTCTGCCTTTGCAGTGCATGTCACCATGAGGCGTAATTCAATTCAGCAGATACATCTGGACTATCAAACGCACGAAACGCTCATCATTTTCACATTCGACGTTTTCACATTCCACGAAAGCTGTAGGGTATATCATGACCGCACCACAATAAGTCAGTAGTGGTAAGGTACTGTTCACACAGATACTCGTGTCCCCCCCCCCCCCCCCGTTCCCCTCCCCTCCCCCACACATACACACACAAACAGGATTTGTATCTGCCACTTACCATTTCTTACAACTCTGCTAATGTGTGTTAGCGTAGAGGATAACAAAGTAGTTATTAATCGTAGCCTAATAGTGTCTCCTTCTTTAGATACGGCACTTTATAAATTCGGCAAGCTGGTTAGAGAATCGTAAAGAGTGTTGGAGTCTGTGCAGTCGATTTTCATGAAGCTTACATGTAAGTTAACCGTTCCAGCAAACGAATTGTCGTTAAATATAGTAATTCCACAGTTTTAATTTCTCTACAAACTGCTTTCCAGCTTCTACTGTACAATGTAGTTACTGTATCTTATAACCTAGCGGAGCTTAACACTACATTCCTTAGCCAGGGCGCTTTATAAATTCATCTACCAATCGCGGCCGCCGGAGAGAGTTCATTGAACAGGATCAAAACTCTACGGAGTGCCTGCTCTATCTCTCCCCCAACACAGGTACACTTACGTAAGCCAAAGGTTAGTTTACTTATCGCTGTGCGTATTGACATCGCGAGCGTGAGTCGCAAACACGTAAGCAACAACGTCCTGCGTGGTTGTCATTGTAGCACGCCGACCGTCGGCAGTCGTCAAGTTACCTGCGCAGACGTTATTGAAAATCTGTTAAACTTTCGGATGGAAGAGAGATTCACTATCAGTGACCTATGCGATATCATTTACTTTATCGCGAGGCAAAAGGTGTTGCGAGCGCACGAGAATGCTTCCCACGGCGAAGATTTCCAGGACGATCGACATTTGTTACCATTCACCAAAGGTTTGTATCATCATAGTTCTCTACTTTTACTCGATTATTTTGCAGCTTATTCGAACAAAGTACAGTAGTTACCTTTACTTTTTCATTTACTTCTATATGCGAAACTTGTTGTGTGTTCTGATATGCTTTCATTTTATTATTAAATAAATCATGAGCGAATACAGCTTACGAGTACGTATTTAATTTCCATAGATTGAGAGATACTGGCTCTATACCACCCCTCTTGGAAGGCAGAGGCCTACAACGCGAAGAACGTACATTGGAGGCTGAGGAACAAATTTAGGACCACATCTAAGAAGATTATACTCAGAGTTCTGGTAGCATCGCTCGCCAAGTGGATGTATCGCACAGTGTCGCTCATCGCACTCTGATAGAGGAGTGCCTGCGGCCTTACCATATTCAACACATACAATAGTAGAGAGAGCAAGGTTCCCCTCGGCGACGAGAATTCTCTGAGTGGTTTTTTTTACGAAGTTCGCAGCATTATTTTGTAAACGAAATACTCATCACAGATGAAGCGTGTTTCACCGCGTTGGAATAACTAATTTCCATAACATGCACACGTGGAGTGTACACAATCCGCACCAAATAGTAGCTACACATTTTCAGCGCCGCTTTTCCGTAAATGTGTGGGTGGGTATAAATGATGATTACATTATTGGGCCTTATGTTTTACCTGCACGATTGACTGGTAACAATTACCGAATTTTTCTAGTGTAGACATCGCTACCAGCTTTATTAGAAAATATTACGTTAGCCTTACCTCATAACATGTGATTCCTCCACGATGGTGCATCATCCCACATAGGTCATAGAATACTAATGTTTTTAATAGACGATTTCCAGGACGATGGATACGACTTTTTGGTCCACGTCGATGGCCAGCGCTCAGTCCGAATTTAAATCCACTGGATTTTTACTTTTGGGGCCATATGAAGGAAAATATTTATGCTCAGAAAGTAAATAATGTGCAGGAACTTACGCAGAGAATTTTAGATGCTGCTAATACCATAAACATAAATGTACATGTGTGTGAACGAATGCGACGAAACTGAGTTCACCGTGATGAAACAGGTTCAAAATGGTTCAAATGAATCTGAGCACTATGGGACTTAACATCTGAGGTCATCAGTCCCCTAGAACTTAGAACTACTTAAACCTAACTAACCTAAGGACATCACACACATCGATGCCCTAGGCAGGATTCGAGCCTGCGACCGTAGCGGTCGCGCAGTTCCAGACTAAAGCGCCTAGAACCGCTCGGCCGGCAATGGAACAGGTGTCGAATCGAATGGTGGACATTCTGAACACTTATTTTAGAATTGGTGTAACAGGAAACAAAGTTATGTGGGTTTCATCTTCGTTATGGTATTGTTGTAAAGAAGGAAAATAATCTGAAGTTAGTTTTCGTTGCGCTATTGTTATAAAAATAAGAAAAAGTTGATTGTAATTAATGCACAACAAATTACGAGCAAATTGGTTAATTTTGTGCTAAGGGAAACATTTTATTTGATGTTAGTTTACTACCACGACCTTGCTTACGGTAATATTGTAACAGAGAAAACGCCTGATTAATTCATTGTTTACGTAAAAGGAATTACACGTCCTTGACAACCTAATGGCTGTTTAAATTGCTTGTTTTGGCAATACCTAGCCGCCGCGTCACGTCGTTGTACACGTCCAATGTTTACATTGCTCTGGTTCGTCCGTTACCTTTCTCCGACCGCCGCGTCGATGTAGATAATAGACAAGCAACATCGTATGCCGTCGGTTGACAATGTAAACAGAAATGTGTCTCGTATCAAACCTACAAACATCTGGTTTTTAGGAATAAAAAAATAGAGAAGTGATAAAACGACATTCATTAGACTCTTTTGTCAAGCACACCGAGATGTACCACCTGTATAATCTTGGAAGCTTATACCGGTTACATCGTGTATGTTTCGAGGCCTAGGACAGTGCAGGAAGAATGCGTATTGATCACTTATCAGAGGACGTTAAAGATAATTCTTATAGTGGGGAGTCGTCGTTCTCCAATGAACTTCATCATTCGGACTGTGATGCCACTGTGTCCGGTAGATCACGATCTGGTATGTATGATTGCTGTTTTGAGCATATTGCAAGCAACATGCTTTAAATAAAAATATTCGTGGCTACCGTCGTTTACCTCCACGAAGTATTGAGCGAGTCTTCGTTCGTTTGCAGTTCACTTTTATCTGTAGGTAGAGTGAAGTACCCGTTTAATCCTTCAGCTGGAACAATGAGATCAGCTGCTGCTTTTACTCTGCCTATACCAAGACCACGTAGGTTTTTCCATACGACAGATGGTCCATTTCTGCCGTCGGTTAATGTATGGGCATGTCTGAGTTCAGCATTTCTCACAGCTTGGCGGCCACTGTTCCGTTTCTGCTTGTAAACAATATGATTTTCAGGTGCAGAGTGTAGTGTGTACTCCCGTTGTGCAGCGTCTCTGACATTAAAGAGCTGCGGAATTTCCATTGATTTAAGCACGAAGTTGGCCAGTTTGGCTTAACGATGTCCTGGATGAGAGAAGGCGATTTGATTCGCGAACTGTGCGCTGAGGTCTTGCTTCCTGCATCGATATTACTGATCACTTAGTAATCGTGATAGTCGTCAGATATTGTTACATGATGCAGCTGTCGATTGTGCCCTTTTTGCTATTATTGAACCTGGCAGTGTGAGCGCTTCGGTCAGCTTACCGTAAGTATTCACTGTGATATTTCACGAAGACACGCTGAGCCACTTGACGGTATACATACAGCTGTGCTGAAATCATACACATTGCGATTAATTTCCATTAGTAACTGTTCCCTGTAACTTCACCGTGCGTTTCCAATAACGGTCACGGGAGGCCAGGTGCAATAATATTGTGGTAGAGTAATAGAAGACATTATCATGATCAGTACTAGAAATTTGTTTGGAGTGATTCTGAACTAGACTCGACAACCGAGATAGATCGAAAACAGTGGCGTTCTAACTGAATGATTAGTTTTTAAAAGTAGCCGCTGTACAATGAGGTGGAGAAAAGTCATGCGATAGCGATATGAGCATGTACAGACGGCGGTAGTACCACGTACACAAGATATAGAAGTGCAATGCATTGGCTTAGCTGCCATTTATGCTCAGGTGATTCACGTGAAAAAGCTTTCGACACAATTATGGCCACATGACGGGAATTAACACACTTTGAAAACGGAATGATAGTTGGAGCTAAATGCTTGGGACATTCCATTTCAGAAATCGTTAGTGAATTCAGTCTTCCAAGATCCACAGCGTCAACAGCGGGGCGAGAAAACCAAATTTCAGGCATTAACTCTCACAACGGACAACGTAAAGGGTGACGGCTTCACTTAACGACTGAGAGCAGCGGCGTTTGCGTAGAGTCGTTAGTGCTAACAGACAAGCAAACTGCATAAAATAACAATGGAAATCAATGGGGGACGTACGGCGAACGTGTGACGCGAAATTTGGCATTGATGGTCTGTGGCAGCAGACGACCGACGCGATTGCCTTTGTTAATAGACAAAATTAACCGCAGCGTTTCTTCGGGGGTCGTGACCATATCGGTTGTACCCTAGATGACTGGGAAACCATTGTGTGGTTAGATGACTCCCGATTTCAGTTGGTAAGAGCTTTTGGTAGGGTTCGAGTGTGGCGCACTTCCCACGAAGACATGGACCCACGTAGTCAACAAGGCAGTGTGCAAGCTGGTGGTGGCTCAGTAATGGTGTGGCGTGGTTATGTTGAACTATTTGCATACCATTTGCTGCCGTTCATGGTTTTCATGTTTCCATTCAATGGAACTTTTATGGATTCACAGTGCACCATGTCACCGGACTACAGTTGTTCACGACTGGTTTGAAGAACATTCTGGGCAATTCGAGCGAATGATATGGCCACCTAGGTCGTCCGGCATGAATCCCATGCAACACTTATGGAACATATCTACATCTAAGTCTACGTGATTATTCAGCTATTCCCAATAAAGTGCCTGGCAGAGAGTTCAATGAACCACCTTCAAACTGTCTCTCTACCGTTCCACTCTCGAACGGCACGCGGGAAAACAAGCACTTAAATTTTTCTGTGCGAGCCCTGATTTGTCTTATTTGATCGTGATGATCATTTCTCCCTAAGTATGTGGGTGCCAACAGAATGTTTTCACAATCGGAGGAGGTAACCGTTGATTGAAATTTCATGAGCAGTTCCCGTCGCAACGAAAAAGTCTTTGTTTTAATGATTGCCACTCCAATTCGCATATCATGTCTGTAACACTGTCTCCCCTATTTCGCGATAATACAAAACGAGCTGCTCTTATTTGAACTTTTTCGATGTCATCCGTCAGTCCCACCTGCTGCTGACTAAATCGAAGGATCAGTCCGTGCACAAAATCCTACACTGGTTACGCTTTTGCAGTTATAGACGGCTATAGAGGCAGCATGTCTCAGTATTTCCGCAGGGACTTCCAACGACTTGTCGAATCCATGCCATGTCGAGCTGTTGCACTATGCTGGGCAGAAGGAGGTCCGACACGGTGTTAGGAGATATCCCATGACTTTTGTCACCCTATATGTACTGTGTGTAAGTCCCACATTGTTAAGAGGGGTACCACTGCATGATAATCACTTATGATCGAAACTGATAACAACCGTGGTTGCCGGCCCGGGTGGCCGAGCGGTTCTAGGCGCTACAGTCTCGAATCGCGGGACCGCCACGGTCGAAGGTTCGAATCCTGCCTCGGGCATGGGTGTGTGTGATGTCGTTAGGTTAGCCACCCAACACACCGTTAGGTGGCTTGCGGAGTATAAATGTAGATGTAGATGTAGATGTAGTTCTACGTTCTAGGGGACGGATGACCTCAGAAGTTAAGTCCCATAGTGCTCAGAGCCATTTGAACCATTTTGAACCGTGGTCGTCTGTAATCGCTGTCTGACCAGAGGGGTGTGATCAGAATTGCACGTCACTGGGTTGAGAGGGAAGGGGGAGGAGTAGGCGGGCGGTGGCGTGAATTACAGAATCACAGAACTGAAATATTTTTTATTACTTCCAGTGGATGGTGATGGGCTTCGTTGGAGATGACAGTTCAGTTCCTTCTTGAAATGCCGTGTGGAAGTGTAGAGTATTGATATCTGCTCCCGTAAAAAGAACGTTGTTCGCTGTCACATGCATTTGACACGTTCTTGACGATTAGGCTTCGACTTCTAAATAAGTATAAGCACGTTTCATTCGTTTGATACATGGCTCCACATAAGAATTCATGGTATGTGTAGTGGGCTTATCTCACCTGTCTCTCTATTTTTCTTTGATTTTCTTGTCAATTGTCTGAAGAGGTGAAGAGTAGGCTGACTGTACCGCTGACAGCACCCACTCCCCCCCCCCCTCCCCTCACCAACGCCACCACCACCTACGCATATGGGGCAATGGGGGATGAGATAACAATAAAAGGAAAAGAGGCATGACTATTGCTTTGCTGTGAACAATGCATATTACTGCTCGTCTTAATAGCTGACACACATCCCACACGATCGTTTCTTGTAGTAACTTTTGAAAGCTTAGCACCTAACCTGACTTTGCACAAGTCCTGTCAAGACCATGTGTATGTATCACCCCTTTGATTTTGAAATTTCCTCTACAGCTTGTGTGAGGGCTATATGCTGTTTTGAACTTAACACCATCTTTCAATATACTTTGAAGTATATGTAAGACGCTCACATTTTGAATTTTCCCTGCCATTTAAACTTAGGTTAACTGGGTTGCGTCTGCAATGGAATCATAAACAGTATACAAATAATGGATATCGGAACTGTTATTCGGCACTTATGTGTTTGGCTGTCAAATCGGTAGTATGCTTGCTGCATCCATGTGCACTTAGCTGTCCCTGAACGGTGGTGACGCGACACCCGATTACCTGTCTGGTGTTGCGCCGAACTCGAATAGTCGACTGCCTATCCCAGCTGATGGCAGAGCACGGTAGTGGTGGCAGCAACCCAGACTCTGTCAGTGGCACGCAGTTATATTGTGCAGTAGTTGCTAGTCTGTTACCGTGGAGACTCAAGTATGGGCAAAGCACAGGGGATTGGGAAGCCCTTCGCTCTTGTTTGTTTAATTAAAAAAGGGCGCAATTGTTCCAAAGCAACTTGGTTAAACTGTGATGTCAGAGGGGCAGCTACTTGAAGTTAGGGGAAAAGTGGACAAACGAAAATTGTGATGTCAGAGGGCAAAAACCTGCAATGCTATAAGTGACCTGACTGCTGTCAACAGTCGCACACATCAAAGTAGGGATAACATATTAAGTAGGTCAGCAGACTGGTCACTTCTCTTCGTCCAAGCATCTTGCATCTGATATTATGGAGACTGTGTCAACATCCCAGGGGATACTATGCTTAGCACAAGTGACTTACTTCCACAATCACATCAGGGGACTACCCAGCAGTGGTCCTGAATTCCATGTTCTCCATAAGTGACCTACCTTCAATGTGACAATGCCCCATTTTGAACTTCTGAATTTTCCGACAATGTATACATAGGGTAATTAGCCTATGTCAGAGGGGGAAGGGGAGTGGGGGAAACCTGGCAACAGCACGTGACGTCATCGGAAACCTGGTAACAATGGTCCTTGTGCTCATCCTCTCACTGCCCCCTACTGACAACATCTTTATGAAGAATTTCGGGAAGGTGCTGTCGAGGTAACACAGCATTTCGAACTGACAAAACACCTAGGTTATAATAGAAACAGGAGTTTGTGGGCTAGGTACAGAAGCAAAATATAAAAATGTAGAACTACCAACGCGTTTTATCACATGTATTATAGCGTAGATGTCAAATGTAGAATCAGCCAACATATATGAGCAGTACTAGACTCTAATATTAGGAATTCATGCATCATAAATATAGTCTGCTATAGGCCGACAAAACTGGTCGGTTCTGGTGATGGACTTCTCTTACTTCGGTTATCAAGTAACAACTGACGTCACATTCCAATAAGGGCACTGGACAGTTCGACGTCGAGAAGCCGGTGTAGGGGTAGCTGTGTGGTAGGCTATTGTCTGTTTTTCTCCAGCAGGTGACTGGCAGGCAACAACGAATCGGTAGATAGCACCTAAGAGAACCATTTTCCTGCAGTTGTTTGTTGTTAAATATAAACATTTTACAAAAATGTACTTTATGTCTATTGCTCATTCAAGATTTTTCAAAATACTCAGTTGAGGATTGTATACTGTCTGTGTAATTGGGATATCTTACGTATGAATTGATATTAAAGATTCTGAACACTGCAAGAAATATATCGTGTTGATAGACCAGGAAGAAGAACTGCAGAAAAATGAAGCCAGTATCAGAAGATAAATAAACCAACGATTAAATAAAACTGCAAGACAGAAGTTATAAGAATGAAACCCGAGGTTAGCCACACAGGTTGTCTTATACTGCTACTAGTTGAATACGCTGAATGCAAGCGGTGAAAAGTTGCTACTGCAAACCAGCCTGTATGCTAAATACGGGAGTATGAGGACTTTCATTACCTAGTTCGTAAATTTTATCTTCCCTTTCCTCACTTGCACTGTGGATGCCGTGCAAATTACTCTACAGACGATCAACTCCTAAACCTCATTCACCTCCTTCCCTTTATAACTGAACAAATGCTATTCCGCTACCTTTGCCTTCCTGCACCCCGAAAAATCCAGTATGACTTTCCAGTATCAGTTTTAAACAATAAACACATGCGCATCCTAACAACTATGTTCATCTTATAACTTCATTTGTGAAACATTGTATCGCACATCCAATCATGTAACTGAAGGAGAGCCTCAAGGATCGGTTCCGCCCCCGTCGTACAACCCATTTACTTTATTTTACTTTATTTTACATGTGGTAAGGGCATTGTCAACCATTCACCAGCTCTAAGAGCATCATCCATTTCTTTCTGTCGACTGCACTGTTTCTCTATTTGGAGTAGATGTTCATTCTGGCTGTATTGGTCTGGATGTTATTCAGCCACCTAATTTTGCGTCTTCCTGTTCCTCTCGCTACAGCTATCATCCTGCGGAATGCTATCCTGGGTTGTCTGCTCTCCGTCATTCTTGCTATGTGACCAGGCCAGCTCAGCCTGCTACTCATCAGCACTTCGGCGATGGAAAGATGTTCATATCGCACTCGTAGTTCCTTATTTTTTATTGCCGTCCATTCCATGTCATTTTCATGAATAACAGGTCCCAAAATTTTCCGTAGTATTTATCCCCAGAATATTAACACTTTCTCACCAGTTTTCATTATAAATATTTATGTTTCAAATTCGTATAATTTTACCGATACAATGGTTAATGATACAAGCGAATTTTGAAGTTAGTGCTAAGTGATGTTTCTCTTAAGATTTTGATGCAACTAAAAAGTGTTTTGTCTGTTGCTGCCATAGGGGAAATATTTCCATATCAGTTCTAACGTCTTTAGTAAAAAGATTCCCTAAATATCTGAAGCGGTCAGTTGTATTGAAAGTCACCCACGGACTCGGAAGCACTTCACTTCGGATTTTCGAACATATGACGACATATTCTGTCTTCACTTCGTTCACACACATTCGCATTTTCTCGGCGATCCTGTAATTTCACTGCGCAATACAATCAAAGAATCGCCTTTACGAAATACCGTTAGTGTCTGACATTGCGACGTGTAAGTTAAATTTGGCTCAAAGATGCCTACAACTTTCCTCTGCGGTGGTGCAAAAGCGTGCGCCCTGAGACGTCACCCTCGGACTCGGCGGCGCTTCAACCAGCAAGATGTTGACACATGCGGAAAAAAGGTCAGAGCTCAGAAGTGAATGTGACAAGTAATGTGGGTTAATGCTGTCACATTGGCACCACATTTCACCACCATTCTGCGCAAGCCCACCTCGGACTTGTCACCCGACGGGAAGGTCATTACACCCAATCTTACTCACATTTCACCATTTCTTTAAATATCTCTGCGATGACGGTCCGAACCGAGACACCTAGAGTTGAAATCACGGGGTTTTCTTGAGGGTAGCCGTTGAAAACTCTTAAGACACGACACCGCCCAGATAACCACGAAAAGGCCTTAGAATGTAGCATCAAGGGCTTCAATGAAACTACCCCTTTCCTCGGGGCGCTGATTCGCACACATTTCGAGGTCTCAAACGACAGTTTGCATTGCGATGAGTAACAGGACGACGTTCTTGACGACCTTTGACACTGCTGGCTAGCCCCGGACGACTCAGCTCTACTCTTAAGGACTTCGTGTTTCAGCAAGCCCACTGAACGTGATAGAACCGCTCTAGAGTGCAGTGCGAAAACAATTTTTGCTCTACATCTACATCGACATTTACATTAACATAGATACTCCGCAATCCACCATAGGGTGCGTGGTGGAGGTCACCCTGTATCACTACGAATCATTTCCTTTCCTGTTCCACTCGCAGATACAGCCAGTGAAAAACGATTGTCTATGTGCCCCAGTTGTTGTTGTTGTTGTGGTCTTCAGTCCAGAGACTAGTTTGATGCAGAACTCCGTGCTACCCTATCCTGCTCAAGGATCTTCATCTCCGAGCAACTACTGTAAATCTTCTGAATCCGCTTAGTGTATTCATCCCTTGGTCTCCCTCTACGATTTTTATCCTCCACGCTGCCCTCCATTACTGAATTGGTGACCTCTTGATGCCCCAGAACGTGTCCTACCAACCGATGCCTTTTTCTAGTCAAGTTTGGCCACAAATTCCTCTTTTCGAAAATTCTGTTCAGTACCTCCTCATTAGTTACGTGATTTACCCATCTAATCTTCAGCATTATTCTGTAGCATTACGTTTCGAAAGCTTGTATTCTCTTCTTGTCTAAACTATTTGCCGTCCATGTTACATTTCCGTATACGGCTGCACTCCATGCAAATACTGTCAGAAAGGATTTCCTGATACTTAAATCTATACTCGATGTCAACAAATTTCTCTTCTTCAGAAACGCTTTCTTTGCCATAGGCAGTCTACATTTTATATCCTCTCTTCTTCGACCATCATCAGTTATTTTGCTTTCCAGATAGGAAAACACATCTACTACTTTAAGTGCCTCATTTCCTAATCCAGTACTCTCAGCATCACCTGATTTAATTCTACTACATTCCATTATCCTCGTTTTGCTTTTGTTGATGTTCATCATATACCCTCCTTTTAGGAGACTGTCCCTTACGTTCAACTACTCTTCCAAGCCCTTTACTGTCTCTGACAGAATTACAATGTCATCGGCAAACCTCAAACTTTTTATTTGTTCTCCCTTGGATTTAATTCCTATTCGAAACATTGCTTTTGTTTCCTTTACTACTTGCTCAGCATACGGATTGTATAACATCTGGGATAGGCTACAACCTGGTCTCCCTTCCTTCTCAATCATTGCTTCCCATTCGTGGCCCTCGACTCCTATAACTGCCATCTGGTTTCTGTACAGATTGTAAAGAGCCTTTCGTTCCCTGTATTTTCCCCCTGCCGCCTTCAGAATTTGAAAGAGAGTATTGCAGTCAACATTATCAAACGGTTTCTCTAAGTCTATAAATGCTACAAACGTAGTGACAGTATTACTTCGCGCGTTCCTGCATTTCTGCGGAATCCAAACTGATCTTCCCCAAGGTCGGCTTCTACCAGTTTTTCCATTCATTTGCAAAGAATTCGTGTTAGTATTTTGCATCCGTGACTTATTAAACTGAGAGTTCGGTAATTTTCACACCTGTCAACACCCGCTTTCTTTGGGATTGGAATTATATTCTTCTTGAAGTCAGAGGGTATTTCGCCTGTCTCGTACATCTTGCTCACCAGATGGAAGAGTTTGGTCACGGTTGGCTCGCCCAAGGCTATCCGTAGTTCCAATGGAATGTTGTCTACTCACGGGGCCTTGTTTCGACTAAGGTCTGCCAATTTCTTCAAGCAGTGCCATATCTCCTATTTCATCTTCCTGTACGTTCTCTTCCATTTCCATAATATTACCTTCAAGTGCACCGCCCCTGTATGAACCTTCTGTATAATTCTTCTACCTTTCTGCTTTCTCTTCTTTGCTTAGGACTGGTTTTACATCTGAGCTCTTGATATTCATACAGGTGGTTCTCCTTCCTCCAAATGTCTCTTTAATTTTCTTGTAGGCAGTATCTATCTTACCCCTAGTGATATGTGTTTCTACATCCTTACATTTATCGTCTAGCCATTCCCGCTTAGCCGTTTCGCATTTCCTGTCGATCTCATTTTTGAGAGGTTTGGATTCCTTTTTGCCTCCTTTATTTAGTGCACTTTTTATTTTTTCTTTCATCAATTAAATTCAATATCTCTTCTGTTAGCTAAGGATTTCTACTAGCCGTCGTCTTTTTACCTACTTGATCCTCTGCTGCATTCACTATTTCATCTCTTAAAGCTACACATTCTTCTTCTACTGTATTTCTTTCCATTGTACTTTTCAATTGTTCCTAATGCTCTGTCTGAAACTCTCTACAACCTCTGGTTCATTCAGTTTATCCAGGTCCCATCTTCTTAAATTCCTACTTTTTTGCAGTTTCTTCAGTTTTGATCTATAGTTCATAACCAATAAATTGTGGTCGGAGTCCACATCTGCTGCTGGAAATGTCTTACAATTTAAAACCTGATGCCTAAATCTCTGTCTTACCTTTATATAATCTAACTGAAACCTCCAAGTGTTTCCAGGTTTCTTTCACGTATACAACCTTATTTCATGATTCTTAAACCGAGTGTTAGCTATGCTTAAGTTATACTCTGTGTAAAATTCTAGCAGGCGGATTCCTCTTTCATACTTTACGCCCAGTCTATTTTCACTTGCAGCTTTTCCTTCTCTTCCTTTCCCTACTATCGAACTCCAGTCACCCATGACTTTTAAATTTTTGTCTCTCTTAACTATCTGAATAATTTCATTTATCACATCATATATCTCTTCAACATCTTCGTCATCTGCGGAACTAGTTGTCAGATAAAGTTTCACTACTGTGGTAGGCCTCCGTATGAGTCCTAATTTCTCGTATCTTATCTTAATGGTCCTTACGCGCCATGTATGTTGGTGGCAGTACAATCATTCGGCAGTCAGCTTCAAATGCCGGTTCTCCAGATTTTCTCAGTAGAGTTCTTTGAAAGGAACATCGACTTCCCTCTATAGATGCCCATTTGAGTTCCTGAAGCATCTCCGTAAAACTTACGGGTTGTGTGAACCTACCGGTAACAAATCCTGCAGCCCGCCTCTGAATTGCTTCGATATCCTCCTTCAACACGGATCCCAAACACTCGAGCAGTTTTCAATAATAGGTCGCACCAGCGTCCTGTATGCGATCTCCTTTATAGATGAACTTCCTTTCCTAAAGTTCTCCCAATAATCACCTTCCCTACCACAATCCACACATGCTCTCTCCAGATCATATCGTTTTGCAACGTTACGCCCATATATTTAAACGAGCTGTGTCAAGCAGTACACTACTAATGCTATATCCGAACATAATGGGTTTGTTTTTCCTGCTCATCCGCATTAACTTACATTTTCCCACATTTAGAGCTAGCTGCCATTCATCACATCAACAGGAAATTTTGTGTAAGTCATCTTGTATCTTCCTACAGTCACTCAACATTGACACCTTAACGTACATCACAGCATCATCGGCAAACACCTGCAGATTGCTGCCCGCCTCCGCCGCCAAATCATTTATGTATACAGAGAACACTTCCCTGGGGCACTCCTGACGATGCCCTTTTCTCTAATGAATATTTGCCGTTGAGGACAACGCACTGGGTTCTATTACTTAAGAGGTCTTCGAGCCACTCAAGTATCTGTGAACTTATTCCATATTCTCGTATGTTCGTTAACAGCCTGCAATGGGGCACCATGTCAAATGCTTTCCGGAAATCTAGGTATATGGAATCAACCTGTTGCCCTTCATCCATAGTTCGCAGTATATCATGTGAGGAAGGAGTAAGCTGTTTCGCACGAGCGATGCTTTCTAAAACCATGATGATTCGTGGACATAAGCTTTTCAGTCTCCAGAAAGTTTATTATATTCGAACTGAGAATATATTCAAGTATCCTGCAGAAAACTGCAGTTAGTATATAATTTTGCGTGTTCGTTCTTTTACACTTTTTAAATACAGGAGTCACCTGCACTTTTTTCCAGTCTCCTCGGACGTTGTACTGGGCGAGTGATTTGCGATAAATGCTAGATAGGTAAGGGGTCAATTCCATAGAGTACTCTTTGTAAAACCGACTTGGGACTCCATCCGGACCTGGTGACCTATTTGATTTAAAATCTTACGGTTATTTATCTACGCCAGGGATGCTTGTTATTATGTCGCCCATACAGGAGTCCGTCCGGGAGTCAAATGGCGGTATGATTTTACGATTCTCATGAGTGAACGATTTCTTGACGGCCAATTTTAAAATTTCGCCTTTCATGTTTCTATCTTGAACTGCCACCCGATACTGGTCAACAAGGAACTGAATGGAAGTCTTAGACCCGCTTAACGATTTTATGTAGGACCATAATTTTCTCGGGTTCGCTGCTAGATCTTTTACTAAGGTATGACGGTTGTGTACAGGTTGGAACCACTAGGGCCAGTTCGAAATCATTCCACGAAATTTGAACGCGAAAGCGAAGCAGCACACGGTGCTAATGCTTCTTCAGCCCTCGTGTTTCTCGCGCTCCTGTGGCATGATCGGAGATGGGTGCGACATTCACACATGTGTGAATAAATCGGCAAAGAGCTCTTGTAAGACTTCCTAGTTCAGCAAACTCGGTGCAACGTACTCACCTTTGTTAAGCACTTTAAAAACGTACATGAACAGACACAACCTGTGACGAAGTTCTAGGTCCTTACAAATAGGCAACCAATTCGACACCCCTCAGATTCTTGATAGCCTACTAGCAGATGTAAGAGCAGCAGTGCAGCCTGTCTGCAGACCTCTGCAATCCTCGTTACGAGTTCTGTCCACGCAGGTACACAGTTTGACATGGAACCTGGCTGGCAGCTGGTCACTACCGAGTGTACGTCTGCGCCGATCGCGACAGGGGACAAATAAACTAGCTACACTGATTATACTCTAAGTCCAACTATCTGCATAATCTGAAAACAATGTAGACCATGGCAGAGCCTGGTAGAATTCTTGTCTTCCGTTCGACTTGGAACGCTGCATCTATGCTCGTGGTCTAGCGATAAACAGTCCATCGTCTGAACGCAATTCTACTCGTTTTGTACGTACAGTCGTGGACAAAACGAGCGAGACCCCTCGCCTTTTCGTTATGCTGATCCACATAGCTTCAAAGTCTGCTACACAGCATAACAGGCAAGGCGACGAAGTGCTACCAACATACTATGCACAGGCGTGAAATTGAAAAACTATCCGAACTTTGTCAGACTGTTTTCAATCATGTCTAAGACTATATTAATGCTGATTAGTTTGTTAAACACAACACGTAATTTTAAGATATAAATGAAAGAAGAAAGGCTAACTAATATGAACTGTACTAATAAAAATGAATTTCAGCTTATCGAGATAACATAACTGTTTTAGCAAGGCAAAGTACCCCAGATCGATACGAATTAGCAAAATATTATGCACATTCGGCCGCGAAACGGTCTGTGTCAATGTTCAGACCAGTGATACTGGATTACCGTTGCTGACCTACCATGAAAGTGTGCAAATTTAGCAATGCGTGAAGATTCATAACGAAATTCAATTAAAAATCAATTCAATTATTGACAGAAGCGGAAAAAGTAGGCAGTAACAAGTATGAAATTCTACAAGAGTTTCATATTGACATCCACAGGGCGCCGGTACAGAATAAACGTAGCAAGAAAACGTATTGGGGGACCGAGAAATTCTTAAAATTGCTTTATTGATAGTCTATCTGCCTCCATCGAGATTAGAACCGAAAACAAACCAAACCTCCTTTGCAGTAGCAAACACCTTTCACTAAGTTAGCAGACAACCCAGGCAAACAGCCTTCTATTATTACCCCAGACACGAATAAGCAGGAAATTTCGCAACGAGAATGGCAAAATGATCTACAGTTTTTGTTGCATAGAGCTTTCTGGACTCAAAAACATGAATTTTCTACCTTTATGTCCCCGCTTATGTGACAATCATTAGGGATGTTTATCGAAAGACCAAATACTGTTATTAGCGATTAAATGTAGTAGGATAATTCTGCACCACCCCAGGAAATAAACGGCGACATAGCTGCCAAACGTATTCTACAATGTTTCGAATTCTCCATTAAACTCGCCACAGCCAGGAAACGTTCATTAGCCGAAGTGTTTCTTAAGCCATGGGAATACTTGCACTTCTAAAATGTGGTGGCATTAATACTAGGATCTGTATTACCACGTGTATAGGCAAATGGATTTTATTTGCTTTCCTGTAAACGTGATTTGGATTGAAAGCGTAGCTACGATTAATATGTTGATGTATCGACTGCAACTAGAACATTTTAAATAAAGAGTAGGGGGAATTATTTATGCGGCCCTGATCTTCAGTAACTATCGTAGGTATTTTCGTTGTTAGGATTTAGTTACCTAAATCGGTAAAAATGGAACCCTACAAGTCTCACTTTCTTGACCGTCTATCTTTCTACCCAACCGTTAAAACCCGTTTACCTCGAGTACGGGTAGACATAATAAGCGGAAATGTATCGCACTTCCTGCGTATACGGTCCCTTGGTGATGTAAAAAAGTGAGCTTCTATGTGAACGCAATCTAAAGATAAGGCTGTTTATGTAAAGAAAATTTACGCAACGGTAATCCAGTATGACTGGTCTGAACGTTGACACAGACCGTTTCGCGGCCGAATGTGCATTCGTAACGATGTGGGGTACTTTGTCTTACTAAAACAGTTATGTCATCTCGATAAGCTGAAATTCATTTTTAATGGTACGGTTCATACTAATTAGCGTTTCTTCTTTCATTTATATCTTATATTTACGTGTTGTGTTTAACACACTAATCAGCATTAATATAGTCTTACACATGATTGAAAACAGTCTGACAGAGTTCGGATAGTTATTCAATTTCATGCCTGTGCATAGTATGTTGGTAGCACTTCGTCGCCTTGCCTGTTATGCTGTGTAGCAGACTTTAAAGCTATGCGGATCAGCATAACGAAAAGGCGAGGGGTCTCGCTCGTTTTGTCGACGACTGTACGTATACTGAAATTGGAACGATACAGAAAAGATTAGCATGGTCGCTGCCCAACGGTGACACGCAAAACCGTGACAGCAGCTGCCGCGGCGGTACTGTGCTCATCACTTTGAGAATATAAAATGCTTTACTGTTGTTGAATGATACTCTAGAAAAAATTTCTATGATTTCCATTTCACGGCCGACACATGGAAGTAATGAGTATCGTTCAAAATTACGGATGTTTAAGAATCCGTGACTCTTTATTCAGTGTAAATGCGTAAAAATACAAGCAGTCACTTTTTTGAAAGTGATTTAATCCATGAACCGGTTTTAGAACCATTTCAGGTCCATCTTGAGACGGTATACACGAAATTACATAGTATTTGAAATTTCCAGTACATATCTGAAGATGAGCATGAAGAGGCTCAAAAATCAGTTCATGGAATTAACTATTTAAAAAAAGTGACTGATGCAGTTCTATGTATTTACATTGGATCAAAATTAATTTTATACTTTAGGATCCAACCAGGATACTTCACTACGTTGTATAATGTTATTATTAATGTTTTTTATCTCGTTTCTTCCTTTTAGAAACGATTCATCCTGCAATTTTTCATCAGGAATTCGTATGTTTTGGCAAGACACAATGATTAACTGTGATGTAATGAGTTTTACTGTCGTTGATTGATTTCTTACGGTAAATGTATGCGATAGACTGAACGGATACCTTGCCGCGCACGCTGTATAGCAGTCTTTTTAAAACTGTGGGTTGCGACCCCCAAGTGGGTCGCAGTGTCTTGCACGGGGCGTCGCGGTCGCAGGATTGAATTCAATTTAACATCTTTAAATAGTGCAACAAATATTTGCAGCATAGTTGATAAAATATGTTTCATCTGCTATGGGAAAAATGTCATGCTGAAGTGACAATGTTTCTTGAAACCATACTGTAAAGTCTCTCAAGTTCAGATGTGGTACTTATTTGTAGTAATGAATATGAATTTAATTTAAACCTTAACCCTTCAAATAAATGACTTGCAGCAGTGAGAACTGACACAATTTCTATTGCGTTTTTCCGACACCTGCGAAACTATGGTAGCAGTGGTCGCTAAGCAGTGGTCACTAGTTCACCTCTGAGAGGTTTGCGGGGAGAGCGAACGGCAGTGTAGGGAACAGTGTCTTGCGCAGTACTGAAAACTCAGATTTCGTGCCAGTTGTCTGCTGTGATAAAAATATCACACGGAACTAGGACAATTCGTGAAAGCGCATTTAGAAGATGCTCACGCTGAAATGTGATACAAAATGGCTGCAATAACACATGCGAGACTTCGCACTAAGGTTACTAGAATGCATTTCAGTAACCATGCTTCGAACCAAACAATGGATCGCTAGGATTGTCAGCAGTGAGAGGATGTACGAAGTACAGCAGTTTCTACCGAGTTTGCCTTAGGACGTTTGAGCTCATCTCAGATTGTAACTGACACACTGTGTGTTAACGTTGTGTCTGTTTTCGAGCTCTGTGGATTGATCGAGATTCGCAAACAATCGTCGTTGTTTGTCGCATTTGCGTACAAGCACCGAATCGTACCAATATTGTTATTGACTTTACTCTTGATGGTATGTCTTATGTTCCGCGGGAAAGAAATGTCTTTCATTTGTATTATTAAAATAGTACTTGACACTTGGCAGGACTTTATTATTTTTAACAGTCTTTATTCGTAGGGTGATCCCAGCGGTATCTCTCATGGGTACCACCAAGCCACATAAACGTAAGCAATGGTTGTACAGTAGGTCCTACTCTACAATAAAAATACAACAGTTTTAATGAGAAGACTGTCTATTTATTAATAATTTGAGAAATCATGGTTCTATTTTTGAGACACAAATAACCAACTCATTTTCTTATTGAAGCCTATTTTTCTTCTTAGGTTTTAAATTCATCACTGAAGAGAACGCTAATTCACATGCCAGTAATAATTTCAAAGCTTCTCTTGCCAGCTGTGGCAGAAGACGCCAGTTTTTTCCGAATTAATTTTCATTTTAAGCACGCCGCCAGCAGCAAAATCTGTAAGTGTTCCTTTCATCTTCGAGCTCAGATCAGCCAGTTATGGTGACACATCCAAAAAACGGATTTAGTATCCATCTATGTCAGTTTTCAGCTTGAAAGTTCAGTTCTGCAAAGTAACGTAATAGTTCCTCTTGAAAATTATGCAAGCTCTGTATCATACAAGGATTGTAAGAACATAGCACGACCGACTGATCCATTGAAATTTTTTCTACAATCTAAACGCAAGGGAAAAGACTCAAACATCATCGTCTGTAAAGACGTTGACCAGAAACCAAGATTTGCGAGGAACCATTTGATTTTCCCAGTGGCCGTTAGAATAGTTTCTTCTCTCTCTTGGAGGCTCTTGGTTAAAATACTTCAATGGTTACAAAGATCAGCGAGAGATGCTAATTTTAATAGCCAAACATGGTCACAAAAATAATTCACATATCCAGGTTTAGGATTTTCTAAGAAAATTAACAGTTCAGCTTTGAGTTCCAGAACTCGTGTCAATACCTTTCCTTTGGGAAGCCACCTGACCTCTTCGTGATCAAGGAGATTTTAATGGAGCGAACCCATGTATTCACAAATGATTCTAAGCAGTTGAGCTTGCAACGCTTTATTTTTAATAGACTTCATAACTTTGATCACCTCTCTAACCACATCATTTAAATAGCAAGTTAAAGTCAGGCCTGATAGAGCTTGTCGTTGTAGAAAACATTGTGTCTATGAATCACATTGTATTACTGACTTTAATTTCGCAACGATACCACTTTTATCGCCAGTCATAACTTTAGGACGCTCACTACAAATGTCGACATATTCTGTCCAATCATATTTGTAGCTGTGAGTCCTTTCTAAAAACATGTACAAACACTGGCAAGTAGTATGCGCAGGAAATGATGTGCAAAATGCCTACCACGATAGTTTCATCTGTTTTCATTGTGCACAATCTAAAACATCAATACATTCATCAAACTGCAAAGCAAAATGAAGTTTCCTTCTTTAATCTTTGGGTTACTTGTTCTCGAATATCACCGGCCATATCGTTTATTCTGCTTTCAGTGGTATTATCAGAAAGTGGTAAGGTTTTCAGCTTGTTTGCCTCCTGGATATCTAACATAATTTGAACCATAGCCACAGCTGCTAGCAAAATAAGATTCTCGGCATCTGTATGCGTCTCACTTGCTTCAGGGAATCGCTGGCTAGCTAACAACGCATTCTTATTGACACTGACCGATCGAGGTGGCGGAATGGGTAGCACACAAGGCTCGCATTAGGAAGGACGGCGGTTCAAACCCGCGTTCGGCCATCCTGATTTAGGTTTTTCGTGACTTCCCTAAATCGCTTCAGGAAAATGCCGGGTGGTTCCTTCGAAAGGGCACTGCCTACTTCCTTCCCATCCTTCCCTAGACCGATAAGACAGATGACCTCGCTGTTTGGTTCCGTCCCCCAAATCAACCACTCAGTTATGGACACTGGATATCTAAAAACAGATAAAATCGTTATTGAATCAGAAATACAAATAAATTATGAATAACATAATATTATTTTTAAGGAAAAATAACAATACTATTTTATTACTTAAATCACAGTAGTTTGCTGCTGGTTAATGGTTTCACATTTTCTTCCGAAGAAATCCAACGGGAGCATAAACTTCCTTGGAATGTTTAGCTGAGATGTGATGCATAGCCTTTAGTGGTTTCGTAGTTCCACATTACGATACGTGGCCACAAATTACATTGCATGACAGGAAAGAATACTTCCAAAACTTGTCGTCGTAAAGTCTGCCAGTTGTACCAGACTTGGAGGGCTGTGCAGATCTTTGAGAAACTTCTCCATTTCGTGTTTGCTCTGAAGGACAATAATCACAACCGTACTCGCTGGAGTTTTCCGACTACTGACTGAAGCGTGTTAAAACGCACCCCCATGGTACCGTTGACCGCTTCTCGCTGCCAAGGGGGCCAAAGAATAGAGCACAGGCTGCATAGCGCTGCAACTACCCTGCACAGTGCACTTGATTTATCGATCAGTGTAGTATCAGTAAAAAGAAAATTAAATACGTTGCCTTTGAAATCACTGGCGTTGTTCTATTACGGTTCTGGGGGGTCACCAGAACCTTTCTACTTTTAAAGAGGTCGCATATTCAAAAAGGTTGAAAAACACTGCTCTATAGCAACGCAGGCATGTCGGACATTTTAAGGTCTTCGTGTTGATTGACAGAGAACTTAACGCTGATCGAAAGTGATAGTTCGCTACGGTCGCAGGTTCGAATCCTGCCTCGGGCATGGATGTTTGTGATGTCCTTAGGTTAGTTAGGTTTAACTAGTTCTAAGTTCTAGGGGACTAATGACCTCAGCAGTTGAGTCCCATAGTGCTCAGAGCCATTTGAACCATTTTTTGAAAGTGATACTTATGGTATTGAATTGGATTTAAACCAGCAAAACTGGCTATTTTTTAAGGTACTAGGGTAATAGGAAGTTACTAGTCGGTGTCAGCAAACGTCTACAGGTGTCCCTAATTTGTATTACACAAATTAAGCACAGAAGAACTATATTCTCTTGGTAACTATTCCTATGAAAAAATGGGCCCTACGTAACAAGCAAACCTCATATTCGTGGTGTTGACGGTCGAGACGAAGTTCTTCATAGATTTTTGCACAGTATAATGAAGAAATGACCATTAACACAGCTTACTGATTCGATCTTGTGCGAAGACCCAGTATGTTAAGGTTTTATTCCGATTTTGTTGAAGAATTTCTTCTAGCCGGCCGTTGTGACCGAGCGGTTCTAAGCGCTTTAGTCCGGAACCGCGCTGCTGCTACGGTGACAGGTTCGAATCCTGCCTCGGGCATGGATGTGTGTGATGTCATTAGGTTAGTTAGGTTTAAGTAGTTCTAAGTCTAGGTGACTGATGACCTGAGATGTTAAGTCCAATAGTGCTCAGAGCCATTTGAACCATTTGAATTTCTTCTAACAGTTTCCAGCTTCATTAAATGAAACATAAAATAGCGACCAAGAGTGCATTGGTGTGGATCGGGATTACTAATGAGAGCACGTGCCGCCCTTACATCACAATGCATGTGTGGAACTACTGACCTAGCAAGACGCTGCTGCCCGCTGCTCTTTCTCATCGTCATATCGGTTTTAATTCAGTGTTAAAGATAAAAACATTTGTTGCTTATCTGAAGTACAACATTCCTGTAGTCCAAACATTAAAATTTCTATGTCATTATTTCATCTTACATGAATATTATGTAGGATAAATCATTGGAAAGTATATGCCAGGTGAATTAAGTGGAATAATTCAGGCCCACACGCGGAAGTAAAAGCACTGTGACAAGGCTAACAAATATTTGCAACCATGAGGCCAAGTCTTAAATGTTCTAGATTCAGCCATGTAGCAAAACGCTAGTCGTGCTGGTCATGTAAGCACTCTCAGAGAGGAGGGAGCAGCAAGTTTGCTTTTTAATCAGCGTTACTTCCTGATGATATCTGACGCCGCCTTTCTATCTATCTATATTTAAGGCAGTGAATTAGATTTAATCTAGAATTCCTCATTTTTTAAGCCTTCCGAGGAGGGAGGGGGCTGCTAACGCCGGTGTTGTATAATATCAGTACAGGTATAGAAAAGCTATTGAAATATTGACGTATATAAGTTTCCATCATGATTACAATTTTCCCAAAATACAAACGAATAGAACACTTTCTCTGATAGTTTTCAATGATTCAATGCAGTGATCAATACATTTGAGGATTCAGAAGAGGTGAAAATGAGGGCTATTTTCATTAACACGTTAATTAAACTATAGCTGGGAGCAATGTGCAATTGTGCGCCTTCATATGTTTTTCAGCTTGTAATGCATATTAACTAGCCAGTTCATTGCTTTTTTATGTTAGTTTCTTGTCTGTTCATAAAATGATGAAACGAATCGAAATCCATATCACTGGTGGTTCCTTCGAATGCTTCCAGGGACTGGTTTTGTGTTGTTGCATGGTAATCGTGAAGTAGACCACTACACCTGTTCCTAAAACGCACGTGGTTGACAGAAGACTTAAGAGTTGTATTCTAAATCGAATGTTAGAAATAAAACACGCTCTTGTACCTGGAATTTCCGTGTTAGTTCATGAAGATGTGTAAATAAAAGTAAGAAGAAGCCCTATCGCGAATGTAGCACATCGTCTAACAGAGTGGATATCCAGATCTACTCACTCACGATTCCAGCAACGAAAACGCATTCTTCTTGCCACTATCATAGTCAAAACGTTGCAACGTCATAGGCATTGTTTGGCAACACTGTTGTCCTGATAGTGGTGTGTGGATGTCGGTCTGATTGATCCTGCTATATTCGCTTGACTTCTTCATGGCATCTCGATGAAATATTCAGAATAATTCTCACATAGGGTATCACTTTAGGTTACTAAAGTGTTTGATCCCAAAAAGGTCGTTTCATGTTTGTAAAAGATTGGGAATTCTTACAACAGCCTCACAGTACATTTACTCACTAGTGAAATTTGTTCTCAACAACATGGACCAGTTTAAAAACAACAGTGACATTCATGATTATAATACCAGAAAAAAGAAAGACTTAGACTATCCTTTACTCAACCTATCTTTGGCACAGAAAGGGGCAAAATATGCTGCTATAAAAATTTTCGACAAATTACCAGATGAAATAAAATGTCTGACAGACAGCAGTAATAGCTTCGAAAACAAATTGAAATCATGTCTCCTTGACAACTCCTTCTATACCATAGATGAATTTTTGATTAGGAATAAATAAATCTATAAATGTAGTATATGCATTTTGTGCCATTTAAGGGAATGGGGTAAATAATAGAAATATTAATCTTTAACTCTGTATTGTAATATATATTAAAAATCATGTTTCATATGTGTATTTCTTGTGCACTTGACACGTTCCATATCATAACGGCTACCGTACCGTGCGACTGATCAATGGAACACGCAACCAACTAACTAACTAACTAGAAAGGGTCCACTACTCTCAAGTTTCACGTTGCGCACTATCTACCTCAGCTACGATTATGACAATGATAGAGCGTTTACAACTGCAATGCCTTATCCACATAGTTGTAAAATGCACAATTTCCAAAACTGTAGTTGCTTTCGAAATCAGTTCCAGTTTTACTGCAAATGCTGTATGTTGTTTCTTCATTTGCCTACTAGGTTGATGAATTGCAAACTGTCACGACCAAGGGACGAATCTTAATCCGCCAAGTAATATGTCTCGTGGTAACTTCGCAGCGATAGCCATAGACCTCTGCTTCGCGAATAACGACTTATATCACCAACAAAACGAGGGATAGTCTCTGAACAGATTCGAAGCAACTGTCAGTAACAAGAATATGAATTTATGCATCATTTCCGGTATCAAACAAGACAGGATATATCACGGAAGCAGTGAAAAACCTTGTTAGAATGCATTACCTAAGGTAGACATGGAGGTCATAAACGTGTGAAAGTGGAGCATTTGCTTATTTGTCCTGCTTGGTTTCTGCTTCAATAGTCATACATTCAGTTTCTCCTTGTGTATCCACATTTTGATTTATTAATCTGTGGTGTCGACATATTGGTATATGTGTTGTCTGTAGTTCAGTCATGCCTAGACGGTCAATACCGCGGTTCGATCGCGTCCGCATTATTATAGTGTGCCAGGAAGAGCTCTCAACAAGGGAAATGTCCAGGCGTCTCGGAGTGAACGAAAGCGATGTTGTTCAGACATGGAGGAGATACAGAGAGACAGGAATTGTCGATGACATGCCTCACTCAGGCCGTCCAAGGGGTACTACGGATTATGGCTCTGAGGAATCCTGACAGCAACGCCACCGTGTTGAATAATGCTTTTCGTGCAACCACAGGACTCAAACGGTGCGCAATAGGCTGCATGATGTGCAACTTCACTGCCGACGTCCATGGCGAGGTTCATCTTTGCAACCAACACACCATGCAGCGCGGTACAGATGGGCCCAACAACATGCAGAATGGACCGCTCAGGATTAGCATCACGTTCTCTTCACCGATGAGTGTCGCACATGCCTTCAACCAGACAATCATCGGAGACATGTTTGGAGGCAACCCGGTCAGGCTGAATGTCTTAGACACACTGTCCAGCAAGGTAGACGTTCCCTGCTGTTTTGGGGTGGCATTATGTGGGGCCGACGCACGCCGCTGGTGGTCATGGAAGGCGCCGTAATGATACGTGAATGCATTCCTCCGACCGATAGTGTAACCATATAGGCAGCAATTTGGTGAGGTATTTGTCTTCATGGACGACAATTAGCGCCTCCTTCGTGCACATCTTGTGAATAACTTCCTTCAGGATAACGACATCGCTCGACTAATGCGATCAGCATGTTCTCGAGACATGAACCCTATGCCTGGGAGAGATTGAAAAGGGCTGTTTATGGACGACGTGACCCACCAACCACTCTGAGGTATCCACATCGAATCGCCGTTGAGGAGTGGGTCAATCTGGACCAACAGCACCTTGATGAACTTTTGGATAGTATCCCACGTCGAATACAGGCATACATGAATGCAAGAGAACGTGCCACTGGGTAATAAAGGTTCCGATGTTTACAGTAATCTAGCCCACCACCTCTGAAGATCTCGCTGCATGGTGGTACAACATGCAATGTTTGGGTTTCATGAACAATAACAATGGCAGAAATGATGTTTATGTTGATCTCTATTTCAATTTTCTGTATAGGTTCCGGGGCTCTCGGAACCGAGGCGAAGAAAAACTATTTTTGATGTGTCAATCTTCAGGTTTTGGTGGCGCAAAGACTGTTCCATTAAGTTTCGGGTGTGCAGCCGCAAGAAATCTCCTTCTTCTTCCAATATTTCGGCTGTATACCGTCCAGCCATCTTCAGAGTGAGTCGCAAGACTACCGCTCCAGCGCTCGCTTCGTCCCTTTATACTCGTGTACCGCGCGACTGCGCATGCGGCCACAGATGCAAATGCGCCAAAGGGACGAAGCGAGCACTGGAGCGGCAGTCTTGCGACTCATTCTGAAGATGACTGGACGGTATACAGCCGAAATATTGGAAGAAGAAGGAGATTTTTTGCGGCTGCACACCCGAAACTTAATGGAACTATTTTTGATGTGTGTGTATTACCGTTTCTTGACAATTTGGAACAGGTCCGTTTGCAGACATTTTAAGTTTCCGCCGCAAACCAAACGGGATAAATGGCCAGCTCAATTACATTATTGAGTGGTGCATTTTGCTGTCGGTTTGAAAACATCCCTTAGATTGTTGTCTGGTGGTACAGTTCCACTAGCAGCTGGTTGGAGCACGCTGTGGACAGCAGTGAGGACACTGTGAGCTGTCCAAAAGTTCTTCATATTGCCAGTGCAGTTGAGACTTGACAGTATTCTTGATGGTGTTTGGCACCTCGTTATCGTTCACTAACTTTTGGGATTATTGCTGAGTGATCCTGCTAAATTCTCGTCATATTCTCTTTTCATACTGATAAAGTAATCTGAGTAGTCAACAAGTTTATATGATAATGAGACCGTAACTTGAATTGTTTCTATCCTAGGAAGGCAATTCCAAGCTTCAATTTAAATTTAATACAATATTAAACGTTACTAAATTTCGTGTTGTGAACTGTCTACATTCACTACCAACAGACCAATGGCAGAGGGATAAGCGAAGCACTGTCATGTTTGCTCCATGACGCCATGGTCGTCCTGTGATTTGGGGCAACGGTAGTTGCTTGTTTAGATTTTGTTGAACTATTGGACTATTGATGTGTATCGCTTCAGTCTTTTTTCTCCTCGCATATACCCATAACAGAATTTAGTAACAAAATTCTAAGAAAAGCTTTGCATTGCGCTAAATGAACAATCTGCCTGATTTTATTTTTAATTGTTCACCTTCTTCTGCCATGCAGTAAACTTTATTCATTATTAGTTTGTTATTGTTACTGTCATTACTGTTACTACTTCACTTGCAAGAGCTCTCCTACCCCTACTTGGTACCGATGCACAGCCAGTGAATCTGGAAGAATCGAATGTTTCATGTTTTGCCACAAAGAATACACACATTTTCCTCGGCTTATTGCTTCCAGGGCTGCAGGAAAAACCCAATTAGAAAACCCGATAAGGGGAGGTCGGTAACGCAGGTGGAACTCTGCAACAATATCTATTGATTTAACAAGTTGACAACGGCTAAATTCATGCCACACTATATTATTCAACAGTGGAATAGGTAGTATGAACTCCGACACTGCTACATATGCCTACAAACTTGTGATCACGACCATGGTTTACCACCAGCCCATCTACTAGTTATAATGCTACAACTGTAAATGGAAGATTAAGTTTGATAATTTTGTTCTGCTACTGTTCGAATGAGAAATACCAATGGATAAATAAGGTTTCTTCTTGCTCTTATTTACACAGCTACATAAACTAACATTTAAATTGACGGGTAATCAAGTGCGTGTTCACTTGTGACTTTCGATTTCAAATACAGTTCGTAAGTCTTCCGCCAACCTCGATCCTGTAACTCGTGGGAGCAGGCATAAAGGTCTGCTGCACAAATACCAAGGAACAAAACACAAAAAAGTCGCTCGAAATATTCAAAGGAACGATATGGATTTCAATACCTTTTATCATTTAGGGACCTACCAAAAAGGGAAAATTATGAAAACAATGAACACGCTAGTTGGTGTGCATTATACGTATAGATCTCAAGTTTAAAAACATATGAATGCGTATAAATGCTCATATTTACAGTTTAATTTCTGTGTCAATGAACATAATATCCAGGTTCTCATCTTTTAAATCCTCAAACGAATTGACTACTTCGTGGTATCGAAAAACTAGTTAACTGCGTTTCTTCTTGCTTCGATCCTCACTAACATACTCGTACTTCTGCAGTCTGGTGGTAGTCGTCGTATTCTACTTGTATGTAGCACAAGACGGTACAGTTAATTTCGAGGAGCAAAGTGTTTTATATCTTACTATTTCGTGACTTGTGGGGGAAGATTAAATGCCAGTTACTTTTTATTCCACTGAAATAGGTTTTCGTAGCAGCCTTATATATAGATAACCTGAAAGGCGACATCAGAAAGTGTCAGGAGATGTCGACGTATAAAAACAAAACGCGCTTGCGCCTGTACTCTGAGAGCCCGCATGAGACGAGTATAACCAGTACTTCGCTACATAGCTGCCCGGTGTGCAGGTTGCAAATATTTGGCAACATGGTGACAGTGCATTTACTTCCGCATGTGGTTCCGAATTGCACCGCTAAATTCTCATGGCATTCCATTTCCACTTCGATAACTTATCATACCTAATACTCATGGAAGATGAGAAGCTTAGACAGAAAATTTAATTTTTTAACACCAGCAATGCTTTATATCACATAAGCAACAGCTGCGCTAATCTCTAATGCTGCGTTATGAGGCTCAAAAACCTATATTGCCATGAGAGAAACGAGCTGCCAACAGCGTCACGTCATTACAGTAGTTTCACGCATGTACTGTGTTGATAGGACCCCGAGAGATCTCAGTTCTAATCACGGTGCAGACCACTGTTATCTAGGTTCTTGTTTTCCGTTTCATATAACAGAGCTGCAAATTGTTGGCAGAAATTTTTCAACAAAATCTGAGTAAACCTTTACATATTGCTTCATTTCAAGCACTCTACTCATTTAGTTGTGTTAGTGGTTATTCATGCCTGCATTCTGAATACCAAGCTTCGCTATACAAAGAACTTCGACTCGACTATCAACGACATAAATCTGAGTTTTGTTCGTCACGTAGGATAAATATTTAGGCGAAAAGCTACGATGTGAATACAGTTCTTCTGTACTAAATCTGTATAATAGCAATTAGTCACTCCTGCAGACGTTTGCTGACACCGGTGTTAGCAACTTCCTTCCACTCTGGGTAGCTTAAAAAACGGGAAGTTTTGTTATTTTAAGTGTAATTCATTAATTTAATTATCACTTTACATCAAAGTCAAATTCTCCATTATCCATAGGCGGACCTCAAAATGTGCAGTATATCCCTTATGCTAAGAACAGTGCCAAAGTGCCGAAACGTTGACTGTGTTCCTAACCGAGACACAGCTAGCAGGTTTTTTTACACTACTGGCCATTAAAATTGCTACACCAAGAAGAAATGCAGATGATAAACGGGTATTCATTGCACAAATATATTATACTAGAACTGACATGTGATTACATTTTCACACAATTTGGGTGCATAGATCCTGAGAAATCAGTACCCAGAACAACCACCTGTGACCGTAATAACGGCCTGGGCATTGAATCAAACAGAGCTTGAATGGCGTGTACAGGTACAGCTACCCATGCAGCTTCAACACGATACCACAGTTCACCAAGAGTAGTGACTGGCTAATTGTGACGAGCCAGCTGCTCGGCCACTATTGACCAAACGTTTTCATTTGGTCCGAGGAGAATGTGGTGGCCAGTTAGCAGTGGAACATTTTCTGTATCCGGAAAGGCCCGTACAGGACCTCCAACATGCGGTCGTGCATTATCCTGCTGAAGTGTAGGGTTTCACAGGGATCAAATAAAAATGGTTCAAATGGCTCTGAGCTCTATGGGACTTAACTTCTAAGGTCATCAGTCCCGTAGAACTTAGAACTACTTAAACCTAACTAACCTAAGGACATAACACACATCCATGCCCGAGGCAGGATTCGAACCTGCGACCGTAGCGGTCGCGCGGTTCCAGACTGTAGCGCCTAGAACCTCTCGGCCACCGCGGCCGGCTCACAGGGATCGAATGAGTGGTAGAGCCACGGGTCGTAACACATCTAAAATGTAACGACCACTGTTCAGAGTGCCGTCAATGCGAACAAGAGGTGATCGAGATGTGTAACCAATGGCAACCCATACCATCTCGCTGGGTGATACGCCAGTATGGCGATGACGAATACACGCTTCCAATGTGCGTTCACTGCGATGTCGCCAAACACGGATGCGACCATCATGACACTGTAAACAGAACCTGAATTCATCAGAAAAATCAACGTTTTGCCATTCGTGCACCCAGGTTCGTCGTTCAGTACACCATCGTAGGCACTTCTGTCTGTGATGCAGCATCAGTGGTAACCGCAGCCATGGTCTCCGAGCTGATAGTCCATGCTGCTGCGGACGTCGTCGAACTGTTCGTGCAGATGTTTGTTGTCTTGCAGACGTCCCGATCTGTTGACTCAGGGATAGAGACGTGGCTGCAGGTTCCGTTACAGCCATGCGGATAAGATGCCTGTCATCTCAACTGCTAGTGATACGAGGCCGTTGGGATCCAGCACGGCGTTCCGTGTTACCCTCCTGAACCCACCGATTCCATATTCTGCTAACAGTCATTGGATCTCGTCCAACGCGAGCAGCAATGTCAAGATACGATAAACCGCAATCGCGATAGGCTAAATACGACCTTTATCAAAGTCGGAAACGTGATGGTACGCATTTCTTCTTCTTACACGAGGCATCACAACAACTTTTCACCAGGCAACGCCGGTCAACTGCTGTTTGTGTATGAGAAATCGGTTGGAAACTTTCCTCATGTTAGCTCGTTGTAGATGTCGCCACCGGCGCCAACCTTGTGTGAATGCTCTGAAAAGCTAATCATTTGCATTTCAAAGCATCTTATTCCTGTTGGTTAAATTTCGCATCTGTAGCACGTCATCTGCGTGGTGTAGCAATTTTAATGGCCGGTAGTGTATTTCCGTAGCCGTAGCCGCGTGCCGTCGTTTACCTAACGATACGCCTTGGAATACAACTACGGCAAAGCGACATTGTGATTCACTCTGTGCCACGATTTCTCCTTTCGCAAGGCGCTCGTTCTCCAAAGATTCCTGTGCGACGAAGCGAAGAGACCGCCGAACGACACCGTATGGATCCATCTTTCCATAATGCGTAGTACTGCCAGTATGAAAATGATTGATGACGCAGCATCGAAGAAAATTATACTAGAGGCCCACAGTGGACTATGCTTCTGTCAAGACACATCTTGTCCTGAAAAGTTTCGGCAAGTTCGCATCAAACTTCGGAGCCATGCACCATCCTACTTCCGGATCAAAAGCTGTAGGATCATAATTTTGTACGCTGGTCATCTACGCACATGCTCATGTTGTTGTTGGAAAGAGGGTCGTGTACGGTGCCGGTGACGTATGCGGCGGTACTCACCGCGACAACACCAAGTCCATCGGATGACCACCTCGACCAGCGCCGTAGGCCTTCCCATCACCACTCGTCGTGGTAACTAATAACGAGGAGACCGCCTTAAGACCGTCTTCCCCGACCCACACCGAAAGGAGTGACTCCCCCTCATTGCCGCTCGACGCATTTATCGTGCCTACAGCGGCCTCCGAGTCGTGACGTCGCACTTCGTTGCCATCATCTGACGTGGAAGAACTCTTACCTAAACAACAATCTGTACGCCAATGTAAACATCCCCGACGGTCACTCATGATGTCCGACGACCTTACCCCTTCCCCCCCCCCCCCCTCCTCCAACGACGACGCTGATCCTGCCCGGCCGAAAGGCACTCATATCACAATGTCAGCCGACGGCTACAGTGGCAAAAACTTTTGCTCCGCGATTACCTTGGCGCCATTGAATGCTAAGGATGTTACCCCGCCAGACGCTTGGGCTGAGTCTACATTTTCCTCGTAATAGTCGCAAGATAATCCCTCTCTTCACAGAAGACCGTATGGCTACAGCACAGTCACCCCACATACAGGCGTGGAGTGACGACGTCGAGAACGAACCGGCACCTCAACCACAGATGCCGCCACAATCCTACACAGATACGCAATAGAGCTTCCATCCACACCCTGGGACAAAGGGTGGTGACGTCTGTCGATGCCATCCTCCACCACTTCTGATAACGGCAGACCACTCCCAGCTCTAACACGCCTCATATACAAGTTGCAGCGCTCAACACCAGTATGGTCAGCAACACAGCAAAGTTGCAACTCCTTCGTGACGTGCTCAGAGCGTCAGAAGTTGATGTCGCCATTCTCCTAGAGGTGTGGCTTACTATCATTCCTACTCCTTAAGGATTAGAGTTGTTTTCCTCAGTCGGGAGTCACACAACGTGTGGTGTGGCCTCTATGTCTGTGAAAGTATCTCAGTTACAGATGTGGTTATTCAGCCATTTGGACGGGGTATGGCCCTCACACGATTTTATGCCTGGGTCATCAATTTATACGTTCATCAGGCTCGACACACTGACGCCAACGATCTACGTCCTGCGAAGAAGAAATAGCATCGTTATTTGCGGGGTGATATGTCGTAGGAGGCGATTTCAGCTGTTTCCTCCATCCAAAGGACGAGGCTCCTGGCTACTCAACATGTCCAGCCTTGGCAGATGATTTTCGTCTTATGGACACATGGAAGATATACACTGTAACACCTTTGGTTACACCCACCATACAAGCCATTCAGCATGCAGATTCGATGAAATTTATGTTTTTGCAATCAATCGAGAGGGCGTGTCCTCCACAAAAATGTGGCTTCTGGCCTTTTCGGACCATTGCTCGTTCACCTGCCCTTTACTCCTGCCGCCACAATCAGTTAAGCGTTGTCGAGGTACCTGGAAGCTGAACATCTTTCTTCTTCACGACCCAGTTTGTCCAAAACAAGTCGCTGTTACTTGAACATCCTGTGAGCAACGTCTCCTCTGGTACCCATCGACCATGTGTGAAATCTGCAATCAAAAGGGAATTTATCCAATGCTGCAGAGATGCGGTGGTGTAGCATCGGGATACTATGCACTATTATTTCACCATCTTACTCGAACTTGCTGTCCTCCCAGCACCGTCAGATGTCCATCGCGAACACCAACGTATCAAAGCCAAACTTCTGTCCCTTCAATGCAACAAACTGCGAGGCTTGGTGGTGCGGTCTCGCCATTAAGACACCACTGATGGAGAGCCACCATATATGCTTCATATCACATCCGCCCCAGTCGTCGACGACGTTCCTCGTCTCTAACCTTACCGCGCAGACTGGACACCATGAAAATGCTCAAGCAGCGGTGGTCTCAGCCTTCGCTGATCATTAGCAACGTTTTTACCAGAAAAAACTGGCGGTGGGGGCGGTATCCGACGATTTTCTTAAGCTGCTCACCTGCACCCATAACAAAATGGAGGCGACATCCTTGATGGTAGCGACCACAGCACACGAGGGATGGCGGATACGATCACCAAAGGCGCGCGGAACAAATCCCCTGGCCCCGACGGCCTTCCAGTTGATTTTTATCGGCCCTTTCGTACATTGATGTCTCCACCTTAGACTGAGGTTTTCCAAGAGTTGTTCAGTCCTCCTTCACCGTATCGCCACACTTTGTCAACGGAATTGTCATACCGGTCACCGAACTGATGGGGGGGGGGGGGAAAGGGGGGGGGTGAGGGGTGAGGGATGCACATCACCAACTTTCGCCACCTCACATTACTCAATGCAGATTATAAAATCCATGCAAGTCCCTTGGCGGTGCACATGTGTGCAGTGTTACCTGCAACACTTTCTCCAGAACAAACATCATGAGGTGGAGGAGTCATCCTCCACACAGCCGATGGCTGTTTCCTGTGCAGCACTGGTGTCAATAGATTTCAGTAGTACCTTCGACCAGGTCTGCAACCATTTCCTCCTCTCAGTGGCAGAATGCATGGGTGTCCCACCACCATTGATAGATTCCATTCGCCACTTACTTTGCAATGCCATGCCCATGGTCCAGGTGAACAGCTAGACTGATCCCTGGTGGGGGTTTGGTCAGGCAGAGATGCCATCTGTCCAATATATTGTACATAATTGGCCTTGAGCCTCTCATCATAGGCTTTCTACCCTGTCTTATGGGACTTACATTGTGCAGTCACACCATTACACTGCCAACCCCATGTGGACAATTTCCTATATTTTGCATGCTTGCCTACAGAAGTACACAATGCCATAGCATGGATCCAACACTATGGACAATCGTCAGGTAATCACCTCAACGTTACCAGAATGATGATCATGAACATTGGATGTGGACTCTAAGATGAGGGTCCATTACCATTGCTCACTGCAACAACACTCCGTTACCTGGGTATCAACTTTATTGGCTCCACACAGCGTATCACAGTAAAAACATACTGTCGACTGCTGCAGTGTACCCATTACCACTTGTTCACAACTTCCTGTGCAGCCCGAAGCCGCTATAGAGAGTGACTTATGTCAACACAAACGTGGTGCCTAAATTGGTCCATGCTGCCCAAGTACTCCATCTGCCATAGATCATGGGGCGTCGGCTCCAATAGGCCCTTGGATGCCTCGGTTTGGCTGGCACTATCTTCAAAATCTGATAGGAGATCCTCGCCCTGTCTCCTTCAAAGGATGGCATCGTTTTTGCGCACGTTCAGACCACAGTCACTGCATTATATATACACACCATATTCAGTTGTCAACGAGAACCTTCACCATCCCTTACATAATGCATCTTGGAAATCCTCACCCCAGACTCTCCTGCCCCACAAATCGACGTGGCGCACATTTCTCCGGCGCTGTCTCACATTTCCACTTCCGTAATTGAAGTTAGCAACTTAGGGAAATCATGGAAAACCTAAATCAGAATGGCTGGACGCGGGATTGGACCGTCGTACTCCAGAATGCGAGTCCAGTGTGCTGACCACTGCGCCACTTCGCTCGGCAGTTGTTTCTGCACATGACACTCTTCTGACAATGCACCCATAACGGGCAAAGGTTTTTTATAAGTTGTTGTTGGTGCACACCCTCTGCAACAAGTTGGGGTGGACAACGCCCAGACGTCCAATTGTGTGGAAGTCTGTCCATGCACATTTTCTTCTGTGTGACATCACGGCGTTTTGGTAGCACACTGTCAGTGGAAAGCTTCCCAACAACCAACGACAGTACCGGATCGGTCTGGCTACATCGCCACTTAGCACGTGTCGTCTACGTGAGGACACCAGTGAGCACTCTCTTACATGCACTGAGAAATGGGATGTCTGGTTTCTAACATAATGTATACTGGCATGCTATCTCGGCACCCCACCAGCAACGGTCCACCCTAATCCCCTACCTCTCTCACACACTTCTCATTTTCCCCCATTTTCTGACGTCAGGCGATCCCATATCTTTTCGGTTGTCACCAACAGTCCACATTTGATTTTTGGTGACATGCACTGGAAGGTCACAGTACACTCGAACATTCCGCATATATTGTCGTACTCTTAGTATTTGCGCAGTGTGATCAACAATCGTCAACGTAGTTGGGGAATATCCAACCCCCTACGTTCTTGACATGTGAATGATCATTATGGAACGGCACAGCGTACCCCATGTCCAGGCCGACGACCTGAATGTGTGAGGGGGAACTGCACGGTTGAATGCATATTGTTTTATTTCTTTCCTGGAATAAAATTTTAGTTCCTGTGTTTGTCTGGCCATGATATCACGGGCCACCGTATGGTTCTCAACACTTCCTAGAAATGGTCTGATACGCTGTCCCATTTGTCTCGTAGATATGTATCTAAGAAAATACAAAATAATTTAATAAAAAAAAATTAAAAATGAAAAACCAAGGCCGTTACCTTGACCTAATTCATTTATCATCACATCCGTCGTAGTGGGTGGGGTTGTGCCGTCGGAGTCAGACCTCGGGTAGTGAGCCCTGCCCACTTCGCACTCCTGTCCTCACCGTCACAACTCATTTTTTGTGGTCAGGTACAAAAAATGGCTTAACACGTGTTGTGTTACTAAGGCATCGGAAGTTCTCAGTTCCAATCACCGTGCAGACCACTGCTCTTTAGGTTCTTTTTTTTTCGTTTTATGGAATAGAGCTACAAATTGTTGGAAGAAATCTGAGTAAACCTTTACACATTACTTCGTCTCACAAGCTCGACTCGTTACGCTGTGTTAATGGTCATAGATGCCTGCTTTGTTAATACCAAGCTTCTTCACTATAAATAACTTCGAACACAGATATGTTAGGCAAGTAGCCACGGAGTGAATATAATTCTTCTGTGCTAAATTTGTATGACAGCAATTAGTCACCCCTGCAGACGTTTTCTGTCACCGGCTTCAGCAACTTCCTTCCACTCTGAGTAGCTTAAAAAAGGGCAGTTTTGTTAGTTTAAGTGTAATTCATTAACTTAATTATTACTTTAGATCAAAGTTAAATTCTCCATGAATCTATGCGTGGTCCTCAATATGTGCAGTATGCCTTCATTGCTGTAGAGCGTGCACTGGACTGTATTCACACTGCTTGCCGCAAATACACCCCTGGAAATTGAAATAAGAACACCGTGAATTCATTGTCCCAGGAAGGGGAAACTTTATTGACACATTCCTGGGGTCAGATACATCACATGATCACACTGACAGAACCACAGGCACATAGACACAGGCAACAGAGCATGCGCAATGTCGGCACTAGTACAGTGTATATCCACCTTTCGCAGCAATGCAGGCTGCTATTCTCCCATGGAGACGATCGTAGAGATGCTGGATGTAGTCCTGTGGAACGGCTTGCCATGCCATTTCCACCTGGCGCCTCAGTTGGACCAGCGTTCGTGCTGGACGTGCAGACCGCGTGAGACGACGCTTCATCCAGTCCCAAACATGCTCAATGGGGGACAGATCCGGAGACCTTGCTGGCCAGGGTAGTTGACTTACACCTTCTAGAGCACGTTGGGTGGCACGGGATACATGCGGACGTGCATTGTCCTGTTGGAACAGCAAGTTCCCTTGTCGGTCTAGGAATGGTAGAACGATGGGTTCGATGACGGTTTGGATGTACCGTGCACTATTCAGTGTCCCCTCGACGATCACCAGTGGTGTACGGCCAGTGTAGGAGATCGCTCCCCACACCATGATGCCGGGTGTTGGCCCTGTGTGCTTCGGTCGTATGCAGTCCTGATTGTGACGCTCACCTGCACGGCGCCAAACACGCATACGACCATCATTGGCACCAAGGCAGAAGCGACTCTCATCGCTGAAGACGACACGTCTCCATTCGTCCCTCCATTCACGCCTGTCGCGACACCACTGGAGGCGGGCTGCACGATGTTGGGGCGTGAGCGGAAGACGGCCTAACGGTGTGCGGGACCGTAGCCCAGCTTCATGGAGACGGTCGCGAATGGTCCTCGCCGATACCCCAGGAGCAACAGTGTCCCTAATTTGCTGGGAAGTGGCGGTGCGGTCCCCTACGGCACTGCGTAGGATCCTACGGTCTTGGCGTGCATCCGTGCGTCGCTGCTGTCCGGTCCCAGGTCGACGGGCACGTGCACCTTCCGCCGACCACTGGTGACAACATCGATGTACTGTGGAGACCTCACGCCCCACGTGTTGAGCAATTCGGCGGTACGTCCACCCGGCCTCCCGCATGCCCACTATACGCCCTCGCTCAAAGTCCGTCAACTGCACATACGGTTCACGTCCACGCTGTCGCGGCATGCTACCAGTGTTAAAGACTGCGATGGAGCTCCGTATGCCACGGCAAACTGGCTGACACCGACGGCGGCGGTGCACAAATGCTGCGCAGCTAGCGCCATTCGACGGCCAACACCGCGGTTCCTGGTGTGTCCGCTGTGCCGTGCATGTGATCATTGCTTGTACAGCCCTCTCGCAGTGTCCGGAGCAAGTATGGTGGGTCTGACACACCGGTGTCAATGTGTTCTTTTTTCCATTTCCAGGAGTGTATTTACCATAATAAACCAAAGAACGACAGAAAAAGTCATTACACCACAGTTACTCACTGTAGATTGACGAGAACATACCAGTTCCTCACGAAAAATTGCATCAGAAATCGCTTCTAAAATAAAAAGAACCGAGATATAAAGCATTAATACTGACATTAAACAACGTAGTGAGGTATTTGATTAATTCACTATGTATAAAATTATTTCTGAGCCATATTCGTGTCTTGCATACTAGTGTAATATAAACTCCTCGCGATCAGGCCATGAAGGCCCAACTGTACCGACCGGCCGCCGTGTCATCCCCAGACCACAGGCGTCACTGGACGCGGATATGGAGGGGCATGTGGTCAGCACACCGCTGTCCCGGCCGTATATCAGTTTCCGAGACCGGAGCCGCTACTTCTCAATCAAGTAGCTCCTCAGTTTGCCTCACAGGGGCTGAGTGCACGCAGCTTGCTAACAGCGCTTGGCATACCGGATGGTCACCCATCCAAGTGCTAGCCCAGCCCGGCAGCGCTTAACTTCGGTGATCTGACGGGAACCGGTGTTACCACTGCGGCAAGGCTGTTGGCAGTGTAATATAAGACCCATCATATAATAACTTGTCGTCTACCTCCGTTGCTATACAGGGTGAAACGCAAATCACATACGTTTTACGTGGAGCATCGGTCAACGCCCGCATCTCGTCGTCGTGCGGTAGCGTTCTCGCTTCCCACGCCCGGGTTCCCGGGTTCGATTCCCGGCGGGGTCAGGGATTTTCTCTGCGTCGTGATGGCTGGGTGTTGTGTGCTGTCCTTAGGTTAGTTAGGTTTAAGTAGTTCTAAGTTCTAGGGGACTGATGACCATGGATGTTGAGTCCCATAGTGCTCAGAGCCATTTGAACCATTTCTTTGAACCATCGCTCAACGACATTAAGTGATTTTATAATCCCCAAACCAATGACCGGTAGCTGACGTATGCGAGGAGAAGGGCGATTCCGCCACGGCAGCCTTGTCAAGTGCCAGCAAATGGTTGCTGGAAAGGTCTGACGCATGCGGCGTTCAAAGGCAGACAGTCTGCCGGGAAATCTTTCGCAAATTTGTTACTGGACACATCTGTTATTATCGGTGGGTCGGAAAGTGAAATACATTGTAGCTATGTTACCATTGTACTTAGGACTTCAGCGAAGCACGCCATAAAAATTCAGGCACCTTGCGGTTTCGATCGATAGACGTTCCATTCAGACGACGCAGTGTTTACCGCTAGACCACGGGAGTATAAATAGCGTAATATCTCGAACAGATTACGGGACATTCTCCAGGAACTGGCATAGCATACAGTGTTACAAGATTGTACAGATAGTTGGACTCAGAGTATAATGAGCGCCGCTAATTTATTTATCCCATGTCACGATCGGCGCGGACATAAACTCTGCAGCGTCCGGCTGCTAAACATGTTTCATGACAAAGATCGTACATTCTTGAGATGCTATACAAACACGCCAGAGGCCAGATATGGCTACTTGAGTGCAGGGCAGACGAGCGGAGGTACGGTGACTGAGTCTTGTGGAGCGCTTGGGCGCTAATGAGGCATCATTCGATTAACGGATATTTATTTTCGAGAGTTTCACAATAGATCCGTCTTCTTCCTTGTGCCCGTGCCCGTTGCGCGAAGGCGCGGGGTAGCACAACAGCACCCTGTGAGGAATGTGCTCTGGCTCTGGCGTTGTCTGCAGTGTGTAGGAAGAAGACCCAACAGCGGCACGGCCAACACAGCATACAGACGGTAAGGTTGTATTTATACCGCCCAGGAGTGGCGCTATAGCGGCCCTGCTCCCAAGCTGAACAAGGTGTAGATGGGCAGACAGTTTCTTTATCCACGGAAGGTCACCCCAGCCCTCATTCTCAGTCAGTCACCACTGTGACCGGCAGGAGTGCAGATCGAAGAGCTGAAATACTCTCCATAGCTGGACGGCTGCCTGTCGAAGTGGCCGTGCGGTTCTAGGCGCTGCAGTCTGGAACCGCGAGACCGCTACGGTCGCAGGTTCGAATCCTGCCTCGGGCATGGATGTGTGTGATGTCCTTAAGTTAGTTAGGTTTAACTAGTTCTAAGTTCTAGGGGCTAATGACCTCAGAAGTTGAGTCCCATAGTGCTCAGGGCCATTTGCACCAGACGGCTGCAGCTATAGCAGTGGGCTCCAAGGTGGCAGGAACTGTAGACACTTGGTTGTATTTACATAAGCATTTTGCCACTAAAATAGTGCAGCTAACTTTCCATCGGTACGAGTGGAAGGAAGGCGAGGGATTTATAGCAGTCGCCGGCCGCGGTGACCGAGCGGTTCTATGCGTTTCAGTCCGGAACCGCACCACTGCTACGGTCGCAGGTTCGAATCCTGCCTCGGGCATGTATGTGTTTGATGTTCTTAGGTTAGTTAGGTTTAAGTAGTTCTACGTTCTAGGGGACTGATGGCCTCAGATATTAAGTCCCATAGTGCTCAGAGCCATTTGAGCCATTTATAGCAGTCGATGACGTCATTCCCTTGTACTGGTGACCGAATGTGGTCCCTTTTTCTGAGCCTGTCAGCACTCTCGGTTGTCTTAATGATTAACTTCTCAGCTTCAGATAGTTCCTTCACGCTAAGTTTGCAGTCTGAAAAGCGTTGTCATGTCATCGCTGCGTGAAGTTACTACACCTAGCCCCGTTATAAGAAAGCGTTCTGTCTGCTCTGCACTGTAGTCTAACTGCTGATTCAGGTGTTCCTGACGGTATCTTTCACACACTGTGAGGCACTGTCTGTTTGCACTTCACTTCTTTCGATTGCTGACATTGGTTACACCACTTTTTCTTACTCTACGAGTGTTCTCCAGTCGATTCCAACATAATTTTATTACTGCTCTTAATTACTATTCAGCTGTGCAATAGTACTCAACAAAGATGGGCTGGTGACACTGAGGGCATTGCCGAACTGGGTCTTAGAGGGCCGTTTTATTTATGCATGTGTCAATTTGTCACCACTCCATGACCACACCAAAGGAGAATGCGACGGACGAAAACTGAAAAAGAATAAGCACCATGTCCTGCTTCGGATCGTGTCCGTAAGTCGTCGAATGGTTTTGAACTTTCCCTAATGGTTTCACCTTGAATACCAGAGAACTCCAGAGTGAGGCTGCTGGTGCAAGAAACCCTTAGGGGAGCTTTGAAGCATTCCGAAGGTGTCAGCAGTGTCAAAGATTGACAAGAAGTTCGTTCTGTTCCTCATCGCACAGCGAACTGCATTTTCGACAGCGAAATATGTGGGAAGCATCTTCTCAAGGAAATGGTGATTTCATAGACGCACACTATGCTCCCCCTAAGGCCTTTACGTGTCTATTTTGAGTGGCGGTGTGACTGAAAAGTTGTCCTCGCCCAGTCAAATGAAAACCACGTAATTTCAACGCTCGGCGTTGCGGTTCTGAGCTCTATCGCAGAAGCGTCAAAAAAGGGAGTGAAATTTGGCTAAGAAAGGGTGTGAGGCCCTTCCCATCGGGTGACACGTCCAGGGCGGCGTTGGGCAGAATTATGGTGAAATTTGGTGCCAATGTGACATCATTAACCTACCTTGCACCTCACGTCAACTTCTGCGGTCTGATCTTCTTTTCGCACGTGTTGGTACTTTACTACTTGATGCGACGCAGACCCCGAGGGTGACGTCGCATGGCCCAGACTTTTGTATAATTACAGTAGAAGGTTGTAGGCACCGCAACTTTGAACCAAATTTTGAACTTACGTGTCACAATAGGAGACGATTAAATGGTTTGGAAAAAGGTGATCCTCTAATTATGTTGTCCAGTGTACGAGGTGCATTCAAGTTCTAAGGCCTCCGATTTTTTTTCTCCAGACTGGAAAGAGATAGAAACATGCGCATTGTTTTAAAATGAGGCCGCGTTCATTGTCAATACGTCCCAGAGATGGCAGCACCGTACGGCAGATGGAATTTTACCGCCAGCGGCGAGAATGAGAACTGTTTTAAATACTTAAAATGGCGACATTTTCCTTACTTGAACAGCGTGCAATCATTCGTTTTCTGAATTTGCGTGGTACGAAACCAATTGAAATTCATCGACAGTTGAAGGAGACATGTGGTGATGGAGTTATGGATGTGTCGAAAGTGCGTTCGTGGGTGCAACAAGGCAGAACATCGTGTGACAACAAACCGAAACAACCTCGGGCTCGAACAAGCCGGTCTGACGACATGATCGAGAAAGTGGAGAGAATTGTTTTGGGGGATCGCCGAATGACTGTAGAACAGATCGCCTCCAGAGTTGGCATTTCTGCGGGTTCTGTGCACACAATCCTGCATGACGACCTGAAAATGCGAAAAGTGTCATCCAGGTGGGTGCCACGAATGCTGACGGACGACCACATGGCTGCCCATGTGGCATGTTGCCAAGCAATGTTGACACGCAACGACAGCATGAATGGGACTTTCTTTTCGTCGGTTGTGACAATGGATGAGACGTGGATGCCATTTTTCAATCCAGAAACAAAGCGCCAGTCAGCTCAATGGAATCACACAGATTCACAGCCACAAAAAAAATTTCGGGTAACCGCCAGTGCTGAAAAAATGATGGTGTCCATGTTCTGGGACAGCGAGGGCGTAATCCTTACCCATTGCGTTCCAAAGGGCACTACGGTAACAGGTGCATCCTACGAAAATGTTTTGAAGAACAAATTCCTTCCTGCACTGCAACAAAAACGTCCGGGAAGGGCTGCGCGTGTGCTGCTTCACCAAGACAACGCACCCGCACATCGAGCTAACGTTACGCAACAGTTTCTTCGTGATAAAGACTTTGAAGTGATTCCTCATCCTCCCTACTCACCTGACCTGGCTCCTAGTGACTTTTGGCTTTTTCGAACAATGAAAGACACTCTCCGTGGCCGCACATTCACCAGCCGTGCTGCTATTGCCTCAGCGATTTTCCAGTGGTCAAAACAGACTCCTAAAGAAGCCTTCGCCGCTGCCATAGAATCATGGCGTGAGCGTTGTGAAAAATTTGTACGTCTGCAGGGCGATTACGTCGAGATGTAACGCCAGTTTCATCGATTTCGGGTGAGTAGTTAATTAGAAAAAAAATCGGAGGCCTTAGAACTTGAATGCACCTCGTATTTTGTACCATTCTGACTGATTCTATTTTGGAACTACTTATTAATAATACATAATCTGCGTAGGCAATCTAGTAATGTTCGGTCTCTCTGGACTTGGATTCTTTATAGATTAATTTTAATAAATTCTCTATCGACCTGCTGTAAGACGAGGTTAAATTAAGTTGGTGAAATGGCGTCCACTTGTCTCAGTCCAGGGGCCACCTAAAATTCTCCTGAGGTGTCTTTATACGACCTAAAATTTCGTCCACACATGTTTTAACTAATCTGATTATTCTGAGGTTAACTTAACGAAAAATCTACGGTAAAATTAACTTAGGAATACCACTAACAGGCTGTATGAGGGGATAATGTCTTCTCACCGTCCTCTTTACCTGAAAAAAAAATTCTGAGCAAATCTCATTTTCGCCAAAGTAACGGAATATTTTGTGCTGCTTTAATTCTGTGCACTCTGCCCTTCCTTCCATATCCGTTTTCCCCCTTCTATGCTTCCTCTACCAACTGATTAAATTTTCTTCGTTCCTAAAATCCTCCATCCTACAACATCTCATGAAATCGTGTCCATACCATAAGTTTGGAGAAGAAAAACCCATTGTCTCCTCAATCCTCACCAATCTCTACTCTGCTCTGCGCCCGTACCAACATGCAACCTGAGCCCCCCTCCCTCCTTTCACCTCCATGCCCTCCATATCTTATCGTAGAGGAACTTCAATAGGCTCCCTGTTTCCAGCCCTGAGCGTGTTTCTAGCATTTCCTCGTCGTACCAGTTATATAGAGGCCCCACTTTCTCTCTTTGGATCGATCAGACACTTACCAGCCTAACATTAACATCCACACACTGTAATCTGACTGGCCCTCAAGCCCCCACCCACTTTTCACAGCTCCTTCTGGAAGCTGATCTCGTAGGACTTGTCACAGTCAGAATCGTCATTCATTTCATTTCGCCAGCCGTTTTTCTTTTTTTAGTAATTAGTAGTAATAAGTCATTTTATTGTATTTTAAGTCAATTATTTTATCTGTTGCAGTTGTGCTAAATCATGTGTCTATTTTTATCATTGGGCTGAAGAGCAGAAATGTGGCCGCTTCCAAACAGATTTCTCCCCCTGATCGATACAGTGAGAGTGAAATGTATAGCAAAGGGATAAAATAGCACTGTTTGGTAATGAGTTGGGGAGTAGATGAAGACATTGACACTCGCTACCACATTGCGATATTTGAATCCATCGAATGCTTCGCCACAAGTGCTTTGGCTCACAGTCTGAACATACAGACTAGCAACACAATGGCAACGCGAGGTCAACGTAGTGTGCTCCTTAGAATGGGCGGAGCCTTCTACATAACATCACTAGAGACACTTTGCATTGTGATGGGGATCTGCCCTATCGATATAACAATACGTTATAGGGCTGCATTTTACTGGGTTAAGAGAGACAGGCTCGATAAAGTCACCAAAATTACAGGAACCAACATTATGAATAAAACAATGGCAGATTCACGTATGGCAGAGAGAGTGGGATGAATCTGACAAAGGTCGCTGAGTACACTCTTTCTTTTCTGACGAACGCGAAAGGTTACAACTGAAACATGTCGATCCAAGCCGGGGGATGGTCCATTTCTTGACAGGCCACGGGCCGTGTCAGGTACACGTAAACCGCATGGGACTAACTAACGATGAAATACGCGTTTGCGGGGAAACTGGGACATCAGAACATGTCACACTGCAATGCAACACGCTAGCACAAATGAGACGTACACAGAATGACAGTAACATCGCCAAAATAATACGTAGTCCCGATGATTGTAACACAATAAATAGCGTAGCCGATATTGAGTGGAACACACTTTTATTCCGAGGCTCCTCCCCAACCCCCCCCCCCCCCCTCCCCAACGATATAGTGCATAGTGTGTAAAGTATATTGCACACAAGCAGCAATGTATTGCTACATGCAATGAATTTTATATATCGAATGTTTTTTTTCTGTATGAAGTATGTATAAAACTAAAAATGTAATGTATTAAGTTATTTAAGGAATAATGCATTCAAGTAGCAATGAACTACATTCTACTTCTACTAACAAATTTACAAACATAAGTGTATTTCTCATGTAAAGCTAAAATTCATGTATTCCATCTATCACCTACTCAATCAGTATTTAATCTGTATAATACCCTACGATCGCAGGTTCGAATCCTGCCTCAGGCAGGGATGTGTGTGTTGTCCTTAGGTTTAAATAGTTCTAAGTTCTAGGGGACTGATGACCTCAGCAGTTCAAAAATGGTTCAAATAGCTCTGAGCGCTATGGGACTCAACTTTTGAGGTCATTAGTCCCCTAGAACTTAGAACTAGTTAAACCTAAGGACATCACAAACATCCATGCCCGAGGCAGGATTCGAACCTGCGACCGTAGCGGTCATGCGGTTCCAGACTGCAGCGCCTTTAACCGCACGGCCACTTCGGCCGGCACCTCAGCAGTTAAGTCCCATAGTGCTCAGAGCCATTTGAACCATTTGTATAATACCAGGTGTTTGTATCTAAGGAATCACATAGAATATACCACAGCTACCAACAATAGGACAAAAAAACAGCTGCTGAATATCATGTGTGTCCTGACTTGCAACACTATCAGTAATATACCAAAAAACACAAACACAGTGAACTTACATAAGCACAAAACATTTCAGATTAGAATAGCTCCATGTTCTACCGAGACCTTGGCACCTGTAACAGGTAGAAATAGGCCATTATCAACCAACATACTACTTAGACTATATTACACATCCAAATACAGCATATCCACTTCCCTCTACATATTCCAAATTATTTTCACCACACATCTTTTTCATTTTTATTTGACATTTGCATTATATAAATTGTATTCTCATTAACTAGGCAGAAACATATTGTATATATATATATATATATATATATATATATATATATATATATATTAACAATTGTTAAGCATTCAGTACGCTGTGACCTTAGAGAAATTTGATATATTATGTTCTTCATATTATTGAAGAAAAGCGTTAACAACAGTATACCAATAAGATTGCAGTAATGAGAAGTCTTTGCTGTTAGATTTAGAAGCATCAGATCCACCTTACATTTCAAGACGGTGGGTAGCTCTGTAAGTACGGGATGTACGAGCGGGCGACAGAGAAATATTGGGGACTATTTTCGCATGTTCTCTAAAGGTTCGCATCCTCCTTATCTGCAAGGTGGCGCCAAAACTGCTGCTGTATCAAGGGAACTGAATAATATCCTGAGAACCCAGCCCCAGATCTACGATATTTCCGAACTGGTGCAAAAACTTGATAGTGGCGCTCCCCCACCCCATCTAGCGTTTCGGACAGGACGTCAAAAATGTAAAAAAAAAAGTTTCCATTTTGTAGCGCAAATTTTTCTGGAGAGTTTGATATATAAAACATTTATGTTCGAGAAAATGTAAGACGTGTTAATGGGTCTTTAGTATGCCAAAGTGCACGCTACACATGTTCACACAGCATTCTTCTATCGCACGTCACTCTATTTCGCTCTATGGAATTCAAACGTGTATATTTTTGTAATGGAAGCCATCAATCAAACCTATATTCGGGACAGTGAAAATTAAAATATCCTATGGTGCCTCTCCAGCTCCCAGTTCGCCGGTTTGACATCCTACTCCTTTAAAAAAATCACCATTAATACTGAGTGATATTATTTGTGACTGGGAGAATAAGAACTCTTCAGAAAATGTGCACTCTTTATTGCCTATTAGCTAATAACTTTCTCTTTTGTGTGACATAAAATTAAACATAGGAAAGTAAAGACAAGAGACAAGCAAGGCAGTACACATTGGTTCAATCCTTAGCGTCCAGCATTTTTTTCTCTCTACTCTTACTTACAGCTTTACACAGAGTGCTTTCCTTTCTACGAAAGAATCTACGACCTCATCAAATTTCGTCAAACGTTTCGCCACATGAAATAATCAAACTGTCGATGTCAACTACTGAAAGACCTGTGAATATGAATAGCACCCAAAACTGGTGTGATTTCTCGATTTGATTAAATCTATCTTGTCGCTGTATGCTAGATAAAACGAAATAGGGCTTTCTCATAATGCAGCAGTTGCAACAAACGCCAAATAAGCGAGACTGTTTTGGCACAGATGGTTATTTTTACCTACCTCATTTACGTGAACAACACGACAGAATATAATTTACGAAGTACCAATATCAAATGCCTGTTAGGCCTACTACAAGCAGAAAGTTTTATGTTAGAAAAAAGGTTCACATTTCATTCAAATGCTCCACTTTGTCCAGCATGAGACTGAAAAGTAGTAGTAGTACGAAAAATAAATTTGGAATCCTCATATTCTTCCATATAATTTATGTGGTGTCTCCGTTTCTTCTCCTTCCTCGTTCTAACAAACAATCTCGTCATCACTAATTCTGTAACTATTCCTGCCATTGTAACAACTTATTCTCCGGTAAACTTCACTAACCCTGCCAGAATCACCGGTTTAGATATCCCACGTTTATTCTCCGGTTATCCGTTATTACGTATTTGTACAACGCGTTTTCCGCGCTATTCCGAGAACGGAAGTTACGCTTCTGCTTCCGGGGACTGTGCAACTGGCCCTTAATAGTGTAGCGATCTGGCAAAAATTTTCTGTCTCTTACCTGGTATTCCTGTTAGCAGTGTATTTCCGCTCTGGTAGCCTGAATCTATGGATTCCGCGAATAATTATAACAACGCTGAACATTCGCACGCTGAATCAAACACATAAACAAACAGCGATTGCCATTCATCCTTCGGTTTTATTCAGCTCAGTTCATATAGCCCCGTCGCCTTTAGTCGCCGGGAAATTTTTTTAATTTCTAGATGCGACGGTGATTCCCCTGGCAGACACATCACGTACACTATACATCCATTCAAAAATAAACTTATGATTCGTTCAGAAATCAATTTAGAACGTGTTCAAAAACCAACAGGGATGCGTTTCAAAATTGTATGAAAATCGATGGACCAAAGTGCGCTGGATGCTAGGCACTTTGTGAAACAAGGTTTTTTTCGAGAATATGAATCTGGCGCCCCTTTCCCCTGAAATTGCTCCCCTCGACAGTTACTCCGGTTTGCCGCTCCCCTAGGTCCTGGCCTGCGAAAACTGCGAGACAACCAAACGAACTTGACTACTGATGCACCCACATTTACCTTCGTCCTCGGCAGTGCTAACTCTGAATTATTGTATCACATTCATAGTAGAAAAACATCAGAATTCTGAAATGAATTAAAACTGTGTACCCTGATTCCAAGCAGGGACGGCTGTCTTACTCATGACCGCACTTGCGTACGCCTGTGTGTGTATCGTCCAGCTGTTGCAGCATAATGCAGTACGTTTCACATCTGCCTTGCAGATTAGATCGTCAGTGAAGGATTCCGGAACCTAAGTTTCCTGCCACAACCCTTGTTGTATTTTATTTATGGTAATCATCTGATCCCATAGCAGCAAACCCACTGCTTGACAGACGGCGGTCGGCTATTGTGTGAGAGGGACGCCAGTGGCGCCGCACGTAGGCAGTTTACCAACTTACCGACAGGTGGCAGTGGCATCCTTCTGCGCAGTGCGAAGACTCAGTGCAACCGGTATCTTGGATTTAACAGGAGAAGACAGTTTCTCACTACTAACTGAATTTCCTCCAGAATTTATCTGTCTAGCTGCCACAAATTGTCACTGCACGGGCACCAAACACACTATCCTCTATTAATAGCTGTACGACAGTACTTCAGTAACCATACACTTCCCCCGTAGTGCTGTTTTTATTGTTGTAGTCTTCAGTTCGAAGACTGGTTTAATGCAGCTCTCCACGCTGCTCTGTCCTTTGTAAGCATCTTTATCTCTGAATAACTACTGTAACCAATATCATTCTGAACCTACTTATTCTATTCATCTCCTTCTACAATTTTTATGCTCCAAACTTACCTCTAATACTAAACTGATGATCCTTTCATGTCTCAGAATGTGTCCTATCAACTGATCCCTTCTTTTAGTCAAGTTATGCCACGAATTTTTTTTCTATCCGGTTGCCTTCAGTACCTCTTCTTTGATTACATGATTTACCCATCGAATCTTCCGCATTCTTCCGTAGCATCACATTTAAAAAGCTTCTATTCTCTTCTTATCTGCAGTACACTCCAGACTAATACCTTCAGAAAAGGCTACCTAACATGTAAATCTATATTCGGTATTAAAAATTTCTCTTCTTCAGAAATGCTTTTCTTGCCATGGTCATTCTGTATTTTATATCTTCTTTACTTCGGCCATCATTAGTTATTTTACTGCCCAAATAGCAAAACTCATCTATAGTGTACCGTTTCATAATCTAATTCCCTCAGCATCGTCTGATATAATTCGCCTGCACTCCATTACCCTTGTTTCCCTTTTGTTGACGTTCATCTTACATCCTCCTTTCAAGACACTGTCCATCCCATTCAACTGTCCTTCCAATTACTTCCTGTCTCTGTCACAATTACAATATCAGCGGCAAGCGCAAAGTTATTATTTCTGCTCGCTGAACTTTAATTCCATTCCCAAATTTTTCTTTGGTTTCCATTACTGTCTGTGCAGTGTACAAACCGTTCTCAACCACGCCTTCCATTTTATGTCTCTCGAATCACATTAAATCAATTAAATTTTCTCCAGAATTACTCTGTCTAGCTGCCACAAACTGATTGCCCTTGCAAGGGAGTCAAACGTACATTATTCTCTTTTAACAGTTACACGACAAAACTTCAGTAAACATTCACTTCTCCCAAAATGCTATAAAATCAGATTACGATATACTATCATTCCTGTAACTGGTCGCCATAAATTATTACATTTTTTATGCTATCTATAAATAATCTCCATTGTCGCAACACCTTTTGTGGTATCTCCCATTAACGGTACCTGAAAACACCACTGTATAGGGAAGGAAAGTCAAGTGCATACGTTACATAATTGCGCTCTATTCCGATGTGATAGCTAATTTCCGTTTGCCATTAAAAATATTTCAAGCTTGTGCCTATGCTGCGAGAGCGACTGCCAATGGGCAGAACACCGCGACAATCCACACAACTATAAACAGAAAAGAATGAAAGAGATGTGCATGCCTGATAATCTCTGCCTGACATAAAAAGTGAAGCATCCAGAATGGGAAGAAGAAGAGGAAAAAACCTCACAGCTTGAGAGTGTATGTAAAATTATTTCATTGATCATAAAATCGAGTCAGATTTAGAAAAAAAATGGCACTATGACCCCAGTTTTCAGTACGAAGTTGCACCCCTCTGGCTTGGATGCATGCGCTGATTTTGTTAAACATGGTCTCATAAAGCCTTTTATCTTCTCCTGAGGGAACATAGCCCACTACTGTTCTAACTTGTGCTTGATATCTTGGATACTGGGTCTGGGACAGGGATGATATCCAAACTGGTTCCACACATGCTCTATCGGGGACAGGCCTGGAGTCTAGCTGGCCACAGTAGTACTTCATATCTCATGGACCATTCACAGACACATGTGCCATGTGTGGTCGAGCACTGAATTGTTGAAAAAAGGAACCACGAGAATGTCACATCCGAGATAACACATGAAGTCACAGGATGTCCATGAAGTACCATTGTGCCGTCAGATTTCTCTCAATCACTACCAGTAATGACCTTAAGTCATACTCCTCGGCTCATCGCACCACTCCCCAGATTGGGGACAAAATAATCGACAGTGATCATCTGTGATAGTGCAGAACCGTGATTCATCATTGGACACAATTTGGCGCCACTCGTCAACAGTTCATGCTTCCCCGTCAAGGCACCAGAAGAAACACAGCCCTTTGTTTCGTGGTGTTAACGGCAGCCAACTCACGGGTTGCTGAGTATCTAGTCTGAGTGCTTCTAGTTTGAGATCAGTGGTGTCTCATGACATAGAACGTTGCAGGAAGACCTTTACTTGTTCTCGGATGGGAGGCGCTGATTTGGAGTGTTTACGATGTGCTTAGTGTACAAGAGGTCACTCCTGCCTTCTGGTTGTCAGACGTAGTCAGCAGGACTCTTGACGAAGAGTATGCTTGCCGTCACGTTCCTATGCAGTCCAACATCGGGCCACTGCGCTGTTACATCCATATGCCCCGCAGATTTCCCTATTGCACGATTCGACCATCTGGCTAAATAGAGACCCACAATGATGCCCCTCCCAGAGCCTTTCTGGTGCTGATAACGCTGTCTCAGACGTGTACACTGCATCTCTGTGTCCTTTACAGTGATTCTTCAACAGTTGGCAATATTCACGTGCCTTGAATACCCTATTTGGCATAATAACAACACTAAACACGAACAACACTAATGCTCTCTGTTGACTGTTCTACCTTTCACAAACAATTGCAAGTCTAATGATTTATGTACCCGCCGTAGGTGTGTATGTATAAGAAATTACACTGACAGCCATTCATGTCTTCTGCGTGATTCATCATTTTTCATGCAGTGTATACTTATATAGCAGACGTCTTGTGGCACTAAATAAAATGAACCACAGCGGCTGAATAGATGAAACAAATTATGGTTTCACATGAAAGAGTTAGATGGAGATCCTGAGAGGATTTTGGGACAGCCTAATTGAGATTTATACTTTCGTGCAAATACACTGACGGAAAAAAAATATCGCAGAACCAAGAAGCTGTTGCGCGACATAAACGAAAGTTGGTACACGGCTTTCTACATCTAAAGGATGTTTAGATTAGATTACATTAGATTTACTTTCATTCCAATTGATCCGTTGTGAGGAGGTCCTCCAGGATGTAGAACATGTCAGAAAAATAACAACACTTGGCAAATATTTACAACTCAAACAAATACGCTAATGTACCACTCCACAGGTCCCAAGTGGAATGATCGTCATTTTTTAATCAACACGATGTGAAAGAATCATTTTACAAATACTAATGCACTGAATTTAAAATAAAAAAGTTTTTTTTATTTATTTATAAGGTAATAAACGTGTAATACAACTACTATAATACTTATTTACAATGAACACATTACTGCAACGAAACTGTGCAGAAGTTATATATATAAGTCAGTTGGTTCTACTGAGAAATTCATCAGTGGAGTAGAAGGAGTTGGCCACCAATAAATCCTTTAGGCTTCTCTTAAACAGAATTCAGTTGGTCGTTAAACTTTTTATGGCTGCTGGCAAGTTATTGAAAATGTGTGTTCCTGAATAATGCACACCTTTTTGTACAAGACTAAGTGACCTTAAATCCTTGTGAAGATTATTATTATTTCTATTATTGTTTCCATGAATTCAGCTGTTGGTTTGAAAAAGTTATATACAGGGCGGGTCATAAGTCCTTGCACACCTTCATAAGTTGGAAGATTAAAGGGAAAATTGAAATGTGATGATGGGAACATAGGTTTAATGTGGGGCCAGAACTTCTGGAGTGAATGTTATTCACGGCCGCCATCTTCAAATCCGCCATTTTTGATTCAAGTCATTTTTTTAAAAATGGGAAGTTGAATGTATGACACATCAAATAACACTCGCTTGAGCTCTGGAATTGAGTGGTGTAATTTGTTTTTGTCTACCTTTTACAGTTTAGAGGTTATTAATGTTCGAAGTTGGGAAATTACCTTCATACCGACCGCTAAAACACATGTTCTACGTGTTGTCCATCCCGTGCAATGCACAACTGTAGTCGCCACAACCACTCTGACTGCACACGGAGCAAAGTGTCTTCTGCAGTTTCGTCACAGACGTGTTGTATGCGTTCCTCCAGGTGTCTCAAATCACGGGTGCTCTCAGCATACACTGTCTGCTTAAGATGTCCCCAGAAATAAAAATCAATGGCCTTAAGTCAGGGGACCTGTGCGGCTACTCCACGGGACCACGGCGACCAATCCACTTCCCTGGCAGTTGTTCCTCCAACCATTCGCGGACACCAATGCCATAGTGTGGAGAGGTTCCATTGTGCTGAAAATAAGATGGGAAAATGCTGTCAGCGTTCAGTGTGGAAGGGAATACAAGGTCCTGCAGCAGCATCAGATACTGTGGTGCAGTTAAGGTGTTGTAAATGAAAAACGGTCCAATGATGCGGGTGTCCCATATGCCACACCACACCATCACCTTCGCTGGACTATGTTCTCGAATCGGGGCAACTATGTCGATTAACCTTCCCGTTCAAAGTGAAATACGGCTCGTCGCTGAACAGTATACCCTTGGCAAACGAAGGATCCAGTTCGTGTTGTTCAGTAGCCCACAGGCAGAACTCCAACCGGCGATCAGGGTCATCCTCGTTAAGTCGATGTTGCATCTGCAGCATGTAAGGATGCCACTTATTGATATGCATTATCTGGACAACGGAAGTTTGGCTTATTCCACATGCTAGGGCCACACGACGGGTACTTCGTTTAAGACTTTTCACAAACGACGCAACAACCGCAGTTGCAGTTTCCCCATTGGTCGCAGTCCTTGGTCACCCATTACGTGTCCTATCATGAACAGAGCCTGTCTCCCGGAATTTGGTGATCACGTGAGCCACCGTGCTGTGCGATACCGGTTCTCTGTCTGGGTGCCGTCTGTTGGAGTCAGCTGCTATTGTTCGGTAGCTGCGTTCCCCTGATATAAGGATGATTTCGATCCTCTGTTTAGATCACGTGGGACAAAGAGAGACATGAGTCGGTATCAAGGTAGCTTTGAACATTAATAACTTCTAAACTGTACAAGATAGACAAAAACAAATTACACCACTCAATTTCAGAGCTCAAGCGAGTGTTATTTGATGTGTCATACACCCACCTTCCCATTTAAAAAAAATGGCTTGAATCCAAAATGGCAGATTTCAGAATGGCGGCCATGAATGACATTCACTTCAAAAGTTGCGGCCCCACGTCAAACCTATGTTCCCATCATCACGTTTCAATTTTCCCTTTAATCTTCCAACTTATGAAGGTGTCCAAGGACTTTTGATTCGCCCTGTATTTTTAATGACAAATTTCATTAAGGGATAAATATATTGGGAAGCAGTAGTTAGTATCCCTTGTTCCCTAAACAGGCTTCTGCAGGATTTTCTTTAGTTCACACCACATATAACTCTTAATGCACGTTTTTGTGCCCGGAAAACTTTAGCTTGGCTTGATGAGTTACCCCAAAAAATAATCCCATATGACATTATGGAATGAAAGTAAGCATAGTATGCCAGCTTTTTTTCATTTTTACATCCCCTAAGTCTGACACAATTCGCATTACAAATAGAGATTTGTTAAGACGCTTCAGCAGTTCTGTGGTGTGCTCCTCCCAGTTGAATTTAATATCAAACTGTAATCCCAAGAATTTAACACTGTCCATTTCTTCTATCTGCTTGTCATCATATGTTAGGCATATACTAGTGGGACACCCCTTACAAGTTCTGAACTGCATGTAATGTGTTTTTTCAAAGTTTAGTGACAAAGAATTAGCTAGGAACCAGTGATTAATGTCCACAATTATTTTATTAGCTGATATTTCTAAGACTACACTTGATTTGCTATTTATTGCAATGTTTGTATCATCGGCAAACAAAACGAACTTGGCATCTGGTAATGTTACTAATGAAAGGAGGTCACTGATATACACAAGAAAAACTAAGGGCCCTAAAATGGTACCTTGTGGGACCCCACATGTTATTATTTCCCAGTTGGATGATTCCTGATACATGTCTCTTTCCGAATAACACACTTTGTTTCCTGCCAGAGATATAAGATTTGAACCATTCTGCAGCATTTCCTGTTACACTATAATATTGTAATCTACTTAAAAGGACATTGTGATTTACACAGTCAAATGCCTTTCACAGATCACAAAATAAAACAGTTGCCTGCAATTTTTTGTCTAATGAATTAAGCACATTTTCACTGTAAGTGTAGATGGCCTTCTCAATATCAGAACTCTTTAGAAATCCGAAATGTGACTTTGACGATATGTTATTTGAGATAAGATGGTTATAAAGCCGATTGTACATTACTTTTTCTAAAATTTTTAAGAATGCCTGCGAAAGTGAAATTGAACGGAAATTTGATGCTATTTCTTTATCTACCTTTTTAAACAGTGGCTTAACTTCAGCATATTTCAACCATTCAGGAAATATTCTACTGCTAAACGACTGTTTACACAGATAGCTTAATATGTTGCTTAACTCAGAAGTACATTCTTTAATAACTTTGTTGATATTTCATCATACCCACTAGATGCTTTTGATTTTAAAGATTTTATGATGGACATTATTTCTGCTGGGGTAGTGAGGGTCAAATTCATATTGTGGAAGTTACTTGAAATGTCTGGTCTGAGGTATTCCATAGCAGCATCTACACAATCTGACAACCCCATCTTTTCAGTAACAGTTATAAAAAGTTTGTTAAAAAGTTCTGCAACACTGTACACATCTGTCACCAATGTATCATTTACTCTTAATGCTATTCGTCCCTCTTCGGTCTGGTTCTACCGGTCTCCTCCTTCACTATATCCCATATTGTCTTTATTTTGTTATCTGATACGACTATCTTTTCCTTGCAATATATTTGCTTTGATGTCCGTATTACAGTCTTAAATATTTTGCAGTATTTCTTGTAATGTGCTATAGCATCAATATTGGAACTATTTCGGATCGACAGATACAGTTTTCTTTTTGTTTTACAAGATACCCGTATTTCTTGAGTAATCCATGGCTTCTTTGTAGACTTTCCTCTAACCTTGGTAAATTTTGGGGGTAAACAGTGTTCGAGTAAGGTAATCACTTTATTAGAAAAGTGTTATATTTTTCATTCATGCCATGAGCACTGTCAACGTCAGTCCAGCGAGTGTCTCTGAGGAGTGTCCTAAAATAATCAATTTTTTGCTTATTGATTACCCTCTTGAGCTCAGATTTAACAGATTTTATATCCTGTTCAGTATTAACATTTAACAGAAGGAACTGCATGTCATGGTCTGAGAGGGCATTGACTATTGGTTTTGTAATAACATTTTGTTCATTGGACTTTTCTATGAAGATATTATCAATGGCTATTTGTGAGCAATTTGCTACCCTTGTGGGGAACTTTACAGTGGGAATTAAGTTGAATGATAGTGTTACTAACTCAAATAAGTTCTTATTGGGAGAGTCTTTAAGGAAATCTACATTGAAATCACCAGCAACCACTGTTTCTTTGTTTTTGGTTGTTAAATGGGCCAGTACAGCTTTAAAGTGGTTTAGAACAGTTTAAAGTTACCTGCAGGGGCTCGATATACACTTAATATTATGAAGGATATTTTTGTGAAATTCTACTTCTGTTGCACTTGCTTCCATATGCTTTTCTAGGCAACATTTATGGATGCCTGTGTTCTTAAATTTATGACAGTTCCTGATGAATGTGGCAACTCCTCCTTTCTCCATTTCTGATCTACAAAAGTGAGAGGCTAACCTAAATCCTGTAACACTTAAAAGTGTGGTGTCACCGCCAGACACCACACTTGCTAGGTGGTAGCTTTAAATCGGCCGCGGTCCATTAGTACATGTCGGACCCGCGTGTCGCCACTGTCAGGGATCGCAGACCGAGCGCCACCACACGGCAGGTCTCGAGATACGGAATAGCACTCGCCCCAGGTGTACGGACGACATTGCTAGCGACTACACTGACGAAGCATCGCTCATTAGCCGAGCAGATAGTTGGAATAGCCTTCAGCTAAGTCCATGGCTACGACCTAGCAAGGCGCCATTAGCCTTACATAGCAATTGATAATTATCGTCTAAAGCATGTCTCAACAAGAACAATGTATACAACAAGGATGGATTAAAGTTAAGTATTCCAAAAGCAACGTACTTTTCTTTATAGCATTCATTGAGCGTCCTGTTTCAGACTTCCCGAGATTCTGCGTGAGCTTATAGTGTGCATATCGGCCCCCTCAAAATAACACTGTGTCGGCACTTCTGTCGACACATCACATGGCGACGAGGATGGGAAAAGTTGCAATCACGAGTTGTGGATTCACTGTTGCCTTGAAGTCCACACAAAGTCTCAGTTTTCCGGAAGGTTTTGGCAAAATTACTAAGGTTGAGGCCCAGAGAGAAGCTTGCACACGTTCTATTACACCCTGTGATTCTAAATCGTTTAATGTTCTTGCGACCTCATCACGCAATGCGTGGGGAACATTGCGCGCTCGGAAAAATTTCGGTTGCGCGTTTACTTTCAGTTCCAAATGTGCTTCATAGTTCTGAGCGCAACCGAAGCCCGGTGCAAAAATGTCTGCAAATTCTTCACACAGCCGAGAAACACTGGCAGAAGGCATAGTCTGATTCACTGATAGGACCTGATTTACTATAGACATGTTAAACAACTGAAATAAATCTAAACCAAACAAGTTCACTGCAGAAGCAGTGCCTTCTTCCCCATCTCGTCGTTTCTACATTGTATACAGGGCCATATATTTTCCTCCAAATCTTCCTCTCAGACGCACGAAAGCGCTCTTCAATTCTTTGTCACATAATCATACAACACAACCGGTTGCACTAGTGACATGTATAGCTGTATTTTGCTTTCCTGATATGCTTGATATGTATTCTGCAGTACACCCTGTTCGCAAGTCGAGTTTCCTTCTCAATATCACATGTATTCGACAATATTGACCCCAGGTACTTCAATTTTTCAACTCTTTTCAAAATTGTGATCCTCTGTAATGATGGCGTCCATATAATTTTATCGACGAGAGGTTACTGTATACTTTGTTTTCTCATCGCTGACCAACAGCCCTAGTTCTCTCGCTTCTAGCTTAAATCGAGAGGTATCTGCGATCACCTCGTTCAGAGTTTCGTCCACAATCGCCCCTAGTGACTAAGTGACTAGATAAAGAAGTAAAGAAAAATAGCGCCATATCGGTGAACGAAGGACATTTACGAATTCTGCCACAGCGAAAACAAACATCCAACATTGCAGCAGTTTCATAAAATCGAAGTGAACTTTTGACAGTGGAATATTTAGTCCTAAACAAAAACGGATAAAATTGAAGAGTTGGAGAAACAGGAGAGAAAGGTACTATGGGAAATATCTGCTCCAAGAAAAACTGGGAGTACGTGGATGAGAAGAAGTAGAATTCTGCAACCAAAGTGAAAGACTATGTGATGTTCTTAGGAAAAGTAGAATTTCGTTTCATAGCTACTTGGTTCGAACGAACCCGGAAAAACCGACTAAATAAGAAAATAGTTAACCGTTTCGATGAAAATCTCATGCAAATCAGTTGATTCTGAGAAGCGAAAGAAGACTTAGCAGAAATTAATGAGACCAAATCAGAAGTTCTAGGCAAGCCAGCTTGTGGAAACAAGATTACGAAGTTCGGGGACTTACAGAATAAAGCTAGAGAACACATCACTTTATGGACGAGTGAAATAAGGAAAGAGCACACTAAGAGAATGACGAAATATTGGAAAGACCCAAAATCTGGAAAGAAGGGACGTAATTTAAGTGGTCTATAGACGGCCGATATCGAAGAATGGTTAATAATAATAATAATAATAATAATAATAATAAGCATTACTTTTAACAAATTGAAATCCCGAGAGAGACACAGCATATAAGCATTCGTCTGAAAAACTGACAAATAGCTACGCCACAAACTTTTTAACGTTTATAGTAGGACCAAATTTTCACAACCTTGACTTTTTTAAACTTAGGCGGTATAAAATCGGAGTGTACAATACACCATTTCCAGAAACTAGATTGTGAGCACATGTCTGCCGGCTGGGTATGCAAGCTTGTAAATGGAGGAGATTCTGTTTCTTTCAGTCGTTTCTGCCTAATTTCTGGAAGAAAAACATTCTGTTGTCTTTATCATAGTGAAGGCTCTCTCTTGTCTTAGTCAGCTTCCTATGGTTCGCCACTTTCATTTGTGGACTCATGAACCGAGTCGGACTAGTTGTTTCCAGAAGGTCTGATAAATCTGTGAATGGTGCCTTCAACCGTCAGGAATGTTTTCCGCAGAGAGTCAAGCCGGCAGCCCATCGGGCTGTTTTTCGAAACTCATGCTACATTATCCGAAACAGAGCTCCGAAATTTATAAATTAGTATCTAAAAATATGTAGTAGTTTTACTAGGCCAGTTAAATGAAATACACAGACATGCAAAAAGGAAGTAACTGTTTATTATTAAAAAAGTAATCGTCAAAATTGTTGAAACATTTGTCCCACGACGGGTTGAAATCTCTTCTGAGCAGCACGTTGTAAGCATCCCAGATACGCTAAATAATGTTCATGTCTGGGGAGTTTGGTGGCCAGCGGAAGTGTTTAAACTGAGAACAGTGTTCCTGGAGCCACTCTGTAGCAATTGCAGATGTCTGGCGTGTCGAATTGTCCTATTGGAATTGCCCAAGTCCTTAGGAACGCACAATAGACATAAATGGATGCAGGTGATCAGACAGGAGTCTTACGTAGTTTTACCTGACAAAGCCGTATCTAAACGTGTCAGGGATCCCATATCACTCCAACTGCATACGCCTCCACCAGTTCGAACAGTCCCCTGCTGACATGCAGCGTCCATGGATTCATGAAGCTGCCTCCATGCCCGTACATGTCCATGCACTCGATACTATTTGAAACGAGATTCTTCCGACCAGGCAACATGTTTCTAGTCATCAACAGTCCAACGTCGGTGTTGACGGGCCCAGGCGAGGCGAAAAGCTTTGTGCCGTACAGTCATCAAGGGTATACGAATGGGCCTTCGGCACCGAAAGTCCATATCGATGATGGTTTGCACATTGACACTTGTTGATGGCCTAACATTGAAACCTACAGTAATTTGCGGAAGGATTGCACTTCTGTCACGTTGAACGATTCACTTCAGTCGTTGCTGGTCCCGTTCTTGGAGGATCTTTTTCCGGCCGCAGGGATGTCGGAGATTTGATGTTTTACTTGATTCCTGATATTCACGGTACACTCGTGAAATGATCATACAGGAAAATCCCCACGTCATCGCTCCCATCGCTTGTGCGCCGACTGTAACACCATGTTCAAACTCACTTAACCCTTTATAGGGCAAGAAATGAAAATGTATTTTTTCTAGCTCTTTCCACTTCTAACAGGTCTTTATGGTCACCAGTAACCAAACAAAAAGTTATTACAATTTTTTCGACTTTTTAGATTGACTAATATGGTGGTACATACGTGTACCACTGCCCTATAACGACGACTAAAATCTGCAAATGGGCAGTGGTACATATATGTACCAGTAGGAGTAAGGTATAAAACATGTTTCAATAAAAATAGTTTTATTCATATATGAGCATGATCTTACATTATAAATTTCCAATAAAGGTTTCAAAGAATAATTTGCAGAACCTATAACAATAAACTTGAATTATTTTTGCACTGATTTGTGAAAAGGTACAAAACACCCTTTACAAAGCGCTACTTCGCAAGTATTGCAGCACATTGTACTACGTTTTTGAATTTTCTTCGTACTACAGTAAGCACACCGTCGTCTGCTACCAACTTCATGCAAATGGATGCCAATATTAGCAAAACGAACAGTGTTCACAACAGTCTTTCTACCAGCAGGAAGTTTTGTTTGGGAGACGGATGAACTTCCTGGTGAATACCCACTTTTCATTCTGGATGTAAGAACTGCAAGTAGCTCATTTGTCAACTGTGAACGAAATTCTAGTTGCGTCATCCACATTTTCTTATCCTGCAGTCTACAAATCTCTCGATAAATAATGTAGCTGTTAACAATAGTAGCATCAAACAGGTAATAATCAACCACTTTCGTGACTTCCAGCCCACACTGTATACAGCCACATATTGGTCGAATTTATCAGGACACGAAACTGTTTCTTTCACACCGTGATGATTTGTATATTTCACAGTTGTCTCGTCAGAGGGACTGTGCATTGAACTTGCCACATATACTAACTTCTTCCCCCTGTCCATCCACTTGCATACCGTGAGAGTTGGCAATACTCTCTTAGGATTTAAAGGTTGGCTACAGCGCGCATACACAAACTCTGGAATCTAAGATATTGTTGTCGTGGGCATAGCTACACATTGGTGATTCTCTATCTTATGGTCTAACGCTACAGTGCACTTTCTGGATAGGATGGTGGATCTTTTGCTATATCTCACACTTCGACTCTCACACTCATCATCAGGAAAATTTCCTCCACACCGAGCGGTACAAAAAGGAACATGCACAACCCACTACCTCTGAACCTTTCTTGCTACTCTCCCATGCAAATCACACATACTTAAATTACATGAATTACACTACACTGGCAACATAAAATACAATACAAAGAATAGTCACAACGTTAGAGTCACATCACTTTCAGCTTTCCCACTTCAATTAGTATTCATCCTAGTTTCACACGACACTGCCCCACTTCGTAACTTTTCTTTCCTACTACGAACTCTGGAGGATATATACACGTCTTCCTGTGCAATGCAAACCAAGTGGCGTTGCTGGATAGACGGCTGACTCACCTTGCTTCACTCTCAGAGTATTAGAATTTGAATCTTGCGTCACACGGAAACATAACACGCAAAGTAACATTAAGAACATATTCGTCACACACGCGAGTCCTCAACTGATACCATGGACGAGTACTTCTCCTTATCCTTTGTCTCATACACAGATCGAGACTCACACAGTGCTCACCACATGGAAGTACTCGTCTCTAATTTCAAGTCCTGCACACGCCAATTCTTAAATATTTCCAACTTAGAGTACACACGCCAGTAATTCAGTTTAACTTTAGCACTCGGAAGTACTTCAACTTAGTGCTACACGAGGTTTCATTGTGACCGTTAGTCACTTCCGTAGATTACTACGATCCTCTTAATATTACCTGCCTGTCATTTAATTCTCCCCACGAAAGTTCCTGAAATAGAGAAATAATTATTCCAAACTACTTTTAAGTATTTCACATGCATACCATCTTTCCACTCTTTTGTCTTTAAGGAGCACACCTAAGACAGGTCTTACCAACACAAGATCCAGCGCCAGAGTGCCGAAATATGGCCATCCTTCAGGTCATCTCGCACCTCTGCCGAAGTGGGGGAGCACCATGCTACCGTATTGGTCAGCCACATTTCAGGCGCTCAAAGTTCAGGTAAATTTCATCTCTTTGGTTCCACCAAAGGTGACCAAAGGACCGTCTCAAAGATGATCATATATTTATTGCACATTCACTATCTGCGGTTATCAGACGACCATACATTCATTCATTTCGCAGATCTCACCAAATTGGATGTAGGGATTTATTTTGCACATGTGTGCATGTGATCAATTAAATAAATAAATTGTCATTCTTTCCTACACTGGTATCCGGCTTCGGTGTGTTAAGTGAAATTGAGTTATTATTACAAAAAATATGTTGTCCTGACCAGAATAACGAAGAATGTTGTACCTATTTTCAATGTCGGGCGGTACTGTACCCTTTCAACGGAACTGAGTAGCGGGTTAGATACGAGGTCAGATGACACTCAGCCGGTACCGATCGCGGATACCGAAGAATTTCAGTCTCTGCAACGTTTTAAACAAGGGCAGATGACAATTAATCAGCAAAATAAACGTGACGTAAAAAATATACAGGAACAGCTTGCAGCATCGAGGAAAAGATCGATCGCAGCAATGACACTGGTAGATCTGATAATTACCAAATTGGTAACGACAATGAGCGCGTTAATTATGGAAATGCTGACCACTTTTATCGTGAATATGACACGTTTGCGGGACGTAATGAAGGAAACGTGAGTCATAATGTGAAAGAAAACTCATCCGCTAAGAAAAATGACGAGTTTGACTATAAGCATTTTCTCAGTTAGGAAATTAAAAATTTTTCGGAATGCCGATCACGAAATCCACCCTCGAGAGTGGTTACAACAGTTTGACTATTCCTTACCACCAACATGGCCAATTGGCCACAAACTGGAATTCATTTGCAGTTATCTTGAAGCAGAGCCTGCTACAAGAATGCGCTCAATAGTACGTGAATGTTACACATATGGTGATTTTTATCACGCATTCTTATCTGCTTACTGGTCAGAGACTACACAAGATCGTGTAAAACATTACATCATTATGATGCAAAGTTATGAGCAGTCGAAATTTTCAACTCCAGTGCAATATTTTGCAAACATGGTGCGCATGAACAGATATTTAACGAATCCGTACAGTCAGTCGGAATTAATTCGTATCTGTTTGAGAAAACTGCCAGTCAGATTACGCCACATAATTTTGGCAGGTAGGTGCAAAGATGACTTGGAGGCATTCCAAGCCCTTTTGCAAGAATTAGAATTTGACAACTATAATAAAAACACACACAAAGAGATAATATTAATCAGTATTGGTAAAATAATAATCCGCGGCGTGACCGTAAACGCGTATGGAACTCGGACGAACCTCACGAGTACAGGGCGGAAGAAGATAGGCGCGATATGCGACATCAACCGTATAACACAGATCGTAGACGCCAGAGAAACGATTTTTATAATCATAGGAACTTTCAGTACAGTAATAGAGATCGTGGACCGCGAGAGCAAAGGCGTTATAGAAATGACAATTCTTTTAGAAGGAATGGTCACGGTAGAGACAATCGAAATTGGCGCGGACACGCAAATTACACAGATCATAGACGCCAGAGAAATGATTTTTATGATCATAGGAACTCTCAGTACAGTAACAGAGATCGCGGACCGCGAGAGCAAAGGAGTTATGGAAATGATAAGGTATTGTTGTTGCGCTTCGCAGCGCACGGATTAACTAGTGGCAGTTTGGAGGCCAGTGTAGGAGCCCGCCTGCTGTGGTGCGCACGTGTGTTGGGCGAGGGGTCGTCGCCGAGCTGCCGTACTGCTGTGTCCGCCAGCAGCAACACAGGATTTGGTATTGAGTTGATATTTTTTATAATTTGCAGCGCGCTTATTAATTTAAAGAAAAGGGTTTGTGTATGTGCGTAGCAGCAGATGGTAATTTTGATAATGATAGGAGATGAATTCTTAAGGGAAACCATTGTTAGGCGAAATGATTAAGTATTGATTTTTGTCATAGATTTCTTTTGTAATTGTCAGGGAATTGTTTCACCATGTATTTAGTTGAGAAGTATTTCAGTCTGTCTCAAGATTTTGATTAATTTGTAATATCGCTTTAATGCCACTGGAGGCAGATTTACATACGAAGCGATTATTCAAAGAGCTTCTAGCGTTTTGTAAATTGAATGAGAAAGAATCGCTTTCAGAATATAGTTTTTTTTAAAAAAAAGGAATTACTTGTTTGGGTTATCATTTATCGAGTTTAGATTTGACCAAACCCTTTCTCTTGAATTGTATGTAGTTGTAGTAAGCAGCAGCAGCCGCAGCAACAGCAGGAGCCGCCATACAGAACATGCATTGCACTCAGCATGAATAACAGGTTTTTTTATGTTTTTTGTTAAATGATGGAATGCAGCAGATCAAGCAGTGGCAGCAGAAAGACCAAGTAAGTTATCTGTTGCGCACAGGACCAATTAAAAAAAATGAAGTTTAGGCGATCGCTGTAATAGTAAAGTTAACAAGAGTACAAGCACGAGATTTTCAGTAGAAAACACGAGATAAGAAGATAGAGCTCGCGACTTTCAACCGATACATCACCTGACTGGGTGAAATCACTTTCGGATTGTTTGACTAAACTGTCTTCCTTCAGCAGTGATTTTGTAAAATATTTCCTAATCGACCTAATTGTCCCACAAGAGGAGAGGTTCTTCGCCAACAGACGTTTAAGAAGAGGAAGAGATGTAAAAAAATTGTCGAAGCATATACAGTATCCCAAATTTTGAAATGGCTCTGCTAGATCAAGAATCACTCTTTCACCTAAGCCAACAGTAATTTCCCCCGTCCTATTTACCAATGTATACCGAATATCCCATCATATAATCTGAAACTGCGCATGCAGTAACCCACACTTTGAAGCCCCTCTTTATAGGTTTCATTGGCATGAATTGCTTTAGGGTACTTCTTCCTTTGAACATGATCATGCTTTCGTCTATAGAAATGTGTCTAGATGGATAGAATGAACCTTGGAATGATTTCTGTATAAAGCTTATAAGGGGCCTTATTTTGAAAAATTTATAAAATTGTGGTGTGTTACGAGCTGGAGCCTTCGAATTATCGTTTAGATGAATACATCTAATAAGTTTCAAAAAACGTTTTACTGACATCACACTGACAACTCTTTCCACGTGAAAATTAGGATCATTTGACCAATAATGCCTCATGCTTGGTAACTTACGAAAGCCCATTATTACAAGAATGCCGCAGAAAGCTTTAATCTCTTGTATTGTAGTACAGAGATTTGTACCCACTGTTTGACTGGCATTGATATTGGATTGTTCCACGATAACTTTCCATACATCAGATGTAAAAAAAAGACAAAATTATTTCACCTGGTGTTTTATTTCACTACTGGCCATTAAAATTGCTACACCAAGAAGAACCGCAGATGATAAACGGGTATTCATTGGACAAATGTGTTATGCTAGAACTGACATGTGATTACATTTTCACGCAATTTGGGTGAATAGATCCTGAGAAATCAGTACCCAGAACAACCACCTCTGGTCTTAATCACGGCCTTGATATGCCTGGGCATTGAGTCAAACAGAGCTTGGATGGCGTCTACAGGTACAGCTGCCCATACAGCTTCAACACGATACTGCAGTTCATGAAGAGTAGTGACTGGCGTATTGTAACCATCCAGTTGCTTTGCCATCATTGACCAGACGTTTACAATTGGTGAGAGAGCTGGAGAATGTGCTGGCCAGGGCAGCAGTCGAACTTTTTCTGTATCCAGAAAGGCCCGTACACGACCTGCAACATGCGGTCGTGCATTATCCTGCTGAAATGTAGGGTTTCGCAGCGATCGAATGAAGGATAGAGCCACGGGTCGTAACCCATCTAGATTGTAACGTCCACTGTTCAAAGTGCCATCAATGACAACAAGAGGTGACCGAGATGTGTAACCAATGGGACCCCATACCATCAGGCCAGGTGATACGCCAGTATGGCGATGACGAATACACGCTTCCAATGTGCGTCCATCGCGATGTCGCCTAACACGGATGCGACCATAATGATGCTGTAAACAGAACCTGGATTCATCCGAAGAAATAACGTTTTGCCATTCGTGCACCCAGGTTCGTCGTTGAGCACACCATCGCAGGCACTCCTGTCTGTGATGCAGCGTCAAGGGTAACCGCAGCCATGGTCTCTGAGCTGATAGTCCATGCTGCTGCAAACGTCGTCGAACTGTTCGTGCAGATGGTTGTTGTCTTGCAAACGTCCCCATCTGTTGACTCAGGGATCGAGATGTGGATGCACGATCCGTTACAGCCATGCGGATAAGATATCTGTCATCTCGACTGCTAGTGATACGAGGCCGTTGGGATCCAGCACGGCGTTCCGTATTACCCTCCTGAACCCACCGAATCCATATTCTGCTAACAGTCGTTGGATCTCGACCAACGCGAGCAGCAATGTCGCGATACGATAAACCGCAATCGCGATTGGCTCCAATCCGACCTTATCAAAGTTGGAAACGTGATGGTACGCATTTCTCCTCCTTACAATAGGCATCACAACAACGTTTCACCAGACAACGCCGGTCAACTGCTGTTTGCGTATGAGAAATCGGTTGGAAACTTTCCTCCTGTCAGCACTATGTAGGTGTCGCCACCGGCGCCAACCTTGTGTGAATGCTCTGAAAAGCTAATCATTTGCACATCACAGCATCTTCTTCCTGTCGGTTAAATTTCGCGTCTGTAGCATGTCATCTTCGTGGTGTATCAATTTTAATGGCTTTTTTATTTTCGGACCGTAAGATTCGTGAAATTGTATGCTACTAAATTTAGTGGACAAAGCGTTAGTTAGCTTGGACCAGGAGAACAGTTCGTCAGTATTTTCATCAGAAACTGAGTCTGAATCAGAGCTGGGAAAATTGTTATCTGAAAACCTCGAATTTGTTCCTGACTTACTAATTCGTCTCGCGAAAAATAATTGGGATCGGTAACTGAATCGTCTGACCAGATATCGTCATTACTTTCGTTTACAGTTTCTGTGAAGTATGATAGACGTGCAGATGTTCTGTGTTACTGTGAATGCCCAGCTGCTGTGGATGGAGTGGATGGAGACGCTAAAATGCGGGTTTTGCATGGTGATCCATGCACTGTCACTGGCAGTAAATCTTCGGCGTCATCATCGCCTCCCTCTTCTGAGTCGTAAACGTAATCGTCGGTAAACGAATTGAGGAGATCTTCCACTTCTTTATCCGCCAGTCCCTTCATTATCTGAAAGGATTGTAGAGCCATTTGTTACTACACTGTATTGTTGATAATACCAAATATTATCAAGCATCAACCCAGTACGTTGTACTCGATGGTGAGTGTTCATCGGAGGTGAGGGTATCATCTGGAGTGCCCCAGGGAAGTGTGGTAGGTCCGCTGTTGTTTTCTATCTACATAAATGAGCTTTTGGATAGGGAAGACAGCAATGTGCTGCTGTTTGTTGATGATGCTGTAGTGTACGGGAAGGTGTCGTCGTTGAGTGACTGTAGGAGGATACAAGATGATTTGGACAGGATTTGTGATTGGTGTAAAGAATGGCAGCTTACTCTAAATATAAATAAATGTAAATTAATGCAGATGAATAGGAAAAAGAATCCCGTAATATTTGAATACTCCATTAGTAGTGTAGCGCTTGACACAGTCACGTCGATTAAATATTTGGGCGTAACATTGCAGAGCGACATGAAGTGGGACAAGCATGTAATGGCAGTTGTGGGGAAGGCGGATAGTCGTCTTCCGTTCATTGGTAGAATTTTGGGAAGATGTGATTCATCTGTAAAGGAGACCGCTTATAAGACACTAATACGACCTATTCTTGAGTACTGCTCGAGCGTTTGGGATCCCTGTCAGGTCAGATTGAGGGAGAACATAGAAGCAATTCAGAGGCGGGCTGCTAGATTTGTTACTGGTAGGTTTGATCATCAAGCGAGTGTTACGTAAATGCTTCAGGTACTTGGATGGGAGTCTCTGGAGGAAAGGAGGCGTCTTTTCGTGAATCGCTACTGCGGAAATTTAGAGAACCAGCATTTGAGGCTGACTGCAGTACAATTTTACTGCCGCCAACTTACATTTCGCGGAAAGACCACAAAGATAAGATAAAGAGAGCTTAGGGCTCGTACAGAGGCATGTAGGCAGTCATTTTTCCCTCGTTCTGTTTGAGAGCGGAACAGGGAGAGAAGATGCTAGTTGTGGTACGAGGTACCCTCCGCCACGCACCGTATGGTGGATTGCAGTGTATGTATGTAGATGTAGATGTAGATGTAGGATGTTGTCGAATCGATACTATATTGTGTTTAGAAGGCGCTGAGTAAGTGGTACACTGTTGTACCGCAAACGTTTGGGAAATAGAATTTTTTAAGTAAGATGGTACATTATTGTACCATGTCCTATAAAAGGGTTAAATCTTGATAAGCTTCCACTGCAGCAGCAGTAACCGATCCAACATTTGCGCCAAACGCTTGCCGTCTTATATACGCGTTGGCGACCGCAGCGCCGTATTCTGCCTGTTTACATATCTCTGTATTTGAATAGGCGTGCCTATACCAGTTTCCTTGGCGCTTCAGTGTGAAAGATAGAATCAGTAAGGATATACGAAGATCTATGAGTCCGGACATGGAATGAAAACTTCAGGTCGGCCTACTTTTAGATATGGCAACTGGTAGTCTTCTATTCATCTACATCTACATCTACATTGATACTCCGCAAGCCACCCAACGGTGTGTGGCGGAGGGCACTTTACGTGCCACTGTCATTACCTCCCTTTCCTGTTCCAGTCGCGTATGGTTCGCGGGAAGAACGACTGTCTGAAAGCCGCCGTGCGCGCTCTAATCTCTCTAATTTTACATTCGTGATCTCCTCGGGAGGTATAAGTAGGGGGAAGCAATATATTCGATACCTCATCCAGAAACGCACCCTCTCGAAACCTGGCGAGCAAGCTACACCGCGATGCAGAGCGCCTCTCTTGCAGAGTCTGCCACTTGAGTTTATTAAACATCTCCGTAACGCTATCACGGTTACCAAATAACCCGGTGACGAAACGCGCCGCTCTTCTTTGGATCTTCTCTATCTCCTCCGTCAACCCGACCTGGTACGGATCCCACACTGATGAGCAATACTCAAGTATAGGTCGAACGGGTGTTTTGTAAGCCACCTCCTTTGTTGATGGACTACATTTTCTAAGCACTCTCCCAATGAATCTCAACCTGGTACCCGCCTTACCAACAATTAATTTTATATGATCATTCCACTTCAAATCGTTCCGCACGCATACTCCCAGATATTTTACAGAAGTAACTGCTACCAGTGTTTGTTTCGCTATCATATAATCATACAATAAAGGATCCTTCTTTCTATGTATTCGCAATACATTACATTTGTCTATGTTAAGGGTCAGTTGCCACTCCCTGCACCAAGTGCCTATCCGCTGCAGATCTTCCTGTATTTCGCTACAATTTTCTAATGTAGCAACTTCTCTGTATACTACAGCATCATCCGCGAAAAGCCGCATGGAACTTCCGACACAATCTACTAAGTCATTTATATATATTGTGAAAAGCAATGGTCCCATAACACTCTCCTGTGGCACGCCAGAGGTTACTTTAACGTCTGTAGACGTCTCTCCATTGATAACAACATGCTGTGTTCTTTTTGCTAAAAACTCTTCAATCCAGCCACACAGCTGGTCTGATATTCCGTAGGCTCTTACGTTGTTTATCAGGCGACAGTGCGGAACTGTATCGAACGCCTTCCGGAAGTCAAGAAAAATAGCATCTACCTGGGAGCCTGTATCTAATATTTTCTGGGTCTCATGAACAAATAAGGCGAGTTGGGTCTCACACGATCGCTGTTTCCGGAATCCATGTTGATTCCTACATAGTAGATTCTGGGTTTCCAGAAATGACATGATACGCGAGCAAAAAACATGTTCTAAAATTCTACAAGAGATCGACGTAAGAGATATAGGTCTATAGTTTTGCGCATCTGCTCGACGACCCTTCTTGAAGACTGGGACTATCTGTGCTCTTTTCCAATCATTTGGAACCCTCCGTTCCTCTAGAGACTTGCGGTACACGGCTGTTAGAAGGGGGGCAAGTTCTTTCGCGTACTCTGTGTAGAATCGAATTGGTATCCCGTCAGGTCCAGTGGACTTTCCTCTATTGAGTGATTCCAGTTGCTTTTCTATTCCTTGGACACTTATTTCGATGTCAGCCATTTTTTCGTTTGTGCGAGGATTTAGAGAAGGAACTGCAGTGCGGTCTTCCTCTGTGAAACAGCTTTGGAAAAAGGTGTTTAGTATTTCAGCTTTACGCGTGTCATCCTCTGTTTCAATGCCATCATCATCCCGTAGTGTCTGGATATGCTGTTTCGAGCCACTTACTGATTTAACGTAAGACCAGAACTTCCTAGGATTTTCTGTCAAGTCGGTACATAGAATTTTACTTTCGAATTCAATGAACGCTTCACGCATAGCCCTCCTTACGCTAACTTTGACATCGTTTAGCTTCTGTTTGTCTGAGAGGTTTTGGCTGCGTTTAAACTTGGAGTGGAGCTCTCTTTGCTTTCGCAGTAGTTTCCTAACTTTGTTGTTGTACCACGGTGGGTTTTTCCCGTCCCTCACAGTTTTACTCGGCACGTACCTGTCTAAAACGCATTTTACGATTGCCTTGAACTTTTTCCATAAACACTCAACATTGTCAGTGTCGGAACAGAAATTTTCGTTTTGATCTGTTAGGTAGTCTGAAATCTGCCTTCTATTACTCTTGCTAAACAGATAAACCTTCCTCCCTTTTTTTATATTCCTATTAACTTCCATATTCAGGGATGCTGCAACGGCCTTATGATCACTGATTCCCTGTTCTGTACATACAGAGTCGAAAAGTTCGGGTCTGTTTGTTATCAGTAGGTCCAAGATGTTATCTCCACGAGTCGGTTCTCTGTTTAATTGCTCGAGGTAATTTTCGGATAGTGCACTCAGTATAATGTCACTCGATGCTCTGTCCCTACCACCCGTCCTAAACATCTGAGTGTCCCAGTCTATATCTGGTAAATTGAAATCTCCACCTAAGACTATAACATGCTGAGAAAATTTATGTGAAATGTATTCCAAATTTTCTCTCAGTTGTTCTGCCACTAATGCTGCTGAGTCGGGAGGTCGGTAAAAGGAGCCAATTATTAACCTAGTTCGGTTGTTTAGTGTAACCTCCACCCATAATAATTCACAGGAACTATCCACTTCTACTTCACTACAGGATAAACTACTACTAACAGCGACGAACACTCCACCACTGGTTGCATGCAATCTATCCTTTCTAAACACCGTCTGTACCTTTGTAAAAATTTCGGCAGAATTTATCTCTGGCTTAAGCCAGCTTTCTGTACCTATAACGATTTCAGCTTCGGTGCTTTCTATCAGCGATTGAAGTTCCGGTACTTTACCAACGCAGCTTCGACAGTTGACAATTACAATACCGATTGCTGCTTGGTCCCCGCATGTCCTGACTTTGCCCCGCACCCGTTGAGGCTGTTGCCCTTTCTGTACTTGCCCAAGGCTATCTAACCTAAAAAACCGCCCAGCCCACGCCACACAACCCCTGCTACCCGTGTAGCCGCTTGTTGCGTGTAGTGGACTCCTGACCTATCCAGCGGAACCCGAAACCTCACCACCCTATGGCGCAAGTCGAGGAATCTGCAGCCCACACGGTCGCAGAACCGTCTCAGCCTCTGATTCAGACCCTCCACTCGGCTCTGTACCAAAGGTCCGCAGTCAGTCCTGTCGACGATGCTGCAGATGATGAGCTCTGCTTTCATCCCGCTAGCGAGACTGGCAGTCTTCACCAAATCAGATAGCCGCCGGAAGCCAGAGAGGATTTCCTCCGATCCATAGCGACACACATCATTGGTGCCGACATGAGCGACCACCTGCAGATGGGTGCACCCTGTACCCTTCATGGCATCCGGAAGGACCCTTTCCACATCTGGAATGACTCCCCCCGGTATGCACACGGAGTGCACATTGGTTTTCTTCCCCTCTCTTGCTGCCATTTCCCTAAGGGGTCCCATTACGCGCCTGACGTTGGAGCTCCCAACTACCAGTAAGCCCACCCTCTGCGACTGCCCGGATCTTGCAGACTGAGGGGCAACCTCTGGAACAGGACAAGCAGCCATGTCAGGCCGAAGATCAGTATCAGCCTGAGACAGAGCCTGAAACCGGTTCGTCAGACAAACTGGAGAGGCTTTCCGTTCAGCCCTCCGGAATGTCTTTCGCCCCCTGCCACACCTTGAAACGACTTCCCACTCTACCACAGGTAAGGGATCAGCCTCAATGCGGGCAGTATCCCGGGCAACCACAGTCGTAGTCCGATCAGGGGATGCGCGGGACGAGCTGGCCGTCCCCGACACACCCCCATCCGGACCCCCACAGTGATGCCCTTTGGCAACAGCCTCAAGCTGTGTCACCGAAGCCAACACTGCCCGAAGCTGGGAGCGAAGGGATGCCAACTCAGCCTGCATCCGAACACAGCAGTTGCAGTCCCTATCCATGCTAAAAACTGTTTTGCAAAGAACGTCTGAACTAATCTACAGAGAGCGCAAACAAATCGACGAAATTTAAACGGTTATTAAAATACAAGATTGCCTAGTAAATGCAGTAATGCTGCTACTTGCGCACTGCTGACACTGCTCGGCGGCGGAAGGAGACTAAGCGAAATTACACTATTCAGGTACTAAAACACGATGCTACACTCTCAAATACTATAATACGCCCGAAATTTATGAATTAAACAATGCAAGTACCAAAAACACGGAAAGAAATTAAGAATTAAACTATGTAACAAATGAGTGAGCTAGGAGTATACGACTTGCTGCTGCAGCTGCTTATCCAACGGCGGCAGGGAGCACACTGACTGCGACCAACCGACACTGGCTGTTCAAAACAAAAACAGTAGACAAACGACTACGCGAAATTACACTATTCAGGTACTAAAACGCGATGCTACAACTCTCAAATACTATAATACGCCCGAAATTTATGAATTAAACAATGCAAGAACCATAAACACGCAAAGAAATTAAGAATTAAACTATGTAACAAATGAGTGAGCTAGGAGTATACGACTTGCTGCTGCAGCTGCTTATCCAACGGCGGCAGAAGCTGCGTAACTGCGTAACTGCGTAACTGCTGTCTGTATGTGAAAGAGGTTGTTCGCAAAACACTTACAGTTCTCAAGCAGTTGTGAACCGTATTGACATGGACTAACAAGAGTACTAATTAAATTCTAACGACCACAACTTTATCTGCCTCACGAAACGGTGATGGTGAAAAACCTAAACTTTGATATAAAAGACTAATACGTCAACGATCACCTACTGAGGAAGTTCCAGTAACCCACATTCGTATGAATACTTTTTAGCCGTCTACGTATTTCGTTTTGGTACTCAACTCCTTTACTCTATAAACATGAGTAGACCGCCGATACGAGTGCCCGTTAGCTGCAGTAGGTAGGTCATGTCGTTTCTAAATACGACCTGGCTTCCGGAGTGAAAGTCCACTCCCAGCAATGAACGTACCATCCGTGCGTTCAGTGTAGGCGCCAGCGTAGCGAAAGCCTCCGCGCTTAGGCGCTGTCTTTTATGGCGTAATGATTACCTTCACACCGCCGACATTACGCTGTCTCAGCGTAGCCGGACGTTAACGAAGGAAGCGACGTAACAGTCAGTGACGTGGCGCGGTTCCCCAAACCGCTGCTGTAAAATACATGAGATACGCAGCAGATACAGGTGCGACGACTATCGGCCGCTTTCTTCGTTGTTATGAGTATCAGATATTGGGACTGGAAAGTCTGAAAGATTTTTATGGTGCCCAGTCGATGTATACGGCGTATCATAAATAATAGTGAAATCATACTACAATAGGAGCAAAAACATTCTAGCAAACGTGAGGCCGCAAATGACCATTTACGAGATAACTGTGAATTAGTGTCTTCGAGCTGCCACTAACTTCAATATGTAATACTGTGCTAGTTTGTACAAATGGTTTGGAAATGTAAACTGTTCGAGAAATTCTCAATCTAATTGACCTCAAACTTGACTCATGGTATACCTTAAAAGGAATACAGTACTACTTCAGATTACAATTTACTGTACTTGTTAACAGGGGTGTTCGATGTGTCGTCCTCGCCTGTGGAGGTCATACTGCACTCGTTTCTGCAGCAACTTACAAATTCTTGCAACCGACCCTGGATCATTTCGGAAATCTTGACAAGACATGCAGTTCGCTGCTCCGGTTCTGAGCTCTTCGCTTCTGAGCTGACCACAGAGAAAAAAATCCAGAAGATTAGGGTTAGGTGATCTTGAAGGTCAAGGTGTAGGCCCTGTTCAACCTATTCAAGTTGGACTGCATTGCAGCATTAGATGTCGTATTACATCAGCAGAGAAATGTGCCAGGGCACCATCGTGCATGTACTGAAACTTCCCCTTCGAATGTAAAAAATGACTGTGCTGGTAAACTACGTTATTTGATACTGAAACAGCTGAGCAAAATTGAACGTACTCAGACAGTTCTCTCTTTATTTATTCTGATCGTCACTAAACTGACATACAATATTTTTAGCGCAACCCAATCTGACTTTCAATAATCCCTACAAAAGAATGGCCCTGACTAACAATAACCTTTACCTTTCATGAATCACTTACCTCACAAAAATTTCGTTACTTGAACCACTACAATACAGCTAGCGCAATACTGCCAGCTAAATAAAAGATTTTAACTACTGAAGGCACTAACTACTGATAGGCATTGTTAGCAAATGAAAGATTTTGGTAGAGAACAAACAATCTAATTACCTTAATAGTGTTCAAAAGTCATTATATATATATATATATATATATATATATATATATATATATATATATATATATATATATAATGACTTTTGAACACTATTAAGGTAATCTATGTATATATATCAGTTCATGACATTCAGTCTTACAAATTTCTTGCACTAGCTAGGGCAATATTTCTTGCTGAAGTCAGTGGCGGCTCGCAATCATACTTTGGCAGTTATTTCGCAAGTAGCACGTTGGCAGACCCTTGTCAACTATAAGGTTTTGCTTCTGTTATCGTATGTCTTCACCCATGTAAGTTTTCACTGTTAATTATATACACCCTCCGGACATTTTGACTAGAGAACGTGAAAACCAAAACTAGAACGGGCTAATTTCTGATGCGATGGTGTATTCCTACTAGTGCTTGCCTCCCTGGTCTCTTGGTTATCACAGGTGGCTACTCACGCAGACAGCTCGCGTTAGACACCAAGGATGTATCTGTGGTGGAAAGATTCACTCTCGCAAGGTTGGTAGTGAAATTACTTCAATCAATAAGCAGCGAAACTGGGAGACATGCTACACTGATGTTGTTTATGCTATACCAAGAACCAGTTCAGCCAACGAAGTTTCTTCAACGTGGTAGCTACCAGGAAGGTAGATGTATAAGACTGCCTATCACGTTGAGTGTTTGATACTAACGGTGGCCAGTTAAAGATGTCTCTATACGTATTCTCTGCATGCCTGTCTGACTAAATAACGCCGATAAAATTAATAACACTGACAAAATGCCTAGACATCACTGGAATACTACTGTAGTGTTGCTGACGCACTCTCGAATAACACTAGACACATACTTGAAATGCTACCTCTTCGCCTGCTACAGTTCCGCTAAAATAAGTCAGTTCTGTATTCGAAAAATTCTTTCGCCTAAGTTATCTGTGGCTAGCCTCGCATTTGGTTCTGTCTATAACAGATGACATAAGTTCACATCTACTTACACTTCCACTCCCTCTTCATAAAACTTACACGTAAAAGTTAAGTTCGGATAGAAACCGTATTAGGTGAAATCTATTGAAAGATTACGCCTGCAGTGTATGAAATTATGAAAATCAAGTTCAGTCCAGTTAATGTGAAGCGACATATTGAACGAATCTTTGAAAAACAAATTTAAACTGCAGAGTTTTTAATGGAAATTGAAGTAAATAATAACACTCCCTTTAGCAGTTTGCTGTCAGGTAAGCACGATTTCATAGATCGAGTTAAATAATGGGACAAAATGTTTTATTGCGATAAATTTCTGTGTGTAAGTGTAAACTAGAACGTATCAGTGTTTATTATTATTACTCTGAAATAACTGATTTACTTTCGACGTTCTTTAGTGTCACCTATCTTTACAGATAGTCTGCTGCGTAATACTTGGATCTGATGTAAATAGTCACTGATGCGTAGGAAATAGTCGCTGCAATCCTACAAGTATAGCAATCACTACACCTGAGATATATCATCTGCGGAATTTGACTATGACAAGAACCGTGGTATGCCTGGTGTTCTGCAGTCCACAGAAAGCTGTCAAGATGATAATGAATCGTTTACAGAATATGAAAAAGTAGCTGTAATATGTTAAATGGTCAAATTTGCTGCTCTGATGTATCGTCCTGCTGTGGGAACTTCGTTCATGAAACCCTTATAACTCCTTAGAAGGAATAGAGTGTACGTGACCGATATGCGTACACAGACGATTACGTTACAGTATACGAGGGTTGGAACTTAAATAGTGGCTACTATTTATTTACAACCGGTACAAAGAGTTACATATTTGCACCTGTTACTCTCCTTCAAAGTAGTCACCAACATTGTGTAGAACCCATTGCCAGCGATGTGGACGGCGTAGTATACCGTTAGGAGAGCCTGTTCTGTCGATGGTGCAAATGGAGCGGTCTACTGCTTGTCGAATCTCTGGAACACTTCTGAAGCGAATACCACGAAGTGGTTCCTTCATCTTCGGAATCAAATCAAAGTCACTATGACTTAAGTCCGGGGAGTATGGTAGATGGTACAGTACTTCACAATCCCATCGACCGAACAGAGCAGCCACAGCCAGCGCTGTATGCACCCGCGTATTGCCGTGCAAAATGATGGGTTGGTTGCGTAGAAAGTGTTGCTGCTTCTTTCGCAAAGGTGATCGCAGGTGATGCTTCAAAAACGAACAATAATACTGTGCGTTGACGGTGGCATTCGCTTCAGAACTGTTCCAGAGACTGGACAGGCAGTACACCGCTCCATTTGCATCATCAACAGAACAGGCTCTGCCAACGGTATACTACACCTTCCACATCGCTGGCAACGGGTTCTACACAACGCTGGTGACTACTTTGAAGGACAGTAACAGGTGAAAACATGTAACTCCTTTGTATCGGTTGTGAATAAATAGTTGCCACTATTTAAGTTCCAACCCTCGTATTTGACTAGTATGTCATCATTTTATTAATATTTCGCACTGAAATTTAAAGCTCGGTTTGATTCTCAGAGTAAATGATATGGCAATAGTTACCCCGTTCATGTCTGCACTCTTAAGCACGAGAGATCAGTAACAGTCACTTTTATACCAGAAGCCATTCACAGTGCCCTCTATCACTCAGACGAAATCACACTGTTATCTCCTTCCCACGCAGTCACTGCGGACATACCATACATTCGCGCTTTTATGGTGAAGACCACTTGCCACTCTTCTTGTACTTTCGATGTCTTTGTACATCGTCGTAATAATCTTCTGGCTTCTGAGTAGATCTTCTTCTGAATATTCAGTTCTTGACTCTTACGTCTTGCACCTTCTTTCTCTTCTCTCCTTTCTTCTCTGTTGATAATTTCGAAGAAAAATCGTAATGTTCTCTTAAATTTTGGTAGTGTCCTGTAACAATGCTGCTATGATAAGTTGCTGGCTATTTCTTCATTTCGCTCGCCTCTCCACGCTCTAGCTGCTTCCACTATTTCCGTGCTATAACCCTCTTATAAACTTTATAGTTTCCTGTTATTACTGCAAAGAAAACTGCTACTTTTCTGCAAAATAATCACTAACGTCCACCAATAAAGCAACATGTCCCTTGTACCCATTTCTGTACTGCCATATTCATGAGTCAGCTGCACATACATCAATATTCCCATTCTCCTTTCCACATTTCAAGTCGTGAGATGTAAAGAATTGTAAGGTAAAGTTGTTTTATTTTTTTTAGAAATTATGCAGTAAAGTTGCAATGAAATCTCATAAATATGATATTTCAAGTACGCTCTTTGCAATTTTTTTATTCATCTCAGTCACTGTTCTGAAATATTTCTAGAGTAACAACGTATTTTTCAAATCCAAAATTCTATCCAAATTTTATTTTTTAAAGTACATCCATGCTTAATGTAACATTGTTCCCTTGCAAACTGCGTGGAGTTAAGGTGCGTTACCACTGACTTATCACTGTTCACTTGCTGGGCGTGTTAACGAAACGTTACTATGAAACCTCTCAAAACTACTAATTTAAAAGTTTTGGATTGTTGAAATTTATGATACTAAAATTTTTATTACCAATTTTAGCAATAATAGAGTGTAAAAACCTCAAAAATTAATTTATGGTTCAGCAGACCATAAAATTAACGTTATTGACACTTTACTACAACATGTAAACGATGTTAAGTGTAGTGCTTAACATTTTTGACGTCACTTTGTCACGTAAATTCACGTAAACCCATGGTAAGGGGCACAACTTAACATTGCTTGTTGCATAAAGAATTTTTCACATTTAATTTACTGGCAACAACTTTTAAAGCGCATGTGCATTCAGGCACTCTGGAAGACGCCAACTGGCATGGGCATAGTGTACTGCTTAACATTTTTGACATCACTCTGTCACGTAAATTCACGTAAACCATGGTAAGGGGCACAACTTAATATTGCTTGTTGCATAAAGAATTATTCACATTTAATTTACTGCCAACAGCTTTTAAAGCTGCATTCAGGCATTCTGAAAGGCGCCAACTGGCATGGACATAGCTTCTTGCAGTCTCAGTAATATGCATCAGTTGGACCTCCAGAGAGACAAATCGCTCTCTAAGAACGAAATAACGAGATGAAAAAGGTGCCACCGATAAGTTAGTCCTAGATACTGGTTCTTCAACAATAAATAAATAAATAAAATAAAAATCTAAATAAAAGGGCTTTATCAGTATACTGAAATAATATATTGGTCCAAATTGACCTCAATTTATTATGGAATTTCTGTGTCAAACACGTAACACGAATTTTCAGACAAAACAATACCTAGAATGATAGAACACAGAGCAAATAAATAATCAATCTATATGGATAATGGGCAATCTAAGTGAATGATTGACTGACTTGACGAAGAGTGCGGGGAATGAGGAAGAAGGGAAGAATCGTTATCTTACAAATCACTGAGAAAGAGAAACGATTGCACAGGTGAGTGCTCGAACTTTACCAGAAAACACGGAATATCACATGCAGCGATCATAAATAACTTGGTCTTTATTGATCCCAAGAATGCCTAACCAAACGTACTGGGAGCCTCGAATGTAACTTATTCCAAACCATGCACCTACTGAACAACTGATAACTCACATTCCGAGTCGCCTGTGTTCTTGATTCTCACCGTGATTTAAAATGTAGGATGGATAATGTGGTCCGCTGCCAACAGGATGGCCACTGGATGCCGTCTGCTCCCTTAGTATGAACTCCGTTTCCAACTAGTCACAAAATGAGCTCGGGAAAAGTGTGCTCACTCTTTATTGATCCCAAGAATGCCTAATCAAAAGTACTGGGAGCCTCGAATGTAACTTATTCCAAACCATGCACCTACTGAACAACTGATAACTCACATTCCGAGTCGCCTGTGTTCTTGATTCTCACCGTGATTTAAAATGTAGGATGGATAATGTGGTCCGCTGCCAACAGGATGGCCACTGGATGCCGTCTGCTCCCTTAGTATGAACTCCGTTTCCAACTAGTCACAAAATGAGCTCGGGAAAAGTGTGCTCACTCGAAAGCGTAGAAACCCTGGGTTTTCGCAGAGCTGTCCTCAGTGCTCTCCCAGAGCTATCGAACCTGAATGCCTTAAGGGGCTCCGGAACGCCCTATACTTGCAATGTTAAAATAACGCTTATAAATTACATCTTTCCTCACAAAGTATTTGAGGTAGGAAGTTGAACTTTTTACAGATTATTTATTGGAATATGGGCTACAACTTAACACAGGGATTTTACAAAATTTTAGTTCAGTTATTAAAGATGATTTTTTTTCAATTGTGATGAAAATTCACAACATTTTTTTGCAATTTTTTATTTATATATTCAAAAATATACAGTTTTTTGGAAAAAGGCTGTGTTAAATCATGCAGAAGGTACTGTGTAACATTTACTGAAAGTTTGAAACAAATATGTTTGGAACATCCTTAGAAAACATGTAATTAGTATGAGAAAATAAAAGTTTTGGGAATCGAGCGACAAAGATTGGATTAACTTTTTAGTGCATTCCAGGTCCATAGGATGGATTATCTTCATCCTCTACAAACTCCACCTCCAGCTTCCTCTTGTTCCTCCTCCTGTTTACTCTTGCTTGTATTTCTAGACTCTTTACAGCGCTGTCTGCAGCCCGAAGGCGTTCCTTGTCTAAAGCAAGCATCGCTCGTTGTTGTGTTCGTAGATTTTGCTACCATTTTCTCCAGTTGCAGTTACTGCAACACTGTTCCAAAAGGTGGTCATGTATGAACACTTATCACATTTTAGTTGTATTTCACTAGCAAGTCCTCCGTGCTTTATTATGGAGAGTTCCAGACCAACTTCACTACAATGAATATATCTTACACAGTTTGAAAAAATTCCTTTGAGAACCGACATATCAAATATTTCATTCACATCCGATTCACCAATAAAACATTCATAGTTTTCACTCATTGAACCAAGCTTCTTCTGTGAAGTATTTTCTTTCCCACTTTGACTGCTATGGGCAGGTGTACTTGAGAGGTTAGGTTCACTCACTTGGTTATCGTCTTTATTGTTTACAGTAATAACACATACCTTTGGCTTTCCAACATTTCTCCTTTTCTTAAAAGCCTTCAGAGGATTTCTAATAACTTTACTTTTACTCATTATTATAATTCAACAAAACAGAGACTCGAGAAACAGAATTAATTACGAATATTTTCGAGATAACGGCAGAGTAAATAAACATGAAACAATCGACAATCACACCAGCGATATATATTGAACCATCACAGGTTAGCCACAACACATACTTTATCTCACATCACTAAAATGTACCTGATGAACACGGACGTTAATAATAACACCATTTGACAGCAGTTTAACAGCGCCACAGTGGGTCACGCCCATGTAGAACACATTTCAAAAAAAAATTTAAAAATAGTTGTAGTCTTCGGAATTTAATAAATTATATATCTATTAAAAGGTAATAGTCTGCAGATTCAGAAAACGCAAAAAAGTAAAAGTTGAACTTTTCATGATTTTGAGCCTTTCCGGAGCCCCTTAACAGAGCTGTAACGCATCTGGTATCCCCGAAATTCACATAAACTATCTGTCGCCAATTGCAGGCTGTAGTTAAATCTGGCCAACGAAAATGTTCGTAACAAATCTGTCAGACCAACCTCCTAGGCAAAGTTTTATGAATAAACAAATGGCTTGTGCTTCTGCTGGGACCGTTTGTAAAGGTTAAGCTTAAAATTCCCACGCTTCCAATATATTTTTATTTCAGACAATACGCGGTATTCTTGTGTCCGTAATTCTTAAGATGCAGCCTACTATCTCCGACGCTCTGGCACTTTTTTAGGGGCAGCTATTTCACAAGCTTTTTGGCACGAGAGGCTATTCACCCAACATGGAGAAGGTACCCTGCTGACGGCACCTCCTCTCCAAAAAGGGAGAAAAAATACTGAAACACACTCAGATATTCCGCTTTCCCACTGAAAGGACAAGGATCTTTACCTGCGAATGGCTTCTCAGATTCCTGCGTTCTAGCGAGGCTGCCAGCCACAGCAAACAGAATTCTATAGAGCAGTGCTCTGAGCGAATAGTTTTGGCGCATAAAAAGGGGCAGTATTCGGCATAATTTCTCTGCCTCGTGATGACTGGGTGTTGTGTGATGTCCTTAGGTTAGTTAGGTTTAAGTAGTTCTAAGTTCTAGGGGTCTGATGACCATAGATGTTAAGTCCCATAGTGCTCAGAGCCATTTGAACCATTATTTGGCATAAGGCCCAGTCTTCATCACGGCTCATTATACTGGCGTTTTATGGCGGAGTTGATGGACTCCGATGCTGTGCTGTCCAGGGCATTCAGAGAAAACGTTTGTGACCACTGGCTGTCGGCTGAATGACCTAAACACAGACGGCGAACTACTTGCCCTACACGTGGCTCTTTGAATCAGGGTGACACTTGTCTTGGAAATGGAAATGATCCCCGAGGGACTAGCGTGGAGTTATTGACACTTGTCTGTCACTTCCACAGCTCATTACGTGACTCAGGCATGAAGCTACAGAACAATTTGACATGCAATAGCTACCCAGTGCGGAGAGAATTTTAAAACTGGAACAGACGGCTTCATGGTTGCAATCACTGAGCTTACTCATAACTGATATGTTTAATCGGCACAAGAATGCCTCAGATGAGAGAATGTAATTTAAGGAAGTAAGATAAAAGGGAGACTAGTCAGTCCAGAACTGACTGCCACATCACAACGTATTCAGGATCTTCAGCATGCAATGTCGGATGGGAAATTTTTGACTGTTTATGAGGAATCTGTATTCGTTACTATGCTATCTGTTGGGCGGCAGCAAGCAGTTATTAGTCTGTGGTGACTTCAGTGTAGATTTTCTAAAGGATTCTTATAGGATTTAGTCTGAACAGGTCTCGGAAGCCCAACGCTTCGGAAACCTTATTTGGATCCTACAATTTGATTTTAGTAATTAAATTTCCAGAACGGGTAGATAAAAATAATAGCGTAGTAATTGGTAATGTTTTCTTTGGTGAAGCTCAAAGCAAGAAAATAACTGTTTAATCAGTCATTAGTGCGCTCTTGTTTATGATACACAATTAGTTAGGATAAATAAGACAGTGGCTTACAATAGAGATAATAAGCTTTGCAAATCAATTAGAATAATTAATTACTCTAAGACAAACATTAAGGAAAGGCAAACCTACGTTTCTAGCATTTGTAGACTTAGAGAAAGCTTTTGGCAATGTTGACTGGAATACTCTCTTTCAAATTCTAAAGCTGGCAGGGGTAAAATACAGGGAGCTAAAGGCTATTTACAATTTGTACAGAAACCAGATGCCAGTTATAAGAGTCGAGGGGCATGAAAGGGAAGCAGTGGTTGGGGAGGGAGTGAGACAGGGTTGTAGCCTCTCCCCGATGTTTTCAATCTGTATATTGAGCAAGCAGTAAAGGAAACAAAAGAAAAATTTGGAGTAGGTATTAAAATCCAGGGAGAAGAAGTAAAAACTTTGAGGTTAGCCGATGACATTGTAATTCTGTCAGAGACAGCAAAGGACTTGGAAGAGCAGTTGAATGGAATGGACAGTGTCTTGAAAGGAGAATATAAGATGAACATCAACAAAAGCAAAACGATGATAATGGAATGTAGTCGAATTAAGTCGGGTGATGATGAGGGAATTAGATTAGGAAATGAGACACTTAAAGTAGTAAAGGAGTTTTGCTATTTGGGGAGCAAAATAACTGATGATGGTCGAAGTAGAGAGGATATAAAATGTAGACTGGCAATCGCAAGGAAAGCGTTTCTGAAGAAGAGAAATTTGTTAACATCGGGCATAGACTCAAGTGTCAGGAAGTCGTTTCTGAAAGTATTTGTATGGAGTGTAGCCATGTATGGAAGTGAAATATGGACAATAAATAGTTTGGACAAGAAGAGAATAGAAGCTTTCGAAATGTGGTGCTACAGAAGAATGTTGAAGATTGGGTTGGTAGATCACGTAACTAATGAGGAGGTATGGAATAGGATTGGGGAGAAGAGAAGTTTGTGGCACAACTTGAATAGAAGAAGGGATCGGTTGGTAGGACATGTCCTGAGGCATCAAGGGATCACAAATTTAGCATTGGAGGGCAGCGTGGAGGGTAAAACTCATAGGGGGAGACCAAGAGATGAATACACTAAGCAGATTCAGAAGGATGTATGTTGCAGTAGGTACTGGGAGATGAAGGAGCTTGCACAGGATAGATTAGCATGGAGAGCTGCATCAAACCAGTCCCAGGACTGAAGACCACAACAACAACAGGACAAACGTTTTTAAGAATAGTTTTCAAGACATGACCTGGTACGCAATTTATGATGACTCAAATGCTAACATAAAGTTTAATCTATTCCATGATAAGTTCATATCATTATGTAAAAATAGCTTTCCGCATAACCTAATAAGAAAATACATGACACAGCCATGTAAAAAGCGGTGTCTCTCTAGAGGGATTAAAGTATCTTGAGAAAGGAAAAGGGAGATGTATCTGTTGGTAAGAATAAGTAGAGATTCTGCAGTAGTTGCACACTATAAATGTACTCAAAATTACTAAGAACGATTATTTTAAAAAATCAAGAAACGTGCTCATGTCAGAAATCAGTAAGTCCAACAGCGACTTAAGGCGATATGGAATATAGTGAAACAAGAGACAAGACAACCAGCCACAGAATAGGAAAACACCACTACTGTACTGAATGATGAGTCATAGGTGCCAACTATATTTAGTAATCATTTCTTAAATTTACACCCACGGAAGGAAACCGCAACATAAGAAATAATAAATGTAGAGTAATGTACTTTCGGGAATACGATTGTCCAGGTAAGATAGATAGTGTCGGAAGTGCCATGCGGGTTTTCGCGGATGATGCTGTAGTATACAGAGAAGTTGCAGCATTAGAAAATTGTAGCGAAATGCAGGAAGATCTGCAGCGGATAGGCACTTGGTGCAGGGAGTGGAAACTGACCCTTAACATAGACAAATGTAATGTATTGCGAATACATAGAAAGAAGGATCCTTTATTGTATGATTATATGATAGCGGAACAAACACTGGTAGCAGTTACTTCTGTAAAATATCTAGGAGTATGAGTGCGGAACGATTTGAAGTGGAATGATCACATAAAATTAATTGTTGGTAAGGCGGGTACCAGGTTGAGATTCATTGGGAGAGTCCTTAGAAAATGTAGTCCATCAACAAAGGAGTTGGCTTACAAAACACTCGTTCGACCTATACTTGAGTATCGCTCATCAGAATGGCATCCGTACCAGATCGGGTTGACGGAGGAGATAGAGAAGATCCAAAGAAGAGCGGCGCGTTTCGTCACAGGGTTATTTGGTAAGCGTGATACCGTTACGGAGATGCTTAGCAAACTCAAGTGGCAGACTCTGCAAGAGAGGCGCTCTGCATCGCGGTGTAGCTTGCTGTCCAGGTTTCGAGAGGGTGCGTTTCTGGATGAATTCTGAATTAGAGAGATTCGAGCGCGCACGGAGGCTTTGAGATAGTCGTTCTTCCCGCGAACCATACGCGACTGGAACAGAAAACGGAGGTAATGACAGTGGCACGTAAAGTGCTCTCCGCCACACACCGTTGGGTGGCTTGCGGAGTATAAATGTAGATGTAGATGTAGATGTAACATATTTAATTGATTAGCATTGCAAGATCACGTGGTTAATGTAAGCGTGAGATGAGCCATTGGAAATGTGAAGTGCTACTACATTAATAACCGACGTAACCTCCAGAACGTTGAATGCAAGCATGCAAACGTGCGTTCGTTGTGTTGTATACATGCCGGATATTAGGTTGTCGGATGGAATTCCATGCATGTTGCACTTGCTCGGTCAGTGTAGGGACGGTTAAGCTGTTTGTGGATGTCGCTGGAGTTTTCGTACCATGATGTCCCATATGTGCCTGATTGGAGACATATCTGGTGATCTAGTAGGCCAAGGCAACATGTCAACACTCTGTAGAGCATGTTGGGTTACAACAGCGATATGTAGGCGAGCGTTATCCTGCTGGACGACACCCCCTGGGATGCTGTCTGTGAATGGCAAATAGCTGGTCGAATAACCAGATTGACGTACAGATTTGCAGACAGGGTGCGTGGGATAACCACGAGAGTGCTCCTGTTGTCATACGAAATCGCTCCCCAGACCATCACTCCAGCTGTAGGTCCAGTGTGTCTAGCACCCAGACAGGTTGGTTTGCAGGCTCTCAGCTGGCCGCCTTCTAACCAACACATGGCCATCACTAGGAACGAGGCAGAACCATCTTTCGTCAGGAAACACAACAGACCTCCAACCTGACATCCAATGAGCTCTCTTCCCTCTCGGTAGGGCCACGTGGTCGTCCGGAGCCCGGCCTTCTTGCGGCAGTATATTCTCGCGACCACCGCTGTTACCAATCATGTACGCTAGTTGCATTCCGGCCAAGTCTTTCTGCAGTATCGCAGAAGGAACATCCAGCTGCCAGTAGCCGTATTTCGCATTCTCTCGTACGTGGTAAAAGGACATACGTCAACTCTGAGTAAACTTTTACTGCTGTCAATAGCTGCTGCATATAAAATTTTTCAGTAACGTTTTACGGTTGTGCGATTTGATGCTGGACGTATATTTTAATACGTTTTACTACTATTTTGCGAACAGCTGAAAACGAGGTGAAACTGAGCAGTAATTTTTCCCGAGGGCCTGCAGCTCTACTGTATGGTTAATGATGGTGACGTCCTCGCGGTTAAAATATTCCGGATGTAAAATATTCCCAGGACTACTCAGGAGGCTATCGTCACCAGAAGTAACAAAACTGGAATTCTACGGATCTGAGCGAGGAATGTTAGATCCGTAAATCGGACAGTTACGTTAGAAAATTCAAAAATGGAAATGGATAGGTTAAAGTTAGATATAGTGGGAATTAGTGAAATTTGGTGGCAGGAGGAACAGGACTTCTGGTAAGGTGAATACAGGGCTATAAATATAAAGTCAGATAGGCGTAATGCAGGAGTGGGTTTAATAATGAATAAGAAAACAGGAGTGCGGATAAGCTACTACGAACAGCATAGTGAACGCATTATCGTAGTCAAGATAGACACGAAGCCCACGCTTACCACAGTAGTACAAGTTTATATGCCAACTAGCTCCACAAATTATGAAAAGATTGAAGAAACGTATAATGAGATAAAGAAATTATTCAGAAAGATAAATGAGACCAAAATTTAACTGTGATGTGGGACTTGAATTCGATAGCAGGTAAAGTAAGAGAAGAAACACTACGGGGCAAATGAATGAAAGAGGAGGCCGCCTGGTAGTATTTTGAACGAATCACAATTTCATCATCGCTAACATTTGGTTTAAGAATCATGAAGGAGATTGTATACGTGGAAGAGACCCGGAAACCGCGGAAGGTTTCAGATTGATTATATAATGGTTTCTTCAAGATTTACGAACCGGATTTTAAATTGTATGACATTTCCATGAGCAGATGTAGACTCTGACCAAAATATATTAGTTACGACCTGTTGATTAAAACTGGAAAAATTGGGAAAAGGTAGTAATTTAAGGAGATGGGACCTGGATAAGTTGAAAGAACCAGATGATGTTGAGAGCTTCAGAGGGAGCCTTTGGGGAAAAGAGAACCAGCTGAATGGATATAACGAGTTCAGATGGTAAATGAGTCCTAAGCAAAGAAGAAAAAGCTGAAAGGAGGAAGGAGCATATAGAGGGTCTATAGGAGGGAGATGAACTTGAAAGCAATATTATAGAAAGGGAAGTGGACGTAGATGGAGATCAGATGGAAGATGTGATACTGCAAGGTTTTGACAAAGTTCTGAAAGATCTAAGTCGAAACAAGGGCTCGGCAGTAGACAGAGTTCCTTCAGACCTACTGATAGTCTTGGGAGAGCAAGTGACGATAAAACTCTTCCATCTGGTGTGTAAGATGTATGAGACAGGCGAAATACCCTCACACTTCAAGAAGAATGTAGTAATTTCAATTCCAAAGAAAGCAGTAGCTGATAGGTGTGAAAATTACCAAATTATCAGTTTAATAAGTCATGGTCGCAAAATAATAACACGAATTCTTTACAGAAGAATGGAAAAACAGGAAGCTGACGTCAGGGAAGATCAGTTTGTATTCCGGAGAAATGTAGGAACACGTGAGGCAATACTGGCCCTAAGAATTATCTTAGATGATAAATTAAGGAAAGGCAAATCTACATTTATAGCATTTGTAGAATTAGAGAAACTTTTGACAATGTTGGCTGAAACACTGTCTTGAAATTCTGAAGGCAGCAGGGATAAAATACATTGAGCGAATTTCTATTTACAACTTGTACAGAACCAGACGGCAGTGGTAAGAGTCGAGGGCTATGAAAGAGAGGCAGTGGTTGAGAAGGGAGTGAGATAGGATTGCAGCCGAACCCCGATGTTATTCAATATGTACATTGAACAAGCAGTAGAGGAAACCAAAGAAAATTATGGAGTAGGAATTAAAGTTCAGGGGGATAATATAAAAACTTTGCCGATGACACTGTAATTCTGTCAGAAACAAAGGACTTGGAGGAGCAGCTGTACGGAATGGATACTGTCTTGAAAGGAGGGTATAAGATGAGCATCAACAAAAGCCAAAAAACGATAAAGGAATGTAGTCGAATTAAATCAGATGATGCTAAGGTAATCAGATCAGGAAACGAGACACATAAAGTAGTAAATGAGTTTTGCTTCATGGTCAGTAAAATAACTGATAATAGCCGAAGTACAGAGGACTTAAAATGTATACTGGCTATGGCAGGAAAAGCATATCTGAAGAAGAGAAATTTCTTAACATCGAATATAGATTTAAGTGTTAGGAAATCATTTCTGAAGGTATTTGTATGGAGTGTAGCCATGTATGGAAGTGTAACATGAACGATAAACAGTTTACATAGAAAGAGAATGCAAACTTTCGAAATGTGGCACTACAAAAGAATGCTGAAGACTAGATGGGTCGCCGGCCGAGGTGGCCGAGCGGTTATAGGCGCTACCGTCTGGAACCGCGCGTCCGCTACGGTCGCAGGTTCGAATCCAGCCTCGGGCATGGATGTGTGTGATGCCCTTAGGTTAGTTAGGTTTAAGTAGTTCTAAGTTCTAGGGTACTGATGACCTCAGAAGTTAAGTCCCATAGTGCTCAGAGCCATTTGAATCAACTAGATGGGTCGACCACGTAACATGAGGAAGTCCTGAACAGAATTTAAGAGACCAGAAATTTGTGGTGCAACTTGACCAAAAGAAGCTATCGGTTGATTGGACACATTATGAGACGTCAAAGGATCACCAATGTAGCGCTGGAGGGAAGTGAGGGTGATAAAAACCGCAGAGGGGGGACTAAGAGTTGACTGTATTAAGCAGATTCAGAAGGATTTAAGTTGCAGCAGTTATTCGGACATGAAGAGGCTTGCACAGAATAGAGTAGCATGGCGTGCTGCATCAAATCAGACTTCGAACAGAAGACCACAAAAACAATAACATTATTTTGACCTCGGAAAGCTATGACGTGATATAATCTAGGCAATTGTATACATGCATGAAGGAGATGGAATATTCTGTCTACCTTCCAAAGAGGCATGATAGGTATGAATCACAAGAAAACACTGAATGACACCCTAGGACAATATAAAAAGAAAAATATTGGGCTTGATATTGATTGATAAAATTGTTAGATGTCTTCCTGAGCCCTATCTTGCCAAAATAAAGTAAAGCGCCAAAGAAACTGGTATAGGCATGCGTATTCAAATACAGAGGTATGTTAACAGGCAGAATACGTCGGCGCTGCGTATAAAAAAAGGGAGAAAGGTTTATCTTTTTAGCAAGAGTAATAGGAGGCAGATTTCAGACTACCTAACAGATCAAAATGAAAATTTCTGTTCCGACACTGGCAATGTTAAGTGTTTATGGAAAAAGTTCAAGGCAATCGTAAAATGCGTTTTAGACAGTTACGTGCCGAGTAAAACTGTGAGGGACGGGAAAAACCCACCGTGGTTCAGCAACAAAGTTAGGAAACTACTGCGAAAGCAAAGCGAGCTACATTGCAAATTTAAACGCAGCCAAAACCTCTCAGACATACGGAAGCTAAACGATTTCAAAGTTAGCGTAAGGAGGGCTATGCGCGAAGCGTTCAGTGGATTCGAAAGTAAAATTCTATGTACCGACTTGACAGAAAATCCTAGGAAGTTCTGGTCTTACGTTAAATTAGTAAGTGGATCGAAACAGCGTATCCAGACACTCTGTGATGATAATGGCATTGAAACAGAGGATGACACGCGTAAAGCTGAAATACTAAACACCTTTTCCCAAAGCTGTTTCACAGAGGAAGACTGCACTACAGTTCCTTCTCTAAATCGTCACACGAATGATAAAATGGTTGACATCGAAATAAGTGTCCAAGGAATAGAAAAGCAACTGAAATCACTCAGCAGAGGAAAGTCCACTGGACTTGACGGGATACCAATTCGATTCTACACAGAGTACGCGAAAGAACTTGCCCCCTTTCTAACAGCCGTGTACCGCAAGTCTCTAGAGCAGGCTGTTCCAGCTCGTGGGCTCCGTTGTTAGCCACGGAGCGCTCCCTGGTCCAGGGAGCCGTGTCGCTCGCTGTGACCATTCAAGTGGGCCGGCACGCCGACACGTGGCACGGCTGGCTGAAAACAAGATCTACAACCTCATACTCGTAGCTGCTAAGACGTGGTGACATGCTAAACCAGGAAATACGATGTTCAGGAAATAAATAAGAAACAACTGTTTGACAAGAAATTGTATACTAAATTTATTGGGTCTCTGTAGCTTGACATTTTATTTTCATTACAAGATCGGGAATATCAGGCATCAAAGTGTTCGCAGCGTTAATGCGGAGGATAACCTTCATTGTTGCATCCTGAAGAAACGATTGTTCCTTACTTTTTACTCTTTTCATTGCTGAGGAAAGCTGCTCACAACAATACATAGATCCAAACGTGCACATGATCTGAGTGGCATTGTTGTGAAGCTTGGGAAATGTTTTTTGCTGTAATGAACGATACCATCGTGACAAATCCAACGTGTTGTAGCACCTCTCTTTCAACAAAGTTGAATTTTACAGATCAATAATCTCTAATTGAAGTGACGATGACAAGTCATCGGGGGAAACTGAAAAAGGAGTGCTGAACAGTTCAATTTCCAAACTAGTGATGTCTCGGAATCGTGTTTCAAACAGGGTGATGAGCTGCTTTAACTTTGCTTGGTAATCGCCGAAACTAGTACCTTTAGGTAGTTTTAAAGAAGCAAGACGATTGAAGACCGTTAAATGTCCATTACTCATCTGCCTCTCAAATAAACGTAGCTTTTCCAGGAACGCTTTGATCTCGTCGTACATGTCAACGATTAGCCGCCCTTTGCCCTGCAATGACAGATTTAAATTATTCAGATATAGTAATGTCAGCTAGGAACGCCAGGTCTGATATCCATTTTATATCTTTCAGACAACGCATTTCTTCCCCTTTCATTTCGAGAAAAAGTGATATTTCCTCACGAATGGCAAAGAAAACATCAAGAACTTTTCCCCGACTCGGTCAACGAACTGTACTGTGGTAAGGTATATCCCCATACTCCGCTTCCATAGCTTTCAGGAATCCTTTGAATTCGCGATGATTCATACCGTGACGCCGCACAAAATTCACACACTTCACGACATCTTTCATTATGCCACCTAGCTCTACCGTTTCAGCACGCAATGCCTCTTGATGAATAAAACAATGAAGAGTCAAAATGTCTTTCCCGAATTCGTCCCTGAGTTTATTTTTCAAACGAGAAGCAAAACCTTGGTGACGCCCGATCACTTGTGGTGCGCCGTCTGTCGCTACAGAATGGAGCTTATCCCACGGCAAATTCATATTGTCCACTGATTCACAAACAGCTTCAAAAATGTCACGTTCTGTTGCGGTGTAATCGAGTGGTACCACATCCAAGAGTTCTTCAGTTACTTGCAGTTCCATGTCGACACCACGCGCAAAGACTGCAAGCTGAGTACAGTCCGATATGTCGGTGCCTTCGTCGAGCGCTAGCGAAAATGCAACAAAGCTCTCCGCCTTTTTCCTGAGCTGTGTCTCTACATTCACTGCGATGTTCAGGATTAGACTAGACATTGTTTGCTTTGACAGGCAAACCTCTTCAATTGCCTGCACCTCCCTTGTAAACAAACATTCTGCAACTGCTACCATGCACGATTTTACAAGTGGTCCCACCGACAACGGCTTGCCACTCGACACAATAATGTGAGCGACCCTGTAGCTTGCTCGAATTGCATATTCAGTAGTGGTTTCTCCGCTCTCATTCACCTGAAAATTATAAACTCATTACAGAACACGAACTATGTTGCATGTTTTGATATCCTCCGTGTTACGAAACCGTTTTTAAACTTACGTCTCCTGATGTGTCGTTCTTAAGCCTGGCTACCAGTTCTCTGCGTGCAACGCCTTCTACCTGATCGTAGTGCGCTGTGTGAAGACGTGTATAATGTCTTTGTATATTGTACCTCTTCGCAGATTTAAATACTTTATGACATACAAGACACTGCAGACAACCATCCCTCTCAATGAATAGGAAGGTATCCTCCAATAAAGGTACAGGGTCCCGCGGCTAGTCATAGCTGTCATCGAACACGGATTATTGGGATTATTACGTCAGTTGCGGCTACATGCGGCCAGGGGGCAGTGAGTTCACTTTCCCCCTCCACGCGGGCTCCGAGCTGACGCAGTGAGCGCTCCGGAGCTCTCCGGCTCCCTGGAGCTCGGTTGGAACAGCCTGCTCTAGAGGAACAGAAGATTCCAAATGATTGGAAAAGAGAACAGGTAGTTCCAGTTTTCCAGAAGGGTCGTCGAGCAGATGCGAAAAACTATAGGCCTATATCCCTGACATCGATCTGTTGTAGAATTTTAGAACATGTTTTTTGCTCGCGTATCATGTCATTTCTGGAAATCCAGAATCTACTTTGTAGGAATCAGCATGGATTCCGGAAACAGCGATCGTGTGAGACCCAACTCGCTTTATTTATTCATGAGACCCAGAAAATACTAGATACAGGCTCCCAGGTAGATGCCATTTTCCTTGACTTTCGGAAGGCGTTCGATACAGTTCCGCACTGTCGCCTGATAAACAAAGTAAGAGCCTACGGAATATCAGACCAGCTGTGTGGCTGGATTGAAGAGTTTTTAGCAAACAGAACACAGCATGTTGTTCTCAGTGGAGAGACGTCTACAGACTTTAAAGTAACCTCTGGCGTGCCACAGGGGAGTGTTATGGGACCATTGCTTTTTACAATATATATAAATGACCTAGTAGATAGTGTCGGAAGTTCCATGCGGCTTTTCGCGGATGATGCTGTAGTATACAGAGAAGTTGCAGCATTAGACAATTGCAGCGAAATGCAGGAAGATCTGCAGCGGATAGGCACTTGGTGCAGGGAGTGGAAACTGACCCTTAACATAGACAAATGTAATGTATTGCGAATACATAGAAAGAAAGATCCTTTATTGTATGATTATATGATAGCGGAACAAACACTGGTAGCAGTTACTTCTGTAAAATATCTGGGAGTATGCGTACGGAACGATCTGAAGTGGAATGATCATATAAAATTGATTGTTGGTAAGGGGGTGCCAGGTTGAGATTCATTGGGAGAGTCCTTAGAAAATGTAGTCCATCAACAAAGGAGGTGGCTTACAAAACACCCGTTCGACCTATACTTGAGTATTGCTCATCAGTGTGGGATCCGTAACGGGTCGGGTTGACAGAGAAGATAGAGAAGATCCAAAGAAGAGCGGCGCGTTTCGTCACAGGGTTATTTGGTAAGCGTGATAGCGTTACGGAGATGCTTAGCAAACTCAAGTGGCAGACTCTGCAAGAGAGGCGCTCTGCATCGCTTGCTGTCCAGGTTTCGAGAGGGTGCGTTTGTGGATGAGATATCGAATATATTGCTTTCCCCTACTTATACCTCCCGAGGAGATCACGAATGTAAAATTAAAGAGATTCGAGCGCGCACGGAGACTTTCCGGCAGTCTTTCTTCCCGCAAACCATACGCGACTGGAACAGGAAAGGGAGGTAATGACAGTGGCACGTAAAGTGCCCTCCGCCACACACCGTTGGGTGGCTTGCGGAGTATACATGTAAATGTAGATGTAGATTTAGAACGGCTATATAAGACAACAAGTGTCTGGCGCAGTTGTTAGATCGGTTGCTGCTGCTACAATGGCCTGTTATCAAGATTTAAGTGAGTATGGACGTGGTGTTACAGTCGGCGCACGAGCAATGGGACACAGCCTCTCCTAGGAAGCGATAAAGTGGGGACTTTGCCTTATGACCATTTCATTAGTGTACCAAGAATATCAGGAATCGGGTAAAACACCAAATCTCCGGCCGGCCGAAGTGGCCGTGCGGTTAAAGGCGCTGCAGTCTGGAACCGCAAGACCGCTACGGTCGCAGGTTCGAATCCTGCCTCGGGCATGGATGTTTGTGATGTCCTTAGGTTAGTTAGGTTTAACTAGTTCTAAGTTCTAGGGGACTAATGACCTCAGCAGTTGAGTCCCATAGTGCTCAGAGCCATTTGAACCAGCCAACCAAATCTCCGACATCACTGCGGCCGGGAAAAGGTCCTCCAAGAAGAGGGTAAACGACGATTGAACAGAATCCTTCAATGTAATAGAAGTGCAGCCCTTCCGCGAATTGCTGCAGATTTCAATGCTGGGCTGTCAACAAGTGTCAGCGTACGAACCATTCAACGAAACATCATCGATTTGGACTTTCGGAGCAGAAAGCCCACTTGTATACCCTTGATGACTGCACGACACAAAGCTTTAGCCTCGCGTGGGCCCGTCAACACCGACATTGGACTGTTGATGGATGGAAACATGTTGCCTGGTCGGACGAGTCTCGTTTCAAATTGTATCGAGTGGATGGACGTGTATGGGTATGGAGACAACCTTATGAATCAATGGACTCTGCATGTCAACAGGAGACTGTTCAAGCTGCTGGAGGCTCTGTAACGGTGTGGACGAGTGCAGTTAGAGTGATAATTGACCCCTAGTACGTAAGCATCTTGTATGATTACCTGCATCCGTTCATGTCCATTGTGCATTGCGACGGACTTAGGCAATTCCAGCAGGACGATGCGACACCCCAAACGTCCAGAAATGCTTCAGAATGGCTCCAGGAACACTCTTCTGAGTTTAAACACTCCCGCTGACCTCCAAACTCCCCAGACACGTACATTATTGAGCATATCGGGGATGCCTTGCAATGTGCTGTTCAGAAAGGATCTCCACGCCGTCGTGCTCTTACGGATTTATGGACAGTCCCGCGGGATTCTATGGTGTCAATTCCCTCCGGCACTACTTCAGACATTAATCGAGTCCACATCAAGTTGTGTTTTGGAACTTCTACGTGCTCGTGGGGGCACTACTCGATACTAGGCAGTTGTACCAGTTTCTTTGGCTTCTCAGTGTATATACAACTGGCCCGTTAGATCGTCTAAATGCCGAACTGGTTGGAGGGCACTGCCCATAATTCTCCTAGCGTTCTCATGTGAGTAGAGATCCGGCGACCTAGCTTGTGAATCTTGGCTTTGACAAGAACGAAAACAAGCATTAGAAAGAATCGCCCCGTTTTGTTGTCATTCACGACAAGTCATCCTGGGCTTACATTTCGGCAAGATAACGCCCTACCGCACTCGGCGAGATTCTCTACTTCTTGTCTTCGTGCTTGTCAACACTGCCTTGGCTGAAAGATTGCCGAATCTCTCCTCAGTTGAAAACATTTGGCGCATTATGGGCAGAGGCCATCAACAATCTCGGGATTTTGATGATATAACGCGCCATTTGCACAGAATTGGGCACGATATCACTCTGGAGGACATCCAACAACTCCATCAATCAGTGCGAAGCCGAATATCTGCTTGCATAAGGACCAAAAGTGAATCAACGCTTTATTGACTTGATCTATTTGGAAGCTCTTTCTGTTGAAAAAATGATCAAATTTTTCTGAAACTATGATCACTTTTTGTCTGTACATGTACATAGCATCTGCTGATTCCCCTCCCATTCGGATATTATCTTCGTGATGCGTCGTTTTTTCCTTTTTCCGCGAGAAGTGTATATTGTGCATAATATAATGTGGAAGGTTTTTGTAACATTTCCGAAATAAATTAATTGCACCTCATCATCATCTATAGCTAGTGTGTTACAATTACATTTTCATAAGATACACTGCTATGCTAAAATTAAGGACGTAAGAATCTTCAACACGATGTGTCACTGCTAAGTAACATAGTTCGATGAAACTTAGAACGTACACAAAAGAACCGCTGCAGTATATTACAGCAGGCAACCGAAAGAAATACACAATGATATGAACAGAAATGACACTTCTATTCCAAAACAACGACGACACTGAAGTCACCGCGATTCATGATGGTCCGCTGGAGATTACAAAAGGCTGGACATGGTTCTTGATACGGTGGGTGATCCCCATGGACGGCAGTGCATGCTCTGCAGCGTGTTCCTGTGCTGGCCACACGATTGGTAACGCGTTCTTGTAATAGGACATTCCACTCGTCCACCAGGGCTGTTAACAAGTGCTGGATGGTCGTTGGTGCATGTGGATATGTTGTAATCCGTTCTCCCCTATGAATCCCATACGTGTTCCATTGGATTTATGTCAGGCGAACGAACAGGCTAGTCCATTCTTTAAATATCCTCTTACTCCAAGAGCTCCTCCACCTGCGCAGTTTCTGCAATGTGCCTGACTGCATTACATGTTCCCACATCTCACCGTATGGCGGTACGTCTGGCATTGTTGAACATGATGGGTTTGTTGGTCCCGTTGATATAGTATAGTGAGGCGAATTGACCTCCAAATCGTTGTGCACACTGTACGCTCACCGGTCAAGGTCATTGTGACACTATACTGCTTCTCCACTTGCGTCTTTTCAGGGATGCATACGACCTTGACTTCATTATAATACACTAATGGCCATTAAAATTGCTACACCAAGAAGAACTGCAGATGACAAACGGGTATTCATTGGAAAAATACATTATACTAGAACTGACATGTGATTACATTTTCACGCAGTTTGGGTGCATAGATCCTGAGAAATCAGTACCCAGAACTACCACCTCTGGCCGTAATAACGGCCTTGATACGCCTGGGCATTGAGCCAAACAGAGCTTGGATGGCGTGTACAGGTAGAGGTGCCCATGCAGCTTCAACACGATACCACAGTTCATCAAGAGTAGTGACTGATGAATTGTGACGAGCCAGTTACTCGGCCACCATTCACCAGACGTTTTCCATTGGTGAGAGATCTGGAGAATATGCTGGCCAGGATAGCAGTCGAACATTTTCTGTAGCCAGAAACGCCCGTACAGGACCTGCGACATGCGGTCGTGCATTATCCTGCTGAAATGTAGGGTTTCGCAGGGATCGAATGAAGGGTAGAGCCACGGGTCGTAACACATCTGAAATGTAACGTCCACTGTTCAAAGTGCCGTCAATGTGAACAAGAGGTGGCCGAGACGTGTAACCAATGGCACCCCATACCATCACGCCGGGTGATACGCCAGTATAGCGATGATGAATACACGCTTCCAATGCGCCAAACACGGATGCGACCATCATGATGCTGTAAACAGAACCTGGATTCATCCGAAGAAATGACTTTTTGCCATTCGTGAACCCAGGTTAGTCGTTGATTACCCAATCGCAGGCGCTCCTGTCTATTATGCAGCGTCAAGGGTAACCGCAACCATGGTCTCCGAGCTGATAGTCCATGCTGGTGACGTCGTGGAACTATTCGTGCAGATGGTTGTTGTCTTGCAAACGTTCCCATCTGTTGACTCAGGGATCGAGACGTGACTGCACGGTCCGTTACGGTCATGCGGATAAGATGCCTGTCATCTCGACTGCTAGTGATACGAGGCCGTTGGGATCCAGCATGTCGTTCCGTATTACCCTCCTGAACCCACCGATTCCATATTCTGCTAACCGTCATTGGATCTCGACCAACGCGAGCAGCAATGTCGAGATACAATAAACCGTAATCGCGATAGGCTACAATCCGAACTTTATCAAAGTGATGGCACGCTATTCTCCTCCTTACACGAGGCATCACAACAATGTTTCACCAGGCAACGCGGGTGGTCGCGGCGGAGGCTTGAGTCCTCTCTCGGGCATGGGTGTGTGTGTTTGTGCGTAGGGTAATTTAGGTTAAGTAGTTTGTAAGCTTAGGGATTGTTGACCTTAGCAGTTAAGTCCCATAAGATTTCATACACATTTGAACATTTGAACCAGGCAACGCCTGTCAACTGCTGTTTGTGTATGAGAAATCGTTTGGGAACTTTCCTCATGTCAGCACGTTGTAGGTGTCACCACCGGCGCCAACCTTGTGTGAATGCTCTGAAAAGCTAATCATTTACATATCACAGCATGTTCTTCCTGTCGGTTAAATTCCGCGTCTGTGGCACGTCATCTTCGTGGTGTAGCAATTTTAATGACCAGTAGTGTAGATGACAATGTGTGAACGCATCGAACTTGCAAATCATGCATTGCCGTCCGTGTTGATCACGCGCCACAGACCCTATTGAGAACCATGTTCTGCGTTTTGTAATAACCGGGGGAACATAATAAATTACAGTTACTTCAGCGTAATTATTGTATTTGAATAAAAGTGTCATTTCTGTTCGTCTCATTGCTCATTTTTGCAGTTATCTTCCACATCTACGTATACATCTACATACACACTCCACAAGTCACCGTAGGGTGTGTGGCGGAGTGTACGTTGTACCACAACTAGTCATTTCCTTTCCGGTTCCATTCGCATATAGAGCGAGGGAACAACGACTGTCTATATGCATCCGTACGACCCCTAATATCTTTCATCTTATCTTTGCAGTCCTTATACCAAATGTACGTTGGAGGCAGCGGGATAGTTCTGCAGTCAGCTTAAAATGCCGATTTTCTAAATTTTCTCAATAGCGCTCCTCAAAAATAACGCCACCTTCCGTCCAGGGATTCCTCTTTGAGTTCCCGAACAATCTCTGTAATAGTTACACATTGATCGAAGCTACCGGTAACAAATAAAGCACCTCTGAACTGTTGCGATGTCTTCTTATAATACAAACGAGTCGTGATTCCAAACACTCGAGTAGTACTCAAGACTAGGCCACACTAACGTCCAATATGCAGTCTCTTTACAGATGAACCACGCTTTCAAAAACTCTCCCAATAAACCGAAGTCGAGCATTGACCTTCCCTACTACAACCATCATAATATCCCCGTTCCATTTCGAATCGCTTTACAACGTTAAGCCTACATATTTAATCGACCTGAATGTGTCAAGCAGTAAACTACTAATGCTGTTTTGGAACATTACGAGATTGTTTTTCCTACTCATCTGCATTAACCTACTTTCTTGTACATAGCTGCCATTCATCACACCAACTACAAATTTTGTCTAAATTGTCTTACATCTTCCTACAGCCACTCAACAACGACACCTTCCCGTACACCAAAGCATCACCAGCAAACAGCCGCAGATTGCTGACCACCCACTCCGTCAGATTTTTTATGTATACAGAAAGTAATAGCGGCCCTATCACACTTCCCTCGGGCACAACTGATGATACTCTTGTCTCTGACGAACACACGCCTTTGAGGACAACGTACTGGGTCCTATTCCTTAAGAAGTCTTCAAGCCAAGCACTTATCTCGGAACATGTTCCATATACTGGTACCTTCTTTAACAGTCTTCAGTGGTGGGGCACTGTGTCAAACGCTCTTCGGAAATCGAGGTATATGGAATCTGCCTGTTGCCCTTCATCCATAGTTCGCGGTATAACATGTGAGAAAAGGGCAAGCAAAGTTTCGCACTAGTGGTACTTTCTAAAACAGTACTCATCTGTAGAAAGAAACTTTCGCGTTTCAAGGAAATGTATTATATTCGAACTGAGAATATGTTGAAGAACTGTGCAGCAAACCGACATTAAGGATATTGGCGTGTAATTTTGAGGGTCAGTTCGTTTACCCTTTTTCTATGCAGGAGTCACCTGCGGTATTTTCCAGTCGGTTAGGACTTTGCGCTGGATGAGACATTCGCTATAAATGCAAGTTAAGTAAGGATCCAATGCCGTAGACTACTCTTTGTAAAACAGAATGGGGATTCCATCCGGACCTGGCGACGTTGTGTTTTTGAACTCTTTCACCTGATTCTTTGCGCCAGGGACGCCTATTACTATGTCCTCCATAGGGGAGTGTATAAGATGCTGAAACGACGGTGTGCTTTTACGATCTTCCTGCGTTAACGATTTCTTAAACACGAAATTTGAAACTTCAGCTTTTCTATTCCTCTTTTCTGTTGCCATACTAAACTGGTCAACGAATGACAGGATAGAAGTCTTCGACCCGCTAAAGGATGTTACGTAGGACCAGAATGTTTTCGGGTCTTGGCTAAAACCTTTGCTAAGAAATGAGGGTGGTAGTTACATGCATCGCGTATCGGTCTTTTTACAGACGCACGAATCTCTACCAATTTTTGTCTATTGTCGTTCGTATGTTCTCTTTTGAGCCGAGAGCGCATCGTTCTTTGCTTCCTCAGCATTTTCCGAATTTCATTATTAAACCTTCTGTACTATTTTGTAGCAGATCTTTCTACGTCATAGTCCAAGTTTCATCAAACTATGCTAATTGGCAGTGACGCATCATGCAAAAGTTACTTTCCCTCTTCAGTTTTGCACATCACTGTGTTTACACCATTGTGTTACGTTATCATTACCGTAACACACGTATAGCACGTTGGCTACAATTACTTTTTCCTAGTACATCTACAACAACTGCGTTACGTTTTCAGGGTGGAGTATGACATCATTCTCGGCAAGCGGTGATGACAGTTCTGTAACGGTCCGACTCTATGCACGCTGGTGCAGTCTGGCCGACAGGCAGCTACACGCTGCTCAGCTGAAACACGTTGGTGAGATAAGCCACACATGCGATGGCAGCTCTCGTTTAGATAAGATACATGTGCACATGCTGACCTCTAAAACTACAACAGACAAAGCAGGCCATATACCTTCTGTGATGGATTTCCAGTGTCTGCTCCAGAACTCTTCAATCCTGCTTTGAAATCGAAAATGTTCGCTTGCTATCTGTTCCCAAGTTTCAAAGTGTGCTGTTCGATATCTGAAATCACAGGCAATATTACTTGAACTTTTTGCAAATCTTTAGAATTTGTGAATCTCATCTTTCGTGGCTGTCTGTCAACTGATGGAATGTTTTCGACACGATTTCCTATTCTGCAGTTGAGTATTTCACTTCATTGTAAGCAACTATTATAATTCTCACCAAATCACGTTTGAAGCAATAATCGCTGGTTCCCAAAGTCCTCGTCAACTGATATTGTTTCATTATCATATGAATTATTGTGCACCACTTTCGATGCCAGCAAGGAAACAATGGCGCTTCCGATTCAGTTCGTTTATTGCAGTGAATTTAGTCGATATGTATTGATGATTCATTGGGGGCTGTCATCCTATCTTTAATGTCACGTTCATTTTCATTCTCTCCAAGCGTGTACATTCCAGTGTCAATATGTATTTCATCATGTCTGAATGATGATCCAAGACTTTTCACTATTTCAGGCTTACTGATACAGGTATACTTTTAGCCTCTCTTGGAATTCAGTTGCTTGCAAGAGAGAGAGTTTCGTCTGTAAGCATTGATATCCCTGAGAATTTTTGCTTAGTTTTGAAGACCTCGTGCTGTGTAACTCTTTATTGAGTTTAATTTTAAACAGTAGATTATATAATTTCTCATTCCTGGGTCCATTACACTGTGAATAAATAAATATCTAAAGCTATATCGCCAATCACCCATATTTTTGTTGCCGGACTGAATCAGTTCTCATATACGAAATCACGCATTGGTAAAAATGACGTAGCAAGTCTACCTCCTGTATCGGTTATAATTTTCTTTCGTACCATTTCCTCATCTTCTTCTTCTTCATCACATTCCTCATTGTATTCATCAATATCATCATTTTCTTCTTCTTCTTCTCCGATGTCCGAACCTCCTTCTCTGCCGTCTGCTTTCACAAATACGTAAGTTTCTTTCGCTTTAACGTCTTCATCTTATTTTTGATTTTTCTTCTACTTTCGGAATAGTTGCTCTTCTTCAATCAATCTATGTAACCATTGAGAAATGCGTTAAAATTCTTTTTCTCAAACAGAGTCAGCTTTGACTCGCTTTTTACTATCAAACGACAACTTCTTGTGGAAATTGCATTGAGATGACAATACCTCACTTTTGAAGACTAATCTTCTTTGAAACGGAATTAACTGAGAAAAATGTTGCTACTATTAGTATTTCACTTCATTGTAAACAACTATTATTACTGTAGCATCACCAGCACTGATACTAAGCAAGCCTCTCAATTTAAACGGCAATACACAACAGCTCATATGTAGTGGATAATAACTCTCAAGTTTCTTTCTACTTCTGTTGCTCCTGAGCTTCAGTATGGTAGATTAACTACAAATATAGTTACCAAAATTAGTAGGATAATGTCTGTTATTTAAACCATAATCCCAGCTTTTATCTAGAAAACCGTACACATTCGGAATCTGTGAATCTATACACATTTCGAGAATCACATTAAGAATTGTCAGGGTTAACATGATAGCTGAATGGTTGCTTAAAGTTATATTCGTGTTTGGTTATATTTATGGGCATTATGCCGTGGACCAAGGCACATTTCTGTCCCTAACATTTCGTCTCCAAATGCTGGAGATATCAGTAGAGACTATGACAACTCAGAAAGCAGCTACAACCTTAAACAAACCCAGGAAACCAAGCTGTTTCTTCTTTCTTTAAGTGTGCATTGTCAGGAAGGCAAGAATGGTGGCTATTGTGGGCTTCTGAGTGATCGAAATAAGTTCAGGTATTTTAGCTCAGATCTGTCCCTTTGGGTTTATTCAAACAAGACTACCACTAGGGGTACATGTGGCATTGGGGGCTCAACCGCCTGCTTGGAAATGGTAGTCATACTGACTGAAAATCCAGAACAGGCACAGGAGAGCAGAAGAGGTATGTGCTAGATAGTCGAGTGTCGCCAAGTGAGCGAAGGAAGCCACCAGCTCTGCTACTTAGCGCGATCGCGTCTGGGGCACCACATGACCTTTCTACGCACCACTATTGGCTGAGGATCGTGAACAAGGTCCACCTTACCGCGTCCCTTCTTCGACAGTCCTACCATGGGAGCATTGATAGCTCAATAACACGTAACCTATCTCTGCAGTCTCATAGTTCTCGACAAGTACTGGACGATAAAACTGTGTACTATGAACGACGGAATGATAGGACTCCCTTAGATAGGTGTGCTGATGTTCCTTAGGTTTTGTGAATTTTTCAGTGACTGGGACAGTTTACATTTGGTTAAAACTCTCTCTCAAAATTAATTAGATATATAAAGGAACTGCAGAGATCTGTTGTACAGTTAAACATTAAAAAATTTGTACTTCATCCCGTTTGATTCCACGTAACTATTTAAAAATTTGGCATCCCAAAAATCTAGAGACTGGTTCCTTCAATAGCACCAAGTAGTAACTGAAATGGTGTGCAAAAGTGAACAATCTATTTAGGATTCACTCAGCTGTCAACATTAAATATTGTCCATTGTAGACCATCGGACTATTAAATTACACTCTCATACTCTTATAAATGGTATAATTCACAAGGCATCTTGGCCTTAATACATTAATAAAATTGTTTTCATACTTACCTGATAGAAATGTTCAGTGGTTTTGTCCTTACAGCTACGTATAAAAGGGAGCATCCATACCTTGGTTGTATGTACACTCTAGGCGTGACTGAGGTTCTTGTAATCACTTCTTCCAGTGGTTCACAGAACTGCTTACCAGTCTCTCTTCGAGATAAAGCCATATGAGCAACAAGCGGTAGAACGTCGGCATGCAGACCATACATGGCGACTTTGCCGAGGAGGGAAAACATCGATCTCCAGTCAAAAGCACAAACGCAGAGAAGCAACTGAAACTGTCGTATGCAGGTATGGGTAGGTTTAATGGTATTTGGTGTTATGGGTCACACAGGTTCTCAAACGATTTTTTTTTTTTTTTTTGATACGTTGGAAACACCTAACTTCATTTCGAGTCTGAAGCGTCTCAAGGCATTTGACGTGGGGCCCCTTACGTAGGTTGGCTGCTTGCACAATATCTGATGTCGAAAGTTACTTTAGAGGCTAGGTCAAGAGGCGCTGGATGTTCTTCCGGGATCGGGGAATGGGTTAGTAAGGCGTGTCACAGACTGTTGGCTACATTACTCGCTGGAGCAGAGTGTAGACGGTACAGAGGTATTGTACAGTGGTGGTAACACTGCACCGCATCATTGTTGATGGCACTAGATGAATAAGGTACTGGCAATGCGGAAGCGGTGACACAAGACTGGCAGATGTGTGGCACCATATGGCACCAAGCTTAAACTGTTCGGGCACACTATGCGCAAGGTCCTCGATTACAAAACAAGCAAGCGGATGTCTTTAATAACGGCGTGATAATCTTGCATCGCATGTACCTTGGTAGGTTTTATGTCGGACAAAAGAAGGCTGTACAAACGCGCAGGCCTCGCGTAGGTCTCATTATCGAAAATGATCTTCAGTAACGCACCACTGCGGATCCATACAGTAGGGCACAGCAGCTGCTCGGAGCAACAAGAATTTGGCTCGCATTGCTTACCACTGAATCGGTAGCGCGGGGTATTCACGTTCGTAAGTTCAGAGGGGTGTGGGACATACCATTTGGCAAGCCTCAGAAGCCAAATGTTTGATAGACACTGCGGCCGGGAAGCAACAGTACCTCTCTGATGATCGATCGTCTGTATTCGACCCTGCTTGTCGGAGGCGTGAGTCAACTTTCTCCTAATACTTAACCACTAAATGTTGGATAGTGGTTGTGAATCCTGCAATGACGAGCTATCACCATCCATGGGGCTTTCATTACTCACTAAAGTAATCCTCAGGAAGGAGTCAGTGGGTGAGCTGGCATCGATACCAAATCTCATCTGGATTGTTGGAAACAGTTGCTTCAGGTGAAGTTTTCAGACATGTCAAATAGACATTGTGGAATAATAGTCAGTACTAAATCAGGAATGAGTATCAAACTGCGGCCGCGCGGGGTAGCCACGTTGTCTTAGGCGACTTGTCACGATCCGGGCGGCTCCCTCCTTCGTAGGTTCGAGTCGTCCCTCGGGCATGGGTGTGTGTGTTGTCCTTAGCGTCCGATAGTTTAAGTTAGACTAAGTAGTGCGTAAGCTTAGGGGCCGATGACCTCAGCAGTTTGGTCCCGTAAGATCTTACCACAAATTTCCAAAATCAAACTGCGAGGTGCAGTAAAACAGTCAAATAGCGGTTGTAACGTATGTCCAAAGGACTACAACTAGATGACTAACGTAAAAACATGGTATAGGTCTTTTAGTTATAAATAATTCTACAGAAAACATAAATCACTCGTTTTTGGGTTAGATGGATTCAGTTTAGCTGCACTGCCACAGTTTCCACCCAAGATAGGCTCTTTCTCGAGTGAAACCATACCATTGACGGTCATTGCTGGAAACGTAACAGTAGTCTCTGGCGAAGACTTTAGAGACATACTGGACGTAAGTTGCATGAACTAAAGCCCGCAATGTAAAGTCAGAGGATCAGTTGATTCAAATGGCTCCAAGCACTATGGGACTTAACATCTTAGGTCATAAGTCCACTAGACTTAGAACTACTTAAACCTAACTAACCTAGGACATCACACACATCCATGCCCGAGGTAGGATTCGAACCTGCGACCGTAGCAGCAGCGCGGTTCCGGACTGAAGCGCCTAGAACCGCTAGGCCACAGCGGCCGGCAGGATCAGTTGCGAACGAAGATAACCACATCGCAGGTGAGCACGAAGGGTGAATAACTTTTAAGGAAACTGACGAAGTCACATCTAGTAACATGCTTTTAAGCGAAACATCTGCAAATATATGGTCAACAACACAGAAGTCCCGGCGACGCAAATGATGCTTTCCTACAAGCAAGTAGAACAGTGATCAGATGACGCTTGTAGGACTCGTTTCAGCGAAGGACAGTGGCAGTTACATGTTTCCAAGTAACGGAAGGAATTAGTGAAGGTTGCGTAGCTATTTGAGACAAACTACGTAGTAAGGGAATAGTCCAGTACATTCATAAACGAGGGCAAATCGTTAATGATGGAAACTGAGTACGCATCAGGAACATGATGAACAGGCAGTACATTGCCCAAATATCGTAATGGACAACAGCTCAGTAGCAAGAGGAACATCGTGATGGTGATGCTTCAGTATAAATCCAGACGTTAGCATGGAACATCATAGCAGATTATCATTTGAGATTCAAGAATGGACAGTTTAAATAATCTATTTGTACAAGTAATAACAGCACACATTCATCAAACTAAATTGGTTAAACAGAGGTTAGCATCAAAATACATACCATAGTAAAATAATGAAGTATCACGCAACCATTCATGATATAAACATCAACAAACAATGAAGGCGAGTGGAGTCAGAGATGATGAAAATAGAGGTCGTTTCTTAGAAGCCCCATGTAGCAGTGAATTCGTGTTTGCTGTGACCAAAGTTAAAGTTACTGTGTGATATGCTTGTGGGACAGGACTCACGATAAAATAATTTGCAAAGTCCCTATAGACTGCAATAAGATTCAGGCCGACTTCTTGCAGTCATTCCTTAACGGAATCCCGTACTTTATGTATTCATGCCCATATGGATATAAAGAACAGAGTTTGATAGCAGCTAGTTGTTTTCAACGCATCGTAAATTAACAGCTTCGGCGGCGCAAACAGCTAGTCGCGTGAAGCTCGTTTGCTGATAAAGTGTACTTCGATTCGCACGAGGAACGAGGTACAGTCTCGTGCGAGAATGACGCTTCCTGTCGCCTTGAGTAAGTTGCAGTTCAAGGCAAATACGTCTTAATGCATTGACAACGGAATTTTTCATTACTAGGCCCCACTTGGTGTACTCTATGTATCATTCAACAAGAGTAGCGGGTTTTGTGGATTAATAATGACGTATTTATTGGCGTGAATTGCGGCAGCCGTTAATGATCTTGTGGACAGGTTCAGTTGTTCACGTTTTGGCACCTATCTGCGTCGGTGGTCTCATACTGCATCTTCTTACCTACTGGAAATTTGTTTTCGCGGCATCCGTGAGATTTATTAGAGTAAGTGTCGCAGAGTAGTTAAAAAGTTAGGTCTTCTACGCCGGTAACCGTTTATAATGTTAATCGGTTAATTAGTAAGCTTGATGCGCACCAGAAAGTAAAATGGAGATCTCGCATTATCACAATTCATGGCTGATCTTTGTACTTTTTACCTCAATGTTTGTGTCTTACAGACGGCTTGCAGATCATTGAAAGTAGTAGGTGATGGAAATTGAGCTGTGTGGAAGGTTGCTTTCGTACCCAGGATCGCTGAGGAAATAACAGCACACAAACTGCGGTGACAGCTATAATTAGAAATTGTCTATAATATTTGTGATAAGGTTCCAGGATTCACGTTTGATAAATCTAAGGGACAGGGCATCAGTCTAGGTAATACTTCAGCAGACTGTGTACAAGAGAGCGGTATTCATTGTGCTAATTACTGGAGAGAATTCTAATATGGGACCGCCAGACAAGTGCGAACTGAACTGCTCCATGATCTTAATCTTCGCAGTCAGAGGTCTGTCTGTCCTACCCTTCAGCATGCCAACGGACTGTGCGTATATCAGTCGTGGTTTAGCGACTAGCACATTACTCACGGTTGATTTCTTTACTACCTATAGCAGAGGCCTCCGGGATCATCGACAAACTTCATTGTGAGGGCTAATTAATTACATTAACGAATGTACGAATCCAGGAAGGGATTTTTGAGAATGAGAGGTCTGTAGAGATGTTTGTATATTCCTTCTACTTTATTTGTGTACGAATTTATTTCTGGGATTCGGCCCGTGAATAAAACTTCTACTCTACGCACTATCACCTGGTCACTCAGAATAGCGCAGTATCTGACAAGATCGGCTGTGTCTGCTAGATGTCACACTAGCTCTCATCTAGAGCGCATGGTAAGGGGCGGAAGGGAAATGGCAGGCGTACGGTGGGTCAGGTGACGTCGAAATAGGGCTAGCTCGAAGATGGAGAGGGAAGTGCGGAGACGTCTCGTAAGTGTCCACGCAGCGCAGCAGAAGCAACTGTGCAGCTGACGGGAGGAGGGAGGTAAAGGGAAAGAGTAAGCTTCGCCTCTTCAAGATGTATCGTGCTGGCCGGCAGATTTAAACAGCTGTCAAGTGTCGACCTTATGCTCATCTGGTTGGATGGCGTTAATGGACAGTTCCTAAACAGTTACAAAATCGCAATTTGCTTAACAAATATTTCCAGTTACTGTCACTAAGCGTTACTTTGTAAGTGGGTTTCATTTTTCAGAAGTTTTGGCGTTAAGAAGGTGTTTGTTACTCAGGGGATGTGTGTACTCAATCTGTACTTACCAAGTGTCCTAATTTCACTTTCATATTCAGGTTTACAAATTTTATCCAGTCGTACTACGCAACAGCATATAAAAGTTCACATATTAATATATTGAATTCCCAACGAAAGAAAAATTTCAGTTAAGTTACTTGGTTAAAGTTCCAGTGGAACATGCGGAAGCGCACTAAACAGTAACGGAAGAAAACAATTAATCTATTTCGCCGTAGCTCCGGAATTTAAGGGTAAGTAGAAACTGCTGTGAACGTGGTATGAGAAAGATCTCCGTAGGAGCCATAGTAAGGCAGGTTATATTCGTACGTCCCTAAAGTAACTGTGTCTGACAAGTGGACGTAATTCTAAGTTGGTTCTTATTGCCTGTGTACGTAGTAATTGGAACTGTTCTCTACTAACCATTAGAATGTATAGGCGTAAGTGTCTTTGTGGTGTGATTTGATATCACTGCCAACTAGAAGTGTTCGAAAATAAGATGCAACCGAAGTTAAAGGCTTTTTACGCAAAATTAAGTTTCACAGTTGTTCGCTTAAACGTACCGAGTGGTAATGATTCAGTGTTAGATTATATGGACAAGGTAATTCATTGTCCAAGGACATCTTGCCACTATTCAACTACACAGCTTAGAATACTGTAAATCATAATGAACAAACCGAACACGTAGGTTATGGTAGCTTACGGCAATGCAAAAAAGATTTAAGGTAACTTAAAAGGGGACACACTGCTCACTCCAACTCTGTTGTGGAGATAATCCTTATTTTAACCACAAACATAGTACGAAATGTAGAAGACATACCATAAACATGAATCAAAATAGGTGTACATAAACTGAATTCATGGCTTGTGCAGCAGCCCACAGTAGCAGGAGTCAAACATTCACACATGAGGCATTAAAGGGAGGAACTCAAAAACGAAACTACAGCAGTTGTCAAGGGACTGTGAACAACTCTTTCTTGGACAGCGGCGTAAAGGGCCATGAGTAAAACAGATAATTCTACCTTCTACTGTGATTTACGTCTTGTCGCTGACACAGGCACACGCAACCACAACACATTACAGAAAACGGTTCAGTGTCTCTTCATCGGGCCTGATTATTTGCACTTTTACCCTGCTATTGGTGAAATCCTTATTTTCCTCTATAATTTGATTTCCTTTTCTTCCGAAATCCTACTCACTTATTCGCTAATACTAACGATCTCATCCTGCTCTTCAACTAACATATTTCGCTTACGCGGAAATAGACCTTTATGTACTTAAGTGGACATTATATATTTAAAATAGTTAATATTTTTGCATATTTCCATACACATTGACATAAACTTTATATTCATTGACATTATTTATCATTAAAAACATATGTTTCCAAAATATCTACAATACACAAATTCTTATTAACATATATTTAGATTGAATGGACACTTACAAATTGCAAATGAAATACAAAATATAAAACATGGTACATTTACGAATATACTTTAACAATTTACAGATCGAAGTACAGAATACAAATGAAACACATAAAGTATAAATTCTCGGTGGCACAGGTGCGACTGAATATTTATAGACATCTCAACTCGTTGCTGAAGTGATTATCTTTTGCACTCTTTGAAATATTACTATGCATTTGTCACACGAGCACTTTCTTTCTTATCACACTTTACACTTTAAAATTTGAGCTGGGTTTGCTTCTCGATGCTGCTGTCGATCAGTGGTGGATGATGCTGCTAGTCAGTTGTAGACTCTGCGCGATGTTGATGAACAATATCGACATTTACAGTTCTGGGTGTTGTAGCACGAATTACATTAAATGATCGATTCCATGTTGCATTGTTTTGACGACAATGCTATCATGTGACAACGTAGGTGGCATAATCCTTTACTGGTGTAGTTGCCATTGAGGTTGATGAGTGTAGCCCCTCAATGGCTGCTGCATTTTGATGTCCCCATTTTGCGTACTCTGTTTCATGGTTTGAATGCCGTTGGTTGGTTTGATAGTTAGAATTAAATAACTGCCATGGTTTTGTCGACTATTGGTTTCTGTTGATTCTGCCAAGTCTCATACTGGTTGCAGGTATAGGATTTAGAAAGGAATCTTGCTGTCTTCCACCCTCGTCTTGGGACCCTTCCTTCTCTTCGTTACTTGCTGTGTCTTCATGTCTTCTTTCTTGGAACTTCTCGGCCTTGAGGATAGGATATGTTATTCAGCGAAATTTATTCAGAAGGACTTCCAGTAATGGTGTTTTGACATATGCTCAAGTCTGAATAGATAATTTCGGAAGTTTTCAGTTATCAGCTTCTCCATCTGGTATACTGAGAAAAATATTCTGAGTTTGTTTTTCCAGGCGGTTGTACTAATGAGCTGTTGCAGACGGTTTGCTATTGTGCGTCGCCGCTAATGGGTTCGCTTGGCCTTCCTCGCAGGTGTGCGGCCTTTGTGTTCCTTGCTCCTACTCCGTTTTCCTCTCGCTACTGGGGTGAGGCGTGGGACAATATTCTTCAAAATACACGTGGCTCGGTTTCCGCACTAATGTGAAGCATGAGACAGAACATTCCTTAATTCTGTCTTCGGTTTCTCGCCAATGCCATATTGTGAAATGGTTTAAACTCTCACACTCAGACTGTATCTACCCGTCGACTTTCCGCTTCTGTCGTCAGCCTGGCTCCCTTCCCCAGACGATTGTAGTGACGTTGTGTTGCGTGCCATCTATGTTTCATTTGTTTCAGAATGACTTTTGCTTAATGCTACTACTTCCAAGTTTCTTTATCTAAATTTACTATGAACTTTACATTTGAACACTTACATGAATAATACAAAATGAACGCTTAAATAGTTTATTTCGGTATTTTAGGTAAGAAATTATAATATATCTCTGAC